>NW_012102776.1:986409-1002383 GCF_000951045.1 Mandrillus leucophaeus | reverse complement strand
TTTTTGTGATGGTGTTTCACTCTATCACCCAGGCTGGAGTGCAATGGCCCGATCTCGGCTTACTGCAACTTCTGCCTCCCGGGTTCTAGCGATTCTCCTGTGTCAGCCTCCCAAGTAGGTGGCACCACAGGCACGGACCACTACGCCAGGCTAATTTTTTTTTTTGTATTTTTAGTACAAACGGGATTTCACCATGTTGGCTAGGCTGGTCTTGATCTCCTGACCTCGTGATCTGCCTTCCTTGACCTCCCAAAGTGCTGGGATTACAGGTGTGAGCCACTGCACCTGGCCTGAAATATATAACTTTTATGTGGCCTTAATAGTGGTCTTGTTTAATAAAACACACCAGCAGAAAGTTTCTACTGTTAAGAAGTGGAAAGGAAGGATGGAAAAAGACAAATGGATGCAGAGCAAAGGCTGGAAAGTTTATTTTCAATATCAAAGCAAGATTTACTCTTCCAGTTTGGAATAAACTTTCTTTCGCAGACTGGGCTAATTGTCATGATAATAGACCCCAGGTGAGGCTTTCTTTTGCCTTTCCATATTTCTCCTCCTTTTCCACTTTTCTTCCATTTTACTTCCCCATTTCTTCTATTCAGATACTCTTTCTTCCAGAGATGGCGCCAGTGACATTTGGCTGATTGTCCTCTGAGGGTCCTTCCAATGTGAATCTCATGAGTAGTTTAGGTCATAGGCTAGAGACAGTGAAAGGTAACCTAATACCCTGGGGCAGTCCTATGCATTTCATCAGTGTCCCATCTGACTTCTTCAGGGTATGGAATCCTGACATCTGCTTGTATTTAGAAAGAGCTAGTTTTTGAATCAACTAATATAAATTTTTGTTACCATATTAGGACACAATAGGAGTTATTTCTCTTGTCCATTGAACAGTTAACTTCCCATAAAAATACATTAATATAAGAGAGTGATGTAATAAATACCATAGCCTGTTTAAGCATCCTATAATTCTCTGATTGTGATTCCCAGATCTGCAGCATCAGTCCAGGGAACTTCTCAGGAATATACATTCTCAGTCCTGATCACACTCCTACTGAATCAGATACTCTGGGTGTGAGGCCCAGTATTTTGTTTTAACAAGCTCTCTGGGTGATTTTCATGCATGCTAAAGTTGGAAAACCATTGATCTAAGAAAATAAAGTCATGTGCCCTATAACAATGTTTTGGTCAACAACGGACCACATATATAATGGCCATCCCATAAGATTATAACGGAGCTGGAAAATTCCTATTGCCGAGTGATGTAGGCATTGTAACATCATAGCACAATTACTTAATTTTTAAATAAATTTAGCGTTGCCTAAGTGCACAGTGGTTTTGAAGTGTACAGTAGTGTACAGTAATGTCCTAGGCCTTCACATTTACTCACCACGCACTCCTTGATTCACCCAGGGCAACTTCCAGTCCTTCAAGCGTCATTCATGGTAAATGCCCTATGCAGGTATACCATTTTTTCTTTTATACTGTATTTTCACTTACCTTTTTAATGTTTAGCTATAGGGACACAAATTCTTATAATTGTGTTACAGTTGTCCAGAGTTTTCAGTACAGTAACGTGCTATACAGGTTTGTAGTCTAGGAGCAATAGACTACCATGTAGACTAGGTTTCTTGTGGACTTTTCCATCTAGGTTTGTGTAAATGTGATGTTCAGCCATGACAAAATCACCTAATGATGCATTTCAAAGAATACATTCCCCTTTTTAAGTGACACATGACTGTAATCTGAAGTTTTTAGGAGCCTTTAAGTCAATGATTTTGGAAGCCTGTGATTTATAGGAAAGAGTCCTCCACCATCTCCCCAAGGATTTAACTAAGTTGTACTATACAAAGCCTCAAATATATCTCTAAAATGTATAGAATCAGCAACATTTCCCTAGAAAAATAATAGGAAAATTGTTATTTCTTAAACTGCTGAGGCTGGAAAGTCATGTTTTTAGGAATGTTTTAATGTTATATTCCTCATTTAGCTTAGTACAGCTGAAAGGATGTTTCCCATTACTGTTCTTTATTTTCCCCAGGGGTTACATGTACCCTCTCCACCAGATTTCTGGTTGCTATGAGTAAAAATTTCTATGTCATCATTCATTCAAATGTTTTCACTTGCAAAAAAGCATACAGACTCATGAGAAAAAGTAACTCCAGTAGTGCTTTTCTCACAAGTATTATCCAATTAAGATAGTGAAATGATTTCTTGATTTGTAAGACAATCTTTGCTCGGGGTAAGAAACAAGGTTAACTATCCCTTTTTAGGGTTCTATGTAGCTTACAGATTGGAAAAATTAAAAAAGTTAATAAATGTGAGACATAAAGTATATATGGTTGCAGCTCCTTACTCATGAGTCAGGTGAAAGTATCCCAGCAAGCCCCAACTATTTAATGAGGACAAAGACCTCTTCCATCAGTGATGTGGTTTGGCTGTGTCCCCACCCAAACCTTATCTCGAATTAAAGTTCTCAGAATCCCCACATGTCGTGGGAGGGACCAGGTGGAGATAATTGAATCATGGGGGTGGTTCCCCTCATCCTGTTCTTGTGGTAGTGAGTGAGTTCTCATGATACCTGAAGGTTTTATAAGGGCCTTCCCCCTTTGCTGGGCACTCACGCTTCTCTCTCCTGCTGCCTTGTGAATAAGGGTATGTTTGCTTCCCCTTCCACTATGATTGTAAGTTTCCTGAGGCCTTCTAAGCCATGCAGAACTGTGAATCAATTAAACCTCTTTTTAAAATAAATTACCCAGTCTTGGCTACTTTTTCATAGCTGCAGGAGAAGGGACTAACACAATCAGTTAACATCCATAGCGGGGCCTTGTCAAAGGTTGGCCACAGAGGAAACTATGGGAAGACATAGGCTCTGGGCAGCAGACACGTGAAGGCCAGTTCAGCGAAACAGGCCAGAGAGATTTCTTGTTGCTTGAACGTCACTGGGTCATGGACCTGTAATGGAAAATTATTCTTGTCCTTTTCAGCTCTCCTGGGTATGGTCAGAGCCACTCCTTTCAACATTTGTGAACAGAGGGCAGGAGGAACCATGGTTTCTAGGGAAGGGGGAAGTGTTAAGAAGGAAAGAAAAGTTGAGAGATGTAGAAAATGTGTTTTATTGCTGAAGCCACCTCATGATGTTTTGTTTCTTTGTTGTTTATAAATAAGATTGCCAACTATAAGTGAATGAAATAAAAACAAAGTATAAAATGATTCTGTTTACTTTATCATGTTACTCTTTGACTTTTTTCATGAGTGACTATATATTGTCTCTTTGTAAACATACATAATATTCTCTTGTCTCTTTGTAAACATACATAATATTCTCAAGCTAAATTCACCCATGATCTATGCACAAATATCTGAGCGTAAGAATTGGTGTAAAGTGGGTAAATAATGAATTAAATGATGTTAAAAAACATATCAACAAGGTCCCTCAGTTATAGAGAATATGTTAAGAAAAATAAATTTTTAGAAAATGTATACAGAAAGGGAGCATAGAATGAGTGGAATTGTACATAAGACCAACAGTATAGTTGCTTGTAGTTGAAAACAGATGACTAGATAAGGAATTGGCATCCAATGTACTAAAAAAGTATTCCTATAAAATAAGCCTTTGGAGCATTATATTAAAAAAATCCTTTTTGGACTGTGTCTTGTATTTATTACAGTCCAGCATTGAGTTCATTATCGGGGCTGATTTTTATAACCAGATCATAGTGTAAAATAATGCATTCAACAAAAAAGTAACAAATATGGGCATACTGAGAGAAATAAGTGAATTTAAAACTAAGGAGCCTTTACAATATTTAACTGTTTTCCTAAAAAAGGGGAACATTTTCACTCTTTCCTTAAATTATAAATCTTTGAGTCAATTTCACTAATCAGGAAAGGACTGAAACCAAATGATGTAAGCTGCTCACACTGCAGTGAACCACTAACTGTAAAGAGACCTGGGTAACATTTGCTCAGGAGGAGCAGTAGGTCTGTATAATAGTTATTTGCTTGTGGGCAACACTAAATTTTATCTTAAGCATAATCTTCATTGTGGAGAATGATTGATATAGTCTCATAGGAATCATATGATGAAAAAAAAGCATTATACTTAACAGAGTGGGAAACCACATTTGAAAATAATTCAAGAGAAAACCTATAATTTCCAAGAGCACATAATGACAACATTTAAAATAAACCTTGAAACACCAACACTTGAACTGATTGGGTGGGTGGCATCAAATTAGAAATTTCCAACTAGTTTATTATTCTCTATTTGCCAAACATCTGCTCACTTACATATTTTTTAGTTTGAAAATACATGGCTAGAGGTTGATCCTTGTATTTTTTGAATAACAATTTGTAATAATCATATGAAACTCGGGTATGATTTAAGCAATTATCTATTGGGATTTTGTTGAACTGCAGTAAAGGGAAAAGAAATCAATATTTATTGAACACCTATTATATTTCAGATGCATCATCTATATCTCATCGCTTGATCATTAGAACAGCTCTGTGAGCTAAGTAATCCAACCCCTAACTTAAAGACGAAGACATGGTATTCAAGAGACATCATGTTAAGTTGACCAAAGTCAGTCAGTATATAAGTGATAGCATTAGTTACTTAACCTCTCCAACCCTGTAAAGTCAGGATAATGTCTATCTCATGGTTATTATAAGTACTAAGTGAGATGATATAGGTAAAGACCTTAAGGAAGTGCTGCTAAATCGTGGTCCAAACTCTCTCCTCAGAGTTCTTGGTCACCATGCCTATTTACCTCAGGTTGTGACCGAAACAGAACTTCAACTTTTAATTATTGATGTTTTTGCTAAGTACACACTATTGAAACACCACAGGAACCCTGTTGAAGAATATGGACAATTCTAGTGTTTCCGAAAGAGTTTGCTTCAAGTGTTATCTTTTATTTTACTTTACTTTATTTTGAGACAGAGTTTTACTCTGTCACCCAGGCTGGAGTGCAGTGGTGCCATCTTGGCTCACTGCAAACTTCCACCTCCTGGATTCAAGCAATTTCTCCTGTCTCAGCCTCCCAAGTAGCTGGGGTAACTGGGATCACAGTTGTGTACCACCATACCTGGCTAATTTTTCTGTATTTTTAGTAGAGACAGAGTTTTGTCATGTTGACCTGGCTGGTCTCAAACTCCTGGCCTCAAGTGATCCACCTGCCTTGGCTTTCCAAAGTGCTGGGATTACAGGTGTGAGCTACCACCCTGAGTTACCACCCTGGGCCTCTTTATTTTTATTTTAAGGAGGTGATGAGTTATAAACATGTTATTATATTAGGGTTCTCTAGAGAAACAGAACTACCTATCAACTCCTCACTCCCTTTCCCTCTCTCTCTCCTTGTCATAAGGAATTGGCTCACATGATCATGGAAACTGAGAAGTCCTAAGATCTGCAAATTGGCAAGTGGAAAACCCAGGACAGCTGCTAGTATACTTGCAGCCTGAGTCTGAAGACCTGAGACTCAGGAGAACCAATGATGTAAGTTCTAGTCCAAGCTCAAAAGCCTGAGATCCAGGAAAACTGTTGATGTCAATTCTAGTTCGAGGGCAGGAGAAAACTGATGTTCTAGCTCAAGTGGTCAAGCTGGCAGAGTTCCTTTTTTGTTCTATTCAGGCCTTCAATTGATTGGATGAGGCTATCCACATTAAGGGAGGGCAATCTACTCATTTTACCAGAGATTCAAATGTTAATCTCATCAAGAAATACCCTTACTGACATACCCAGAGTGATGCTTATTTATTCATTTATTTTTAAAATGTTAGATTCAGGGAGTATATGTGCAGGTTTGTTATATGGGTATATTGTGTGATGCTGAAGTTTGGGCTTGTATTGATCCCACCACCCAAATAGTGAACATAGAACCCCATAGGTAGTTTTCAACCCTTGTTCCCTTCCCTTCCTCCCCACTTTTGGAGTCCCCAGTGTCAATTGTTTCCATTTTTGTGTCCAAGTGTACTCAGTGTTTAACTCCTTCTTGTAAGTGAGAACATGCAGTATTTGATTATCTGTTTCTGTGTTAATTCACTTAGGATAAGTGAATTTCTATGTTAACTCACTCTGGTTATGTCCATGTTGCTGAAAAGAACATGATTTTGTTCTTTTTTTATGGTTGCATAGTATAAACTAGTGTTTGACTAAATGTATGGGCACCTCATGAACTAGTCAAGTTGACACAAAAGCTTAACCATAACAGATACCTTTTGGTATTTCAGTAGATGTAGGAACGTGTTTTTTTTACAGCTGACAACATCCTTGGCATTATGAAAAGTAGTCATCCTGATTTCTTAACATAAAACTACCTTCTCTCTAGAGGTTCAGTTACTCAGAATATTCCTAACATGTAAACTTTTTATAGTCAGCCCGGCATTTGAGTTCTACCATCAACCTGAAGTCCGGTATTGGTGCTGCTGTTAGTAGTAAATATCCAAAGGTTGACAGGGTCTGGGAAGCTTATATATAAAAACTTCCCAGCGAGTTTTTCACCACATTTATCTCTTAAATGTATTATGTCAGTGTTTATTGGTGGTGTGGGAAACTACTTCACAGGATGTATTACAATTATTAGACTAAAACAAAATAGGCATTGCTACTTCTTCTGAAAGATAAGTACTAAGATGAACATTTTTCTTGGTGATTTTGAGATGCAACCATTTCTATTAAATGTTATGAATATATAAACAAACATATTGTTAGAAGATAAGAGCACAACCGTTATCTCAGACAGTTGCCATAAGGTTGCATGTAAATTGTCTAGAAAACTTCCCAGTGTACAGTAGGAGATCAATAAATTCTTCTCACATTCCTTCTTCTTTCCCTCTGGTACAGAAACCACTCCTTCTATGACTCTGCTGTTATACATTTTAAATGATCTGTGAAAACTTGTTTATTTGGTTGTTGAAACTATGACCAAAGAAGGGTTTAGCATTTTAAGTGGCTTAAATAGGAATCAGAAAAGCCTAAAGTCTTGCAGAGTCTAAAGTAAAATAATTGTAAATCTAGTTCTGGCAACCTAGATGGTTAGATGTTTGGGTAACTATTTGGTGTGTGTGGCTTTTGCCAAAAACAAATTGCATAAGGTCATGGGATTTATGCAGTTACATTGTTACTTTAGGGGCTGTGGGAGTAAAAATAATTCCCCAACTCCTCCATTTTAAATATATTCTTATAATCTTTTTGTATTTTCTCCTGAGAAAACTCAGCTAATCTGTATATCCTAAAGACACACATACACAAAGACACATGTAGGCTAAATATTAAACTATACATTGAATACATAAAAATTACATATATAAACTGTATAAAATTTATATACCTAAACTAAATAGATAATATAAAAGTAAATAAATATATTGATATCTATATTTATGCTTATATCTATTAGAACCATGTCTTGACTTCTTCCTAGGGACTAGAAAATTGTCCTAGGGATATAAGATGAATAAAATGTACAGTCTTTCTCTTCATGAACTTCATATTTTATCTGGTGAAAAGATAAAGAAATAATTAATGTAGTGGTTATGCCTGACATAATGGAAATCTAACACAAAGTAATAATGGTAGAGGACAGCACATGGGGTGGTTGGACAAGGCTTTCTAGGACAGATGACAATTGACTTTTATGATAATTAGTAATTCATCAAGAGGAAAAAATCTGGGAGGGATCAAAAGGATGGCCTGACAAAAGTCACAGCAGCATGACAGCACACAACTTGTCTTCAATAGGAGGTGCATGAGTGTGGGTGGAACGAAGTAGGTTGGATTGAGAGGATAGGTTGTGTAACAGCAGAAGAAGAACCTGAAAATGAATGGAAAGATTGCTGTATTAGTCCATTCTCACACCACTATAAAGAACTGCCTGAGACAAGGTGAATTATAAAGGAAAGAGGTTTAATTGACTCACAGCTCTGCAGGCCTGGGGAAGCCTCAGGAAACTTATAATAGTGGTTGAAGGGGAAGCAAACATGTCTGTCTTCACATGGCGGCAGGAAGGAGAAGAATGAGAACCGAGTGAAGGAAGAAGCCCTATATAAAACCATCAGATCTCGTGAGAACTTACTATCACCAGAATAGCACTGAGTAAACTGTCCCCATGATTCAATTACCTCCCATTGGGTTCCTCCCGTGACACATGGTGATTATGGGAACCACAATTCAAGATAAGATTTGGGTGAGGACACAGCCAAAGAGTATTAGCCACCTATATGGAACTGACAAAGTTTGGAACTATATTCCAGAGACCTATGTGCTATAGGGAATATGCATGATAAATTACCCTTTTTCTTTTGGAAACTGAAAGAGATAAAACAAGAAGACCAAATTAAAGTTAAGACAGATTGTAGTAAAACGTCTAAACCAGTTCTTCCCAAATGCTAGTGTAGACACAACTGGCCTGAGGTACTTGAAACAAGTCAGATTCTGACTCAGTATGTCTGGGATGGGCCCAAAACTCTGCATTATTAACAAGCTTCCGGGTAATGCCTAGTTGTTGGTCTGCAGACCACCCTTTGAGCAGGGGCCACAGCCTGAAAGGACCAGGAGGGAAACCAATCCTGTTAGGAAGCACAGGAACAGATGCAGACAGGGCATGTTTGAAGAAGAAAAATTGGTTTGGAAAAAATTATTAAAATTTCATGGTAGGAGCAAATACACATCAGCAATGACTCAATAATTTTGCTTGTTATGAAATAACATGATGAGAATCAGTAAATTTATTTCCCAAAATACATGAGTGTTCTGTGGGACAGGGTAATGTTTATATGTTATACTTCCCCAAATGACAAACTGTTACTAATACTATTCCATATGGCTAATGTTCTGAAAGTTAGGCTTTTGATCCACATTTTGTTGACAGAGACGTTCTTATCCTTTGAACTTGAAAGTCTTCCCATGACCCTGCATGCTCAGACGGCTCTCCACCACTTATCTCTCATCCTCTTCATCTATCAAAATAAACTAATATTTTGCTGTTTTGCATTTTATTCCACTTCTTCAATCCCACTCTTAATGTAGCAGACATCTTACAATATTTGGCTCTTCCATTGTCTAAGGCAAATCCCCAGTGGTTCTATGATTCCATCTTTCTTACCCTCGTTCAGGGATTTTATTTCACTGATTACCCCATCCCCTTCCTGTATCTTAAATCTCTCTCTACAAAGAGACTCTGCCTGCTCCATTGTCTTTCATGTTCAAATGTCTTTCATGTTAGACATAAGTTTCTCTCTAGCTAATGCCCTCTCTTCTTCCCGCTAGGCTATATTTGAAACTTTCTCACCTCTCTTCACCGCCCCTCACATTCATTCACCAACCCACTGTAGTCTGATTTCTATCCCCTCCCTGAAATGGCTTACCTGAAATGACTCTTACTGAGCCACCAGTGAACTGTTAAATGAAATGGATATTTAATAACTTATTTTACTTGATGTGAGGGCCACTTTTCATGCCACCATTCCCCTCTTAAGAGGCTCCCTCTCAGGATCTTTTATTTTCTACTTAGTGTCTAAACTTTGGTTTTCCCACATACACAATATGTAAAAATGAGGATTTTATCAATTCTAGGATTCCTAGGAAGAATATGAATTGTATGCAATGTATATGACACAGCATCTGGACATTGTTTGAACTAGTACCTAGTAGGGGCAATATGGTGGTTAAGACATTAGACTGGACTCTGGATTTCCAGCATTCAAATCCTGTCTCTGCCACTTCTTAGCTTTGTGACTTTGGGCAAATAGCTCAACCTCTCTGTTTCTTCATTTCCTCGTCTGTAAGATGGGGACCACAATAATACTTGCTTCAAAAGATGGTGAGAATCTAATGGTGTAGTGTGCGTAAAGTACTTAGTGCAGTGCCTGGTACATAGGGAAGTCCTCAATTATTATTAGCTATTGATAACATAAATCTTATTATTCAGTTTGGTCATCAAATATCCTTACACCAGTTTTAACTTTCTATTTGTCATTCTGAAATCTCAAGATTTTCCAACCTCTTACATTTTTAAATTTATTATTTATTATTATTTTTGAGTCAACATCTTGCTTTGTCACCCAGGCTGGAGCACAGTGGCACAATTTTGGCTCACTGCAACCTCTGCCTCCTAGGCTCAAGCAATTCTCCTGTCTCAGCCTCCTGAGTAATTGGAATCACAGGCATGCTGCCACCATGCCCGGCTAATTTTTGTATTTTCAGTAGAGACAGGGTTCTGCCATGTTGGCCAGGCTGGTCTTGAAATCCTGGCCTCAAGTGATCTGCCTGCCTTGGCCTCCCAAAGTGCTGGGATTACAGGCATGAGCCACTGCACCTGGCCCCAACCTTTAAAAAAAATTATATGTATATATATATTTCTTTGAGTAGCTTTAACTGATCTTTTAAAAAGGATTTAAATAATTAGAACACATTTGTGCAAAGCATGCTCTGATTCACTCAGGACCTTTCCCGCTGAGTGAAGTGCACCTACCTCTCCATTCTACTGCTTACCTTCATCAAGAAGCCAGGTCTACTCTGACTTGGGAAGTTTTTGAAACTACTCAACAGAAGTATAGGGTGCGGAAAAGGTCCTGGAGCTGGGGACTAGAAGCCCAAGGTTCAAGTGCTGTCTCCTTCCACACCTTGCAAGTCACAGGACTTTTGTCAAAACATACCCCCCATGCTTTAGTTTCTACAACTGAAAAAATGCGAGTATCTGCTTCATTATAAAAGCACATATGAAAAACAATCAAAACTATGGAATTAAAAATTTATAAAATGCAAAATTATGAAGCACTGCATAAATATGGAATGTAGCTAAACCGCTTTATTTCCAATCTCCTTTAGCATCTCAATGACCCAAATTTTGGTTATGGCCACAAAATGAATTTGTGTGTTTTACGGCTCATTAAACTGTGGTGGTGTAGCTTCCTGTGCCCTCTCAATTTGGGCTCTTGATTTCACGCCTACGATTGCTCCTACATCTCTACTCAAAGGGTTTTGGAGTTTTTAATTTCCAAGTTTCAGAACTTTTGAAAAAATGATTTTTCCTTTCTCCCTTAATGGCACATTGAAAGAAAAATCAATTACTGTCCTTACAGACACGTGACTGAAAAAAAGTCAAAGCTGTTAGCTGCAAGCATTGCTTCTCTCAAACAATACCATGTCTCTTCATGTTTCCACTGTAATATTTTAAAACTAGAGGCAAAAAAACTAACATGAAAAACAAGATAGTCTAGTTGTTGATGCAAGTACATTTTCAGTGAACACATTCAGCTATAAGAGGACAATATTGGCTGATGAGTTTCCACCTGGGTGTCTAAGCCAACAGTAATTGCATTGGTGCTAGGACTGGCTTCTAGTTGATTCAAATTTGGATTGTACATGACTGCCACTTTTTTGTGTTATGTATAATCAAGTGAATGAACGGAATATGAAATCCACTTAACACATGCAGTTTAACCAGGAGAAAAATGATTCTGCCAGTACTAAGATTTATCTCTGATGAGTTTTCAGTCTGCTAAACTGGGAAACTTATAATTTTCTGTCAATTTAGGCTCTAAATTTCCTCCAATGGAAAGTGAGTTGGGGGTGGGTGGGTAGAGATCCTCTATTAAGCTAGCATCCACAATTTGCCAGCGTGGGAATATATGCATTTGTATTTCATGTTCAAATTTTCTGTTGGAAGAATAATGTCATGAACTTTAAATGGGTTGTAGTTTTCTTCTGTCGTTTATTCAGCTTGCAATTTACCAAAATAATGGGCTGTTTTGCAAAGATCATTAAGTGGAATTTGTTTTGTTTTGTTTTGTTTAGTTACATATTCCTAATGTCGTGTTTGCAGGAAGTCTTACTTGCTCTTTCCCCAGCTGGAAGTGATCTCTCACATATTTTTATTTTTGGATTTCTTTTATGACATGTGTCACTTCCTGTTTCAGCTTATAGATACCTATGTGTGTTTTATTTTTCCCACTAGAATATTCCCACCACTTTGAGAAATGGTGTTTTATATACTGTATTTCCAGTATTTTGAATAGATTACATGGTTAAAAAAATAGAATACATAAATCAAAAAAATGCCTAACTTTAATCATAACAGCAAAAAATCTAGAATCCCCAGAATGAACAGGGTTATCTAGTGAAAAATGTTCCCGATTTGGGTAAAAGACTCAGCTCTGCTGTTTTCTGGCCACCAAAGGAGTCCTAGTTGGTATGACCTTAAGCAATATTCTCATTTTCTCTAATTTTTTTTCTTTTGTGAAATGGAAATTATTTATGTTTACTTCACAGAGCTGATGCAAAGCTCTAAGTTAGGTAATGAGTGTATAGGTGTTTTGTGAACTACAAAGCACTGTATAAATGTAAGAAATCAAACCATATGTGAAAAGGAATCCGGAGCCTTTGCTGATTCGCACATTTAACTGACTTTGAAGCCCTTGAGAGAAATTGATGAGCCACATGTAAGTATCTAGAAGAGGGCCCGCCTCATGGTAGGTACTCAAAATGTATTTGATGAACTGAATTATTGATAAACTCCAATTATCAAAAGGGTTCCCTTAGAGAGTCAAATGTTGAAACACAGGAAGAAGAAACTGACAGCTAGCTGTGTGATTTTGTGATGGTTGTTGGATTTGTGTGTAATTTACAATTCTACACAGCTTTGGACCTATTCCTTAAGAGAACTGTTGTTTGAAAGTACTGTATAGGATTTACCTAGAGGGCTCAGCAGGGACCATTTCTTGAATTGCTTAACAGAAGCGGTGCTCAGAAATTATCCTTGAGCCATCCAGCAACTGGAAATCTAAGAACTGTTTCAGAGGCATGATATTCCTCAAACATAGAGTGATTCAAGCAAGCGGTGCTGAAGGCAGTTTTCATTAGTGACTGTTGCCAAATGGAATCACAGCAGTAGCTAAGATCTATCCTTTAATTCATTAAAAAGTGTATTGAATGCGTACTCTGTGCCAAATTCTGTTTAGATACAGGGATTTAGGTATAAGCAAGAAGGATAAAAATTCCTGACCACCAGAAACAAAATTCCTCAGGAATAGCCATTGGCAGGTGCTGCCACTAAAAGCCATTGGCAGGTGCTGCCACTAAAAGTATCAGTGGAGAACTCACTAATGGTGGTGGCTCTGTCCCTGGGTCCATGAATGGTGCACATGGACAGAAGCACCTGCAGAGGAAATCCTGAGGTCTCTCCACCACTCCAATGTGAGCCATCCAAGATTCAGGGGAAAGGGTGGCGGTCACTGATTTTTAAAAAATAAAATATCGTTTTCTATAAAGTTATGACTTGATTCCCAATGTTAGTTTACCTTGATTAATTCTCCACATCTGTGCACTGTTCTCTCTTATATTACTTATCACTTTCTAGCTTTTCTTATGGTTAATTTTTCTTAAAGGGAATATAGACTAGAAGGAAGTAGAATTATCACTGCTAGAAAATTTATTAAAGATATCCGTGCTTTAGTAAGAAGTCTAAAGTGGTTTTTAAAAAGTTGAGTGACTCAGTAATAACATTCTCTTCCCACGGCTGCTTGACATAATATTTTGACTGATGGTGGACTCCTTTATACTTTTAGATATTCATTATGAATATCTAAATTCATATTTATTTAGAATTCATTATGGCACTAGAAATGATGCCAAAAGATTGAAGAGTGCATGAAAATATTCACGGGTTGGAAATGCATTCTATAGACTATTAAGTGTCATGCTGAGAAATGGAATGTGTTTGGGCAAAATAAGAGAATTGAGGTTAATTAAAGATTTTTCTTTTTAAATTTTTGCTATTTGGAATAGTTGCCCATGTTTTATATAAATGTATGGGTGATATTGTCAGATTAAGAGCCTCGGCTTTGATATCAGCCTGGTTGGGTTTCAACATTTAGCGGTTATGTGATCTTGGGGGAAATAATTTATCCTCATTCTACAGATGAAGAAACTGAAACTCAGATCATTATTGCTACCTCTGATACAGGGTTATTAGAAGAATCAAATAATGGGCCGAGTGTGGTGGCTCATGCCTGTAATCCCAACATTTTGGGAGGCCGAGGCAGGAGGATCATTTGCAGCCAGGAGTTCGAGACTAGTCAGGGCAACATGGTGAAACCCTCTCTCTACTAAAAATACTATATATATACATATATATATGTGTGTGTGTGCGTGCACGTGTGTATATATATACATATATATATATTTATATATGCTAGATGTGGTGACAGGTGCCTGTAGTCTCAGCTACCCGGGAGGCTGAAACACGAGAATCACTTGAACTGTGGAAGCAGAGGCTGCAGTGAGCTGAGATTGCACCACTGTACTCCAGCCTGGGTGACAGAGAGAGACCCCATCTCAAATAATAATAATAATAATATATGCAAAGGAGTTAGCATAGTGCCCACATCTAAGCACAAAATAGATTTTCAATGATGGTGAAATCACTCTTACTTAGTTATATCTGAGAATATTTTGGTTAATTCCCTGCCAGAAACTGTCTTCATTTGCATACTATATATTGGCTCACATACCATTTTAATGAATATGAACATTTATATTTAAATAGTAACATTTTTAATTCTTTAAAATCAGCTTATAGCTTATTTAAAAGATTTCTGATTCAAATGAACACCTACCATGTGCTAAATATTTTTACAGATGTTTGAAGAAAAAAAGACAAAAGTGCAGTTAACCTTGCAAGAGATATTTTTATTAATGATATTCAGTGGTCTAATTTGTTAATCTTAACTCTCATATAACCTTGGAAATGTAGATTATTGTATATATCAATCAACTTTCGCTATGTGTTTTCTGTGTGCCAAACATACTTCCATAACAGAGAGATACTGTTAATTTGGTAACGAAGGATAAAGTTGGATTCAAGTTCAAATGAGCTTCTGGGGGCAGAATATAAAGAGGGCCACTTATGAACACATCTATTCGGTGTATCAGTTAGCATACTTCTATTTGCAAGTGACGGAAAACCTGACACTCATTGACTTACGCCAAAACAGAAACAAAGCCATAATAACAAAAGGAGATGTATTTGCCTGTTCAGCAGAAAACTCCAATTGTAGTATATAATTCAAAGGCTCAAATTATTAGGTTGGTGCAAAACTAATTGAGGTTTTTGCTATTATTTTAATGGCAAAAACCACAATTAGTTTTGCACCAACCTAATATATTATTGAAAACCTGTTTATCTCAATCTCTCATTTCTTCTTTCCACCTTATTTGCTTCATACTCCACAGACTACAAAGAAGTCTGCAAAATAGCCACCAGTAGCACAGACCCATAATCCTCCCAGGTATAAGTTGGTAGAAAAGGAGGACTTCCCAGTTTTCTTGGAGTAACTTGTGCTACATATCTATCCCCAAATTAGTTACTTGGCTCGGCTGATTTGATATGCTGGCAAGCCAGTCCTGGGCTATTTATGCAACCCCTGGCACAGGAGTCCATCCTATGAGCCACACAGGGTGAGAGGAAGTCAAGGAGGACTCTAGAAGAAAATTGAGAGTACTCTTTCCAAAAGGAGGGACGATGTGTGCTCAAGAGGAAACAACAAATGTCTATCATAGAGGAGGTGTTATTAATAAGTCAAGGTCAAATCTGTCAGATGTAAACTCTACCCTGTAGAGTAAATTCTGCTTGGAATGAGAACTCAAAGCAGATGACCACGAATGCCCTCTTAATTTCTAAAATGTGGATCTGTAATCATATAAGAAGGTGTTCATAACTGCTTATCTGTAATAACAGAAAAAGAAAATTACTTAGAATTATGGCAAGATTGTGACAGATTTAATAATATATTCTAAAGTTTATCAAATCATACTAAAAGCACGATTGGGAAGCCTCTTTTCCCAGACTTTTTTTTTTTTTTTTTTTTATAAAAACAAGAGCAAAAACATCAGACACTGATTTATCATAAGAAGTCAGTTATAACAGTCACTTCAATTATTGGTGATTCAGAGCTTCTCCATGAGACACACA
>NW_012102776.1:973501-985654 GCF_000951045.1 Mandrillus leucophaeus | reverse complement strand
GAGTTAATGGGTGCAGCACACCAACATGGCACATGTATACATATGTAACAAACCTGCACATTGTGCACATGTACCCTAGAACTTAAAGTATAATAAAAAAAAAAATAATAAGCATGTGATGTGTTTTAACCTGTTTTTAATGCTATTAAATATGATAATAGTTTAGATTTCTAAAATAGAAGGTCTAGTTGTGATTTAATTGAGATTAATAAATACATTAATATTTGTGTATTTTGATTCATTATTCATATAATACATTGATATACTATGTATTCTTGTTTGTGTTGTCAAAACTTTGACAGCCAGGAGTTCAATTATTTTGTATTAAGCAGCCTCATACCAATAATGCCATAACATATGTTTCTTTGTAATCTTTACTGATTTATTTATAAAAAAATTTACAAAAATATATTTGGAGAATAACTTGTGGGTTTTCCAAAATTAAGCTAAATAACAGGTGACAGAATGTGTTTATGCTATATACATAATATATATAAAATATATGTTGTATAATATGTATAAAATAACTCAAATTCAAATCTATAAATATGTATATATTTAGAGATACATATTTATATATATTTGGGTTTGAATTTATTTTGTAAGTATTTTAAGTATATATGTTTTATATATTTACATATTCAAATATAAAAATATATATTCAAATACATATGTTGTATATATATTTGGATTTGCATTACTTTATATTTCTTTTTTTCATTATACTTTAAGTTTTGGGGTACATGTGCAGAACGTGCAGGTTTGTTACATAGGTATACACGTGCCATGGTGGTTTGCTGCATCCATCAACCCATCATCTACATTAGGTGTTTCTCCTAATGCTGTCCCTCCCCTAGCCCCCCACCCCCTGAAAGACCCTGGTGTGTGATGTTTCCCTCCCTGTCCATGTGTTCTCATTGTTCAGCTCCCACTTACGAGTGAGAATTCGTGGTATTTGGTTTTCTGTTCCTGTGTTAGTTTGCTGAGAATGATGGTTTCCATCTTCATCCTTGTCCCTGCAAAGGACATGAACTCATCCTTTTTTATGGCTGCTTAGTATTCCATGGTGTATATGTGCCACATTTTCTTTATCCAGTTTATCATTAATGGGCATTTGGGTTGGTTCCATGTCTTTGCTGTTGTGAACAGTGTTGCAATAAACATAGGTGTGCATATGTCTTTATAGTAGCATGATTTATAATCTTTTGGGTGTATACCCAGTAATGGGATGGCTGGGTAAAATGGTATTTCTGGTTCTAGATCCTTGAGGAATCGCCACACTGTCTTCCACAATGGCTGAACTAATTTATACTCCCACCAACAGTGTAAAAGCATTCCTATTTCTCCACATCCTCCCCAGCACCTGTTGTTTCTTGACTTTTTTAATAATGGCCATTCTAACTGGCATGAGATTGTATCTCCTTGTGGTTTTGATTTTCATTTCTCTAATGACCAGTGATGATGAGCTTTTTTTCACGTTTGTTGGCCACATAAATGTCTTCTTTTGAAAAGTGTCTGTTCATATCCTTCACCCACTTTTTGGCGGGGTTGTTTTTTTCTTGTAAATTTGTTCAAGTTCCTTGTAGATTCTGGATATCAGCCCTTTGTCAGATGGGTAGATTGCAAAAATTTTCTCCCATTCTGTAGTTTGCCTGTTGATTCTGATGACAGTTTCTTTTGCTGTGCAGAAGCTCTTCAGTTTAGTTAGATCCCATTTGTCAATTCTGGCTTTTGTTGCCATTGCTTTTGGTGTTTTTGTCATGAAGTCTTTGCTCATGCCTATGTCCTGAATGGAATTGCCTAGATTTTCTTCTAGGGTTTTTATGGTTTTAGGTCTTATGTTTAAGTCTTTAATCCATCCATTTATTTTTCTAAATACAATGGAATGATCTGCATTTTACATCCACCCAGCTTTTAATTAACATTTTAGTTTTCTTTATCACATTTTATTAATACTTTTTATTTTTATTTTCTTTCCAATTTTTATTTTGATTTCAGGAGGTACATGTTCAGGTTTGTTATGTGGGTAAATTGCATGTCACAGAGGTTTGGTGTACCAATTATTTTGAGGTGACAGAATAATTTTGACTAGGGCTATGAGTGATGTTGGTATAACATAGACTTGAAAATAATTATCTTATTAGCTTCCTGTACTGCATTGCCTTTCAGTCTTTATGTCTATTTTTTTAATATGCATTCCTGTCAATTTGATTTTATAACATAATGTTAGAACTTTGAGCTTTTCTGAAAACAAAACCAGAGAGTACACACACACACTTTGACCAATTTGTAAAGCCTCAAAAGGTAACACCTAGACAGTCAGAATAAATAAGCCTGGTTAAAAACATTGAACCTGTAAGTATTGCCAATTTTCCAACTTGTGTGCCAATAAATAATTTAAACAAAGTTCCTTACATTGGGCTAGGAAGGATTGTAAAAGGATGGAATTCTGGACCAGTTACTAGCTAGATGGCAATGCAGATACTTCACTGGTGGCAGCTAGACTACTGAGGGCTCCCTTTCTTTTGTTGAAAACTATGGAAAGAACTTAAAACAGGCAGTGCCTTTTAAGATAACTTCCCTTATCAGATCTATCTCTGTCTCTCTTTCTGGCCCTTATTCCATAATTGGGGGCAATTAAAAAAAATTATTTTTGCTGAGGTAAATACGCATCTATAATTTACCATCTTTACAATTTTTAAGCATACAGTTCAGTGGTAATAAATACATGTATGTTCTCTTTTGTTCCCTTCATCAACCTCTCCCTTCTTGTTTTCCCAGCCTCTGGTATCCACCATTCTACTCTCTGTCCTCATAAGATCCACTTTTTTAGCTTTCACAAATGAGTAAGTCCATGTGACACTTGCTTTCTGTTCTTGGCTTATTTCAGTTAACGTAATGACCTCTAGTTCCATCCATGTTGCTTCAAATGACAGGATTTTATTCTTTTTTTATGGCCGAAAAATATTCCATTGTGTGTATGTACCATATTTATTTATTTGTTAATCCATGGATGGACATTTATGCTCATTCCTTATTTATGTTGATTCCTTATTTTGTAAATTGTGCTGCAATAAACATAGGGGTGCAGATATCTCCTTGACATATTAATTTCCATTCTTTTGGATATACATCCAGTAGTGGGATTGTTGGATCATGTGGCAATTCTAGTTTTGGTTTTTTAAGGAACCTCCATATTGTTCTCTATAGTGGCTGTATTAATTTACATTGCTGCCAATAGTGTACAAGGGTTTGGAGTCAAATATTTGCACAGTCCAAGTGGGCAAGTATTGGATTGCTAAGGGAAGAAAAATGGTATATATGAAAGGGGGAGCTGAACCTGGCTTACACATACTGCCAGGAACATGAGAGTGTGACTGAGAGGGAATCTCGAGGGTGCTTGATCAAGTGGCTAGGATATGTAGCTGGATTAGGAAGAATTTGTCAACGTGAAAGCATCTTCCTGTGACACTCTGTAGTCACCGGAGATGGTACTTCTCTGGTTCTGTCATCTCTTTTTGAAAGCTTAGAGGAAAAATATTTCTCATTAAAAAAAGAGTAGGCATGGAGACTTACCTTTTAAACAAAGAAGAAAAGTGAGAATGTTACTGGGAACTGAAGAATACTCAGTTTTTTGCCTTTCCTGGGAGAAAGAATTCAGCCAAGAGACAATTTAGCCAAAAAAGAGAATTTATTAAAGGAAAATAGAGAGTAGAGAGTTTATTTAGAGAAACAGTACACTCTGAAAGATGAGTCAGTGCAGAATGCCGAAGGGAGTAAACCAGCAGCCAACTTGAGGGTTCTGCATTGGGTTTTTATGATGTCAGATTTTTAAATGTAAACTTCCACCTCTGTCTTAAATCTCCACCTTTTTTCTTTGTCTAGTTTTCTTGCTTCTGCTTTAAGTCCCTGCCTTTGTCCCTACCTAGTTTCTGCCCAGGCTTGTGGGACCTTCCCTTACTATTAGTTGGTATGCATGTGTGGTCCTGGTGTTGGATACAAATTCTACCTAATGGTGGCATTGCTCATTACTGCCACTGAAGGGTGGTTGTATACCAGCCAAGTCTATACTCATTGCGCCTGTGTGTCTCTTAGGAATTTCTCTTTCACTCTCTTCTCCTCCTCCTCAGCATGTAGCTAACTACATTCTGACAGGTTAACTGTGCTGTGAGCAATTACCAGGTGTCCAAAGAGGCATTCCTTTTTGTATAGTTATTTTCCCTGCTCTTTACTCATATCTAGCATGCATTTTTTGGGTGGTGTGAGATTATGTGGGGTGTGATATTTTTCAGACCTTTCTCTCCACCAGGGACTCCTCCTCCTGCTGCTCATGTCTAGCTATCTGCCTAACAGGAATACTAGAGTGAGTTTGTTATATAAGAAGAGAAAAGTTACTAGCTTACTATGTTCCTTAGAATACTCCATTTAACAATGCAATAAGGAATATACTGATGAGGGAGTCACCAGCATCATCGAGGGCTTGAAGATGTTCTTCAGAACTCCCTCCCAGTGGCACTGTGGATCATAGGATCCTGGAACAGCTGAGGCCATGTAGCAATATTTTACCATCATAGGCAAGATAAGAAAGTGTTATCGACGCTATTGTGCTTCACCCAGATGCCCTCTTCTTCAGGGGTGACTCACACCCCAGCTTCTGGGAATACTGGCTACTACTGGCTTCAAGGAACTATATTATCCAAGGTTTTACTCCTTCTCAGGAAACAGCATTTTGCCAATGATTAGCTAATGAAGGGGATATAAAGGCCTGGCCCCTTGTCTTAATTTGAGATAATTCTGAAGTCCTTCTAGCTTCAGATCTCCCTGTAAGATTAGTTAAAGTCTCATTTGTAACTTCACTGCTAATGGGCTACCATAAACCTAACCAGGTAGATCCCTAATGCAGTTGTTATACTGGATGTGATTTCTTTGCTGCAGTAGATTAATATTATTTTATCTATATGATATTTTGCTATTGATTTAATAAATGCATACTTCAACGTATCCACGATGAAGAAAGATCAGTAAGAGTTTGTGTGCATAAGGGAGGGTCAACAATATACATTCAAATTCTCATCCCAAGACACTATTTTATTCTGTTTGTGTTAATTAATCGAAGGGGACCTGGATTGTTTGGACTTTCTGCAGAAGACCATTTCTCCCCTGTATTGATAACATCATGTTAATGGAATCTGTGAAGCAAGAACTGGCAGGCATTCTGGATGCCTTTATAAAACAATTGTGTTCTAGAAGGTAGGAGGAGAACCCTACAAAGTTCAGGGATATACCACATTAGTGAAGTGTTTAGGGATCTACTGGTCTGGAGCACCCCTTTGTATACCCTCTACAATTTAGGACAATTATTACACCTTGCACTTTTTACCCCTACGAAAGAAGCACAAAGCTTGTTAGGGTTCTTTGAGGTTTAGAGTCAACATATTCTACATTTGGTTAGTATTACTTCCATACTCTATTTATCTGGTGAAATGAAGCCTTCTCACTTTGAGAAGGGCTCAGATAAAGATCAGGAAAAGGTACTACAGCAGGTCTAATGTTCAGTAAAAGCAGCCCTGCTGGGTAAAGAAAGTTGCTGGTTGCAATTTCTGGCAAGACTAAATAGTAAAAATAGTGCAGACTTATAAAACTCTGGAGTAAGGACAAGACTTACGCAGCTTTCAACTACTATATACTGTGCAAACAACTCTGGCATGCTATTGGCTCTAAGAGTAACTGAACATCTCATCATGGGGCCTAAGTAACCATGAGTCTGGAACTGTCCATCATGATCTGCATGCTGTCAGATACACCAAGTCACAAAGTCAGGTGAATGAGAAGCCATTGCCTAGCACTGTCATCGATGCTTTTCTTTTCTTTTTTTTTTTCTTTTCTTTTTTCTCTTCTCTTCTCTTCTCTTTTCTCTTTTTCTTTTCTTTAAGACAGGCTCTGTCTCTCTGTTGCCCAGGTTGGAGTGCACTGGAATGGTCACAGCTTACTGCAGCCTTGACCTCCTGGGCTCAAGTGATCCTTCTACCTCAGACTCTTGAGTAGCTGGGACTGGAGGCATGCACCACCATGTCCAGCTTAATGCTTCTTTTAAGCCTAAATTTATATATAGAAGTTCTCTATGACAAGTTGATGAAGGAAGAAAAGGCTTAGCTTGATCACAGATGGATTGGCTGAAACTGGACAACTGATTGATTACAGGCCCACTCAAGGGTAGCCCTAAAACACAGCAGTGAGGAGAAATCCTCCCAGTAGGCAGAGATGTGTGTGGAGAGAAGGGCATCCACAGTCTCACAGGCAGCGGTTAATAGATTAGCAGGTTTTTGAGGGACCTAAAAGGAACAAGATTGAAAATGAAGGACAAGGAATGCTTGGGAAAAGACATGGTCATGAATCTGTGGAAGAGGACACACAGCGTGAGGATATCTGTATTAAAATTAATGTCCACCAGAAAATATCCACTTTAGAAGGGGCACTAAATGACTCAGTCAGGAGATATCTGCTATGACACGAGCTCAGGCACTACAGTGGTCTTAGCAGGGATGGGGGCTATCTAGGAGGCACTTGAGGGGAAATTGATTACATAAGATCCCTTCCATGCTGGAAAGATCAGCGATTACTTCTGACAGGATTGACATGAAATCCAGGTCTTGTTTGCTAGGTATTGCAGTGCCTCAACCTTCACTACCTTATGGTTCACAGAATGTCTGTTCTACCTTTATGGGATCTTACATGACATCAGATCAAACCAAGTGCCCCCTAAAAGAGTTGAAGTTGAGGGGATATGACCATGAGTTCACTGGTCCCAACTACATCCCATAACATACAGAAGCTGCCACCTTTTGAAGGTGCAGCTGAGATGCCAACTTGAAGGTGATACTTTGCAAGAAGGCGGGGGTTATCCTTCAGAATGTGGTGTTCACTTTAAACCAAGAGCCATAATATGGTGCTGTGTGTCCTCATAGGTAAAATGTAAGCATGTCAGAAGCAAAGGGTAAAAGCAGGAGTAATCCTGGTAATTGAAGCATTGAATTTATCAATGCTCCTGGTAAGTGAAGAATTTGTGTTTCCCAACTCTTGAATGTTAGGCTTTATAGGTCTAGAAGTTATGGTTTGCAGAGAAGATATGCTTTCATCAGGGAGCATTGTAAGAGTCTCACTAAATGTAAAGCTACAGTTTCTGCCTATTCATTTTTGTCTCCATGTGCTAGTAGTCAAGCAAGCCAAGAAAGGAGATACCATACCTGCAGGAGTAACTGACCTTTATAATCATGAGAAAAGAGGGAAAGGATTGAAGCTACATAACAGGAAGGAATAGATTTGTTACTCAGGTCTTCTGCTGAGTTGTCAAAGTACTCCCATGCCTTGTTGTGTCTGTTAATGGGCCAGTAGGGCAAGTATGAACTGATGAGTGCACAGTAACCAGGCCTGAGACCCCACAGAGATGAGATTCTAGGTTAACCCATCAGGGAGTACACAGATCAATAGAAGTACTAGACAAAGTGAAGGGAAATCTAGAATGGGAAGAGGGAGGGGATATGTATCATTTATGGCCTTGAGACAAATTGCAGCAGCTGGGGCTATAGTTCATGCCACTGAACTTCCTTTCCTTTTCTGGGAAAACTTTCAAGTGGAAAGTTTTCCCAGAAATTATTACTAATCACAGTCTTGGAGAGGTTGTGTTTCGATAGAATAAACTTAATGTGAAAAGCACGTAGATCTGAGCAATGCAAGGGCAAACGGATGCAGTGGATGTCTTGGTGCCCAGACCATCTTTATTATTTTAGTATACCTATCTTCCAGCAGCTGCTTTGAATGTTGCTTAAGAAACAGCTGTCAAACAGAGGAGACTGTCAAACAGAGAAGACTAGCTACCAGGATCTGACTTACCTAGGTGGTTTTATTTCATGTCCCCCCAGGCCCTACTTCCCCAGGCCGACTAAAACCAGTGACTAACATGAGGGTACAAAGGGGTGCAGCCTTCTTCCCTTAAAATGAGACTGTGTTAGTCTGTCCTCATGTTGCTGTTAAGAAATACCTGAGACTGGGTAATTTATTAAGGAAAGAGGTTTAATTTGGCTCATGGTTCTGCAGGCTGTACAGGAAGCATGGTGTCCTGATGAGGGCCTCAGGAAGCTTACACTCATGGCAGAAGATGAAGGCGAGCCAGCATGTCGCATAGGGAGAACAGGAGCAAGAGATCTTCAGTGAACTAATGGAGTGAGAGCTCACTTGACACCAAGGGGATGGTTTTAAAACCATTCATGAGGGATCTGCCTCCATGATCCAATCACCTCCCACCAGTCCCCACCTCCACCCATTGGGAATCACATTTCAACATGAGATTTGGAGGGAACCAACATCCAAACCATATATGAGAGACCAAATCTATGGTGCACTTTGCATTCCAGAGCTTTCGTATAGTATCAGACTGAAACTAGTCTCCAGACAAGACCATATTCTTGCTTGGTTATTTTCTTCGCCTTATCTTCTTTTACCTCCCTTCTCCTGAGAACATTCTGTCAATAAATAATTTTAACAAGGATGTTCATCTCAGGCTGTTTCTCAGAGTCTAACCTAAGACAGGAGCCTTTGGCATAATGGTGGTATTTGAAGCCATGTATGTTAGTGAGATCATTTAAGAAGAGTGTAGAATGGGAAAAACTCTAGGGGAATAACAGTGGTTAAAGAGCAGGAATAAGAAGAAAAACTAAGATACTGAAGAACGGGAAATAAACCAAGAACGATGGAGAAGCTAAAAAGGAGTATGTCAAGAAAGAAACAGTAGTTAAAATGGCAAGTGGAAAGAAAGCTGTAGCAGATGCTTAGTTTCTTCACAAGATTTCTTGGGTTCTCTTTCAATTTGGAGGCTTGCCCTTGGGCAATGAGAGGGTCTTACCAGTTGTGCCTGGTAGTTCAAAGTCAGACTGGGGAGTGGGTGCAAAAGCTCTGATCCTTTGCTTTAGGGTGAAATAGCCTCTGCAGTACAATTTATGTTCCAGAGCTTCCTGTGGAATCTCGTGGAGGCTAGTCTTCACCTGAAACGACATCGTTGCTTAGCCTCTTCCTCTTTCCTCACACTATTTTTTTTTATTTTTATTTTTTGGAGATGGAGTTTCACTCTTGTTGCCCAGGCTGGAGTGCACTGGCACAATCTTGGCTCACGGCAACTTCCACCTCCTGGGTTCAAGTGATTCTCCTGCCTCAGCCTCCTGAGAAGCTGAAACTATAGGCCCGCACCACCACGCCCGGCTAATTTTTGGTATTTTTAGTAGAGACAGGGTTTCGCCATGTTGTCCAGGCTGGTCTTGATCTCCTGATCTCAGGTGATCTGCGAGTCTTGGCCTCCCAAAGTGCTGGGATTACAGGTGTGAGCCACTGGGCCCAGCCCCTCTTTCCTCACACTCTTACAGGCTTCTTCTGAAAGCTTGGGCTCCTTAGAAGCCAACTTGAAGATTCTGGTTCACATAATTTATTAGTGGATTGTTAAGATGAAAGTTCAAGTAAGGTAAGTATCAAAAAATATTTTTAGAATTTGGAAACTAGGATATGTCATGATCTTGGGGCAAAAGTCAGATTAGAGTGGATAGAAGTATAAATGGGAGGAGAATTACGGAAATCAATGCATTTAGATAATTATACCAAGCGTTTTGTTGTGAAACTAAATAGAGCCATAGAAGTAGACAGATTTGGAAATCAAGTTAAGGGAGATATGTGTGTATGTGTGGGTGTATATGTGATGTAGGTGTTTTAAAATATCAAACTCTTGGGCATTCTATGTGTTTAGAGAAAATAGCCATTGAAAAGACAGAAGTTGACAATCCAGGAAAAGACGTGGAACCAGTGTCACTGAACACCTGTGTGATTCTCATAAAAATGTATGTGAATAAAAACCACAAACTCAGAATAAAATATGAATGGCAATTTTTTTTTAACATCTAGTAAAATTACTTGCAGTATTGAGACTCAGGTACTTGGAAGCATCCAAACCTTCTGAATAGAAAATGATGATAATTTTCTCTAAAACAGATAAATGGGACCTTAAAAACAATAGATTGCTGATTGCCTGGTTTGTGCCATATAAAATATATTTCCTGTTGCTAGGTAAGATGTGATAAACGACATGGCAAATTATGTGTGCTATTTTAGGAGCTTACCAATGACTTAAAAGGAGACTGACACATCACCAAATTGGACTGGATAAAGGAAACAAAAATCTAGATAAGGAGAAAAGGAACTAAATAAGAATTTGAATGTTTTAAATTCAATTAATAGTCCAGGCATGGTGGCTCACACCTGTAATCCCGGCACTTTGGGAGGCCGAGGTGGGTGGATCACTAGGTCAAGAGATGGAGACCATCTTGGCCAACATGGTGAAACCCCATCTCTACTAAAAATACAAAAATTAGCTGGGCGTGGTGGCACGTGCCTATAGTCCCAGCTACTCAGATGCTGAGGCAGAAGAACCGCTTGAACCCAGGAGGCGGAGGTTGCAATGAGCTGAGATCATGCCACTGCACTCCAGCTTGGCAACAGAGTGAGAATCTGTCATGAAAAAAAAAAAAAAAAAAAAGAAAAAATCAATGAACATAGACCCATAAGTAGGCTAGATGTGGTAGTCTATTAAAATATTTAGATAATGAGCCCTGTCTCAAGGATCTTGTAATTCTTACCATATACTTGAAATCCTTACTTTAAAGTCTAATAGTTTTTGAGAGCAGCTTAGCTTCATCATGTGAATGTTTCCCTCTCATTTTTTCCATCTGCAGTTGCCAACTGTCCATTGATGGTCATTCATCTTATTTTCCATTTCTCCTTGTTTTTCAAAGAGTTTGTCTTCTTAGCTCTGGAAACTCTAGCCTATTTGTACAGTTTCATCTGTTGGCTCAATTCAGGAAATTTACAAATTGGTAATTCTTCATCATGTTTAGCACGTGACGAAAGCACATATTTAAGGATTGCCTCCAAGGTCAAAGATGGAGCGCTATCTTCCAGTCTGAAATGTGGCAAGAATCATTAACTTCATGAGCGTCTATTCTACAATTTTTGTACCTCAGAATGTCCATTCCTTTTTGCTTTCTCCTTGGCCCTTCCATTACATTTTATTCAGAGAAACAAGTATGAGGAGTTGAGATGCATCTGGTTCACAAGTTTCGGGCAACAGCTTGACCTAAAACGTTAGTTCTATATTTTGCTTTGTGGGTTAACTGATTCAGACTGTGTCAGGCCCCAGTGAGTTAGTCATTTTAAAGGCCACAAGCCATCCAGTGAGACTGTCCTCCCACCAGCGTGACTTTTTCTTCTCCTTTCCTACTGTGCTCTTAATACAGTGGTCACTCAGTGTGGTCCGAACTGGAGATGACTTTTCCATGATAGTCAGGTTTGGTAACTGCTTTCCTTACTCTTGATTGTAAAAATAATAATTAGTCAGTGTGAACCTTTGTAAAGATAATCCTCCATTATAGATTCAGCCACAAACCTTCTGTTGCTGAATATTTTCTGTAACTGTTATTATGAGGAAGAGCTAATGCTCTGTCACTAACTCTGCAGACCCTTTCTAAATCCCTCAGTTTTCAAAAATCAGTACAAGTTATCTTTAGACAACTGTAGGGGTAAAAACCTTTCAGATGAAAAAAAAAAATTTACGGGAGGTACCACATAAATCCAAATGACAATGTCAGCAGGTTAGGTTTTCAGCTTGCCAGAAAACCAGCCGCATCTTCAGAGCTAGTCAAAACATTAATGAGAATGCATGTTAAAACAACATTCTAACTCATCTTGGTAGATATAGTCACCAAATATACAAACAGAAGATAGATAAGCACTGCACAATTTTTTCTTTTATGTCCCTCCTGCTGTACTGTGCTTACCCTGCCTCTTTTCCTCATGGTTGTACTCCTGCTTGAACACCTCTGAAGTCTGACATAAGACTGAATAAAAGAAAAACAAGAAATAGGGAAAGGATTCCCTATTTAATAAATGGTGCTGGGAAAACTGGCTAGTCATAGGTAGAAAGCTGAAACTGGATCCCTTCCTTACACCTTATACAAAAATTAATTCAAGATAGATTAGAGACTTAAATGTTAGACTTTTAACCATAAAAACCCTAGAAGAAAACCTAGGCAATACCATTCAGGACATAGGCATGGGCAA
>NW_012102776.1:965361-973306 GCF_000951045.1 Mandrillus leucophaeus | reverse complement strand
CAATCATTAAAAAGTCAGGAAACAACAGGTGCTGGAGAGGATGTGGAGAAATAGGAACACTTTTACACTGTTGGTGGGACTGTAAACTAGCTCATCCGTTGTGGAAGACAGTGTGGTGATTCCTCAAGGATCTAGAACTAGAAAAACCATTTTACCCAGCCATCCCATTACTGGGTACATACGCAGAGGATTATAAATCATACTGCTATAAAGACACACACATATGTTTATTGCAGCACTATTCACAATAGCAAAGACTTGGAACCAACCCAAATGTCCATCAATGACAGACTGGATTAAGAAAATGTGGCACATATACACCATGGAATACTAAGCAGCCATAAAAAAGGATGAGTTCATGTCCTTTGTAGGGACATGGATGCAGCTGGAAACCATCATTCTCAGAAAACTATCTCAAGAACAGAAAACCAAACACTGCGTGTTCTCACTCATAGGTGGGAACTGAACAATGAGAACACTTGGACACAGGAAGGGGAACATCACACACTAGGGCCTGTCGTGGGGTTGGGGGAGTGGGGAGGGATAGCATTAGGAGAGACACCTAATGTAAATGACGAGTTAATGGGTGCAGCACACCAACATGGCACATGCATACATATGTAACCTGCACATTGTGCACATGTACCCTAGAACTTAAAGTATTAAAAAAAAATAAAAAGGACTGAATAAAAGACTGTTCTTCTGCTCCAGGTACCTAGAGTACAGTGGGAGTGTGTGTGGGGCGATATTATGTCAATAAATAACCACAGGACAATGTTTTAAGTGTTCTGAAAACAGTAAATATAAGGTGCTATATATGAGGATGAGAATGTCAAGGAAGAGAAATTAAACTCAGGTGGTGAGGGTTGGGGCAAAACGGAACTCATATTCTTCCAGCCTTTTCTTTCTGAATTAAAAATGTTGCTGCTCACTCAGTCTTTCAAACTCCTTCCAAGCTTTCACCATGAACATGCAATCCATCAGCAGATCTTGTAGATCTGTCTCCTCTCCCCTGCATGTGCTAAAAATACAATTCCTCTACTAAAAATACAAAAACTGGCTGGGTGTGATGGCATGTGCTTGTAATCCCAGTTACTGGGGAGGCTGAGGTGGGAGAATCGCTTGAACCCGGGAGGCGGAGGTTGCAGTGAGCCGAGATGGTGTTACTGGACTCCAGCCTGGTGACAGAGTGAAACTCCGTCTTTAAAAAAAAAAAATAAATAAATAAATAAATAAATAAACAAAACATTTCTTTCCCCCATAATCTTCAGCTGTGCTTTTCAGTCATGTATATTATGGAAATACCATTTACAGGGAAATATGTTTCATGGATTTCCAGTGCTGATTTAAAGAATATTATCTTTCTTAAATATGTACAGATGTGAAACTAGTTATAATCCCTTCATGCCTAACCTTTTATTACTGTGAAATGAAGACAAATTTATAAAATAAATAAAAACAAAACTACAAGCCTTATGAAAGTCCTATTCATCGTAGGAATTTGAAGCAATAGGTGGTGGTTGGTGAAATTGAGTTGTGAGTTTGAGTTTAATAATGGAAAGATATACCTACTGATATTTATCTATCAATATATTTATTTATTCATTCTTTTTATTTTTACCTCGATTGACCATCCTTAGAGTCACTATCATTATCAGTGTCATTATTATTAGCTAGGTTTTGGCTACTGCTCCATTATTTTGTTGGGTCAATCAATTTGATATTATATAGCAAACAAAACACCCCAAACATAAAAGAAAATTTAATATTTTCTTTTCTTAGCCTTTAGGGTACACTTTCCCTTGAATATTTAATTGTAAGTTGTTTTGAACAAGACAGGATTTGTATAAGCAGCTACTAAAAGTCATTATGGCACTGAGTACTATGGTGCTGGTACCTTTGTGTTCAGAACTCTTTGCTATCAGGAGCCACATGGAAACTCAATTCTTCCAACTCTTTTCTTAAAATAAGTCACAATGGAACTTTTTTTCATACCCTGTAACATGATGTAGTCATGACTTGGTGCCAACTCCTAGATTACATATTAAGTCTGCCAATGTTTTTTCCTCATTAAACCACAACAACTAAATATAAGTATGACATGACATATAGTGTTATTTTCCCAAGTGCCAATTTGTTAAAAAGCTTAGCTAAAATATAAAACTTTTAAAATTTGTAATGTAAATGTAAAATATTTTAGTGCAACAGAATTATTTTACAAATTAAGAAAAATGTTATAAGCGTACAATGGTGTAGATGGAAAAACCAGATTAGTTTGTCTTTATTTCTCCAGGTTTATTTTACATATTCTGAGTTTAAGATAGTGATTTATCTAATTTTGATTATTTATTCAAGCACTTAACAAATATTTATTGAATTCCAACCATTCAACATTTATATTATAGGATATATCATCACAAACACTGCTGAGCTTGAATTGTGTGGAGGTCAGTTGACAAACTAAAAATTTGAATTGCCAAGTTCAGCAGTCCAATTAGAAAATGATGAGTGTCTGAACCTAGGTAAATCAATGAGGATGGAGTGGAGGACGGACATGTTTAGGAAGTAGAATTGACAGCATGCTGCATAAATTTGAGATCTGAGAGTTATCCTAGACTCTCTACTTCTCTCAGCTCTTGCATTCTATAATTCACCAGAATAGGTGTCATTTAGTTGGAGTAAAACTATGTCAGACTTTTCCTTCCTTCCTTCCTTCCTTCCTTCCTTCCTTCCTTCCTTCCTTCCTTCCTTCCTTCCTTCCTTCCTTCTCCTTTTTCTCCTTCTCCTCCCTCCTTCCTCCTCCTCCCTCCTCCTTCCTCCTTCTTCCTCCTCCTTCCTCTTCTTCCTCTTCTTCTTTGGTTGTGAATTCATTTTGGAATCTTTAAGGTGCCCATGGACATTAAGATGAAGCTATTCTGATATGGCCCCTATGACCTATGAATAGACCCATGTAAGAGGAGGGGAGATGCCCCCCTGATTTCCTTAGTTCTTAGGATAAATTGCAAATCTGAAAAGTATCATATATAGAGTTTGGGTAATGAATATTAACTTCTTGGAAGTGTAAACTTCTCTGAACATATATCTTTTATTTACCTTTTAGACAATTTTATTTTTTGCTCTTATTTTTAATTGATGCAAAGCAATTGTACATATTTATGGGGATATGATACTTCAATACATGTATACCATATGTAATAATCAAATATGGTAAGTAGCATACCCATCACGTCAAATATTTATTATTTCTTTGTACTGGAAACATTAAAAAATCCTCTCTTCTAACTATTTGAAAATACACAGTAAGTTGTTAATTATAGTCACTCTGCAGTCTTACAGAACACTGTTATACACTGTTACAGAACTTATTCTTTTTATCTAGCTGTACTTTTGCATCCATTAACCAATTCCTTTCCCCTCTCCTCCTTTTCCAGTCTCTACCAAGCATTATTCTACTCTCTATTTCTGATACAATTTTTTTTTTTTTTTTTTTTTTTTTTTTTTTTTTTTTTTAGCTTCCACATGAGTGAGAACATTTGGTAGTTGTCTTTCTGTGCCTGGCTTATTTCACTTAACATAATGTTCTCAGTAATGGTTAATATTGAGTGTCAGCTTGATTGGATTGAAGGATGCAAAGTGTTGTTCCTTGGTGTGTCTGTGAGGCTGTTGCCAGAGGAGATTAACATTCATGTTAGTGGAGTGGGAGAGGCAGATCTACCCTCAATGTGGGTGGACACCATCTAATCAGCTGCCAATGGGGATAGAATAAAGCAGGCAGGAGAAGTTGGAAAGTGCAGACTTGCTGAGTCTTCTAGCTTTCATCTTTCTCCTGTGCTGCCCTTAAACTCCAAGTTCTTCAGCTTTTGGACTTTTGGCCTTATACCAGTGGTTTGCGAGGGGCTCTTGGGCCTTTGGGCACAGACTGAAAATCTGCACTGCTCGCTTCCCTACTTTGAGGTTTTCGGACTCAGACTAATCTCCTACTAACTTCCTTGTTCCTCAACTTGCAGATGGCCTATTGTGGGACTTCACGTTGTGATTGTGTGAGTCAGTACTCCTTAATAAACTCCCCTTCATATATACATCTATCCTATTAGTTCTGTTCCTCTAGGGAACCCTGACTAATACATCCTCCAGGCTCCTCCATGTTGCTGCAAAGATGTTCAACTTCTGAACATACTTTTTGGAAAGAGAGAGACAAACTGTCGTAGACTCAGAATTTATTGGTGCAGATTTGACACCAAAGGAGAAGAGTGCTCAAGGAGTTAAGTATAAACTAGTAAGATGCGAAAAAGCATTAAGCGTAGAACTTTGGGAAATTCCATGCTTTTTTTTTCTTAAAACTTTTCATCGTAGTTATTTTTTCAGTAAAGAAAATTTGAGATAGGAAAAGACAGAAAAAATTACTTATATATCTAAACATAACCATTATTAAAATGCTTTTGTATGGATCCTTCTAGCACTTTTTCCTCCACATAAAGTTTTTAAAAAGTTCTAACTCCATTTGAAATGGAGTGGACAATAACATAAAGGGACAGGTGGAAGAAGAGGAACCTCTGAAGATAATTGGAAGGAGGCCGGAGCAGAAGCTGTTAGAGAATTGGCAGAGAACATTGCTGTAGAAGCTTAGAAAGAAAACCATTTAGACTGTTAATACCATCTGCATGACTGTGATTGAAAGCCCTTTGGCCGGGCGCGGCGGTTCACGCCTGTAATCCCAGCACTTTGGGAGGCCGACGCGGGCGGATCACAAGGTCAGGAGATCGAGACCATCCTGGCTAACACGGTGAAACCGTGTCTCTACCAAAAATACAAAAAATTAGCCGGGCGTGGTGGCGGGCGCCTGTTGTCCCAGCTACTCCGGAGGCTGAGGCAGGAGAATGGCGTGAACCCGGGAGGCGGAGCTTGCAGTGAGCCGAGATGGCGCCACTGCACTCCAGCCAGGGCGACAGAGCGAGACTCCGTTTAAAAAAAAAAAGAAAAAACCCTTTTACTTGAAAACTGGGGATCTTCACGGATCTTAGGTAAAACAATTTTATGGAAAAGATAATTGGCTCAGTTTAATTTTAGAGTCACTTAAAACTGTAGGCCATTTTTAAGCTACGCTTTAAGCATAAATAACACAAATAATTGAAACTACTAACGGCCTACTGAAGAACCCGTATTAACAAAGAGTATAAAGAAGATGAAAAAATTACAAATCTTTGTTTGAAAAATCAGGAAACAACTGAAATAACCCATAATATCAGCTAATCATTTCATTCTTCTCATTGGCTCAGTTTTTCTGAGTGATATTTTAAGTCTCTGTATATGTTCTCAGGGGGAGAACATTATTTTGAGGATCCTTCGTTACATAAACAAAAACATGAATAGTGTTTTTCATGTAAATTCAAGCTGTCAGATTAAAAAAATAATGTGGGCCAGGCTCAGTGGCTCACGCCTGTAATCCCAGCACTTTGGAGGTTGGGATGGGAGGATTTCTTGAGACCAGAAGTTTGAGGCTAGCCTGGGCAACATAGTGAGAGCCCATCTCCACAAAAATTTATTTAAAAAAATTAGCCAGATGTGGTGGCATGTGGCTGTAGTCCCAGCTACTTTGGAAGCTGAGGCGAGGGGATTGCTTGAGCCTAAGAATTTGAGGTTACAGTGAGCTAAGATTGTGCCACTGCACTCTAGGCTGGGTGACAGAGCAAGACTCTGTCTCTAACAAGAAAAAAAGTGAAAAAATTTATGAGCACACAGGAATTTCTTTACAAGGCATAGCATGATGGGGATTTCGATTCTATTCCCCAAAATGTAAATTACTTTATTAATTTGCATAATACATCCTCATCTCTTTGGATTGGGAAGCCCTTGATAATAAGCTAAGGAACTCCAAAAATAGCATTTTATTACCTCCTTCACTCTTGCCTTGAAGATGTACTAATTGCTGCTGCTTGTTAAAAAGCCAATGTGGCTTTTTAAAGTGAATACATTTTCCTCATATCTCATATTTTCTTTTCATGTGCATTGTGCAGATCTATCCCCTTGGCCAGCACCACCTGCATACTGGGGAGTATTGCTACCTCTGCATCACTATTATCCCCAACATTTTTCTCAGGACAGTTTGACAGGTTATTAGTCATGCATGACTCATGAGCAAATGAAAACCCAAAAGATATTTGTGATGCTTGACAGTTTTCCCAAAATAACATTTTCTTGGTACATGTGTTTTTCTAACTGTTGTTTGTGCATTTTCTTACATATTTTGGAACTATTTCAGTGATTCAAAGGAAAATTGGAAAATATATTGTTTCTCAGATCCAGGTATGTAAGTCTAAGATGCTTGGAGTTTTTAATTGGTTAGAATGAAGGAAAAAAATTAGATATGTAGTATGAACTTGTCTATTTGGGGAAAAAATGCATTTTGCTTTAATTCAATACTCATCCTTTTGGTATTTATTTTTAGGAAGTAATGAATGTTGGAAAAATATTAAGAATTATGTAAACTCATCACTGAGGCAGTGCTCTGTGGACCTCTCAGATGAGGAAGATGATGTCAGTATGTTTTGGCAATGCATCCATTGTGTCTAGCTCAAAGAACAAAAGTAAAATGTTTAAATAGTGTTTTTGCCTGCAAGGACATTCAATCTTTAAAGAGTACTAATGTGCTTTCACTTAAGAGTTTTAAGTGTTTGTTATTTTACTAAAAACAAAATTAACCTTAGAAGTAAATCCTCTAGACACTGAGAGAAGAAATATGAGTGTAGACTGAAGTGTTTCTCACACTTCATTAAGACAGCTGATCTTGACTGGGATCTGGATTCTAGAAAGATAAGTAGAAGGATTGAGTTGGTAAATGGTGAGATGGGGAACATGGGATTTACAACAGGACCTGATGCTTTCACCCTTGGCCTCAAAAAAGGGCAGTTGAAAAATTTCCTCTCAAATTAAGATATGGAAAGCATCTTTTCACCTCATCCAAAGCCCTGCTTGTGGGTATTTTTCCAAAAAAGTGGTGAGATTTTGACCCTGAAATTGAAGCCACCTTATATATTAAGAGAATAGTGTAAAAGAGATGCATATTCATTCCATGAAAATTGCTTTTGCTCAAACTTGTACCATTTTTCACAAGTAATGCTAATGTCTGTTACAAACAAAAACCAAAAGTGAGCAGAAGTAGCTATTCTTATATCAGATAAAACAGACTTAAAAGCAACAGCAGTAAGAGAAGACAAAGATTTGGTCATAATATAACAACAAAATGATCAGTCCAATATGAAGGTATTATCTTAATTATATGTACTTAACACTGGAGCTCCAAGATTCATAAAACAATTACTACTAGACCCTAGAAATGAGATAAACAGCAACACAATAGTAGTAGAGGACTTTAACAGTCTACTGACAGCACTAGACAGACCACTGAGATGGAAAGTCAACAAAGAAACAATGGACTTAAACTGCAATCTAGAACAAATCGACATAACAGATATTTAATCAACATTTTACCTAAGAACTGCAGAATATACATTCTTCTCCTTAGCACATGAAACATTATCCAAGATAGGCCATATGATAGGCCACAAAACAAGTCTCAATACATTTAAAAGAATTAAAATTATATCAACTATCTTCTCAGACCACAGTGGTATAAAACTAGAAATCAGTTCCACAAGGAACCCTTAAAACTCTACAAATACATTGAAATTAAATAATCTGCTTCTAAGTGATTTTTGGATTTACAATGAAATCAAGATGGAAATTAAAAAAAAATTTTTAAATGAATGATAATTGTGACACAAGTTATCAAAATCTCTGGGATACAGCCAAAGCAGTGCTAAGAGGACTTAGCACTAAATTTATAGCACTAAATGCCTACATAAAAAGTCTGAAAGCCAATAATGAATGAGTTCTGAAACTGAGGCATTAATAAATAGCCTACCAACCAAAAAAAAAAAAAAAAAAA
>NW_012102776.1:963473-964325 GCF_000951045.1 Mandrillus leucophaeus | reverse complement strand
CTCGTGGATAGGAAGACTCAATATCATTAAAGTGGCCATACACTGAATTAGAGAAAACTAAAAATCTGTATGGAACCAAAAAAGAGCCTGAATAGACAAGGCAATCATAAACAAAAAGAACAGAACTGGAGGCATCACACTACCCGACTTCAAACTATACTACAAGGTTGCAGTAACCAAAACAACAGGGTACTGGTACAAGAATGGATATATAGACCAATAGAACAGAATAGAGAACCCAGAAATAAGACCACAGACCTACAGCTATCTGATCTTTGACAAACCTGACAACAAACAATGGGGAAAGGCTCCCTATTTAATAAATGTTGCTGGGATAACTGGCTAGCCATATGCAGAAGATTGAAACTGGTCTTCATTCTTTACACCATATGTAAAAATTAACTTAAGATGTATTAAAGACTTAAATGTAAAATCCAAAACTATAAAAACCCTGGAAGACAACCCAGGCAATACCATTCAGGACATAGGAACCGGCAAAGATTTCATGATGGAGACAACAAAAGCAAAAATTGACAAATGGGATCTAATTAAACTAAAGAGCTCTGCACAACAACAACAAAAAAACTATTAACAGAAGTAAACAGACAACCTACAGAATGGGAGAAAATTCTGGCAAACTATGCATCCAACAAAGATCTAGCATCCATCATTTTTAAGGAACTTAAACAAACTTAAAAAAAATAAAAGTTAAAAAGTGGGCAAAGGACATGAACAGATACTTTTCCAAAGAAGACATACGTGCAGCCAACAATCACATGATCATTAGAAAAATGAAAATCAAAACCACGATGAGATACCATCTCACACCAGTCAGAATGGCGATTATTAAAA
>NW_012102776.1:962065-962970 GCF_000951045.1 Mandrillus leucophaeus | reverse complement strand
ACTGGCAAACTGAATTCAGCAGCAGCACATCAAAAAGCTTAACCACCACGATCAAGTAGGCTTCATCCCCAGGATGCAAAGTTGATTCATCATAATCAAATCAATAAATGTGATTCATCACATAAACAGAACTAAAGACATAAACCATATTATCTCAATAAATGCAGAAAAGGCTTTTGATAATTTCAACATCCATTCATATTAAAGACTCTCAATAAATTAGGTATTAGAGGAACATACCTCAAAATAATAAGAGCCATCTATGACAAACGCACAGCTGGTATTATACTAAATGGGCAGAAGCTGGAAGCATTCTTCCTGAAAACCAGCACAAGATTAGGATGCCCTCTCTTACCACTCCTATTCAACATAGTGTTGGAAGTTCTGGCCAGGACAACAAAGCAAGAGAAAGAAAGAAAGGATACAAAATCATTGTGCAAAATTTATGCATTTCTATACACCAATGAGAGTCAAACCGAGAGCAAAATTAGGAACAAACTCCTATTCACAATTGCCACAAAAAGATTAAAATGCCTGGGAATACAGCTAACTAGGGAAGTGAAAGATCTCTACAAGGAGAACTACACACCACTGCTCAAAGAAATCGGAGATGGGCTGGGCACGGTGGCTCATGCCTGTAATCCCAGCACTTTGGGAGGCCAAGGTGGGCTGATTACCTGAGGTCAGAAGTTTGAGACCAGCCTGGCCAACATGGCGAAACCCCATCTCTGCTGAAAATACAAAAATTAGCCAGGGGTGGTGGTGCACACCTGTAATCCAAGCTACTTGGGAGGCTGAGGCAGAAGAATTGCTTGAATCCAGGAGGCAGAAGTTGCAATGAGCCAGGAGATGGTGCCACTGCTCTCCAGCCTAGGCAACAGAGTGAGACTGTGTCTCAAAAAAAA
>NW_012102776.1:959038-960915 GCF_000951045.1 Mandrillus leucophaeus | reverse complement strand
ATGTAAATTAGTTCAACCATTGTGGAAGACAGTGTGGCAATTCCTCAAGGACCTAGAACCAGAAATACCATTTGACCCAGCAATGCCATTACTGAGTATATACCCAAAGCAATATAAATCATTCTATTACAAACAAACATGCATGTGTGTGTTCATTGCAGCATTTTTCACAATAGTTAAGATGTGGAATCAATTCAAATGCCCATCAATGATAGACTGGATAAAAAAAATGTATATACCATAGAATGCCATGCAGCCAACAAAGGAATGAGATCATGTCCTTTGCAGGGATGTGGATGGACATGGAGGCCATTAACCTTAGCAAAGTAACACAGGAACAGAAAACTAAATACTGCATGGTTCTGCTTTTAAGTGGGAGCTAAATGGTGAGAATACATGGACACATTGGAGGGAACAACACCCACTGGGACCTTTTGGAGAATGGAGGGCGGGAGAATGGAGAGGATCAAGAGAAACAACTAATGGATACCAGGCTTAATTCCTGGGTGATGAAATAATTTGTACAACAAACCCCCACGACACAAGTTTACTTATGTAACAAACCTGCACTTGCACCCCTGAACTTAAAATAAAAGTTAAAAAAAAGTCTGAAAGATCACAAATTGACAAGCTACTGTTACTTCTGAAGGAACCAGGGAAACAAGAACAAACCGAACCCAAAGGTAGCAGAAGAAAAGAAATAACAAAGATTAGAGCAGAACTAAATGAAATTAATACAAACGAATAATGCAAAAGATTTCATAAATAATGAAACAAAAAAGTGGTTATTTAAAAAGATAAACAAAACTGACAGGCCATTAGCTATATTAGCCAAGAAAAGAAGAGAGAGGATACAAATAAGTTCATTTAGAAATGAAACTGGAGACATTATAACCGACAACCACAGAAATACAAAAGGTCAGTTATTGAAGACTACCACGAACACCTATATATATTATATACAAACCAGAAAACCTAGAGGAAATGGATAAATTCCTGGAGACATACCACCCCCCTAGATTAAATCAGGAAGAAATAGAAACCCTGAACAGACCAGTAACAAGCAGCAAGATTAAATCAGTAATTTAAAAAAATGTCAACAATAACAAAAAGTCCAGGGCCTGATGGATTCACAGCTGAATTCCACCAGACATTCAAGGAAGAATTGGTATCAGTTCTACTGAAACCATTCCAGAAGACTGAAAAAAAGGAAATTCTTTGTAAATCATTCTACAAGGCCACTATCATCCTGATAACAAAACCAGGAAAAGATGCAACAAAGAAAGAAAAGTACAGACCAGTATTCCTGATGAACAAAGATACAGAAATCCTCGACAAAATACTAGCTAATGTAATCCAACAGTATATCACAAAGATAATACCCCATGATCAAGTGGGTTTCAACCCAGGGATGCAGGGATAGTTTAACATATGCAAGTCAATAAATGCGATACATCACATAAACAGAATTAAAAACAACCATATGATCATCTGAATAGTTGCAGAAAAAGCATTCAATAAAATCTAGCATTCCTTTATGATAAAAACCCTAAACAAAGTAGGCATAGAAGGGACTTACCCCAAAGTAAGAAAAGCTGTATATGAGAAACCCACAGCCAACATCATACTGAATGGAGAAAAGTTGAAAGCATTCCCCCTGAGAACTGGAACAAGACAAGGATGACCACTTTCACCACTTCTATTCAACATAGTACTGGAAGTCCTATCCAGAGCAATCAGGCAAAAGAAATAAATAAAGGTATCCAAATTTTAAAAAGAGGAAATGGAACTGTTGGTGTTTGCTGATGATATAATCATATACCTAGAAGACCCTAAAGACTCCTCCAAAAGACTCCTAGATTTGATAAACAAATTCA
>NW_012102776.1:954972-958498 GCF_000951045.1 Mandrillus leucophaeus | reverse complement strand
TAGACCAATGGAACAGCATAGAGAACCCAGAAATAAAGCAATATACATGCAGCCAACTGTTCTTTGACAAAGCATACAGAAACATAAATTGGGGAAATGGTACCCATTAATAAATGGTGCTGGGAAAACTAGCCACGTGTAGAAGAATGAAACGGGATCCCCATCTCTCATCTTGTACAAAAATCAACTCAAGGTGGATCAAAGACCAGAAACCATAAAAAATTCAGAAGATAACTTTGGCCTTTGGCCTAGGCAAATAATTCATGATTAAAACCCCCAAAGCAAATGGAACAAAAATAAAAATAAATAAATGAGAACTAATTAAATTAAAAAGCTTCTGCACAGCAAAAGAAATAATTATCAGAGTAAGCAGACAACTCACAGAATGGAAGAAACTATTCATCTGACAAAAGACTAGTGCATTACTCTGTTTTCGCACTGTTAATAAAGGCATACCTGAGACGATAATTTATAAAGGATAGAAGTTTAATGGACTTACAGTTCCACATGTCTGGGGAGGTCTTGCAATCACAAAAGAAGGCAAGGAGGAGCAAAGTCAAGTCTTACATGGATGGCGGCAGGCAAAAGAATAGGACTTGTGTAGGGAAACTCCCATTTATAAAACCATCAGATCTTGTGATACTTATTCACTATCACAAAAACAGCATGGCAAAGACCTGCCCCCGTGATTCAGTTACCTCCCACCAGGTCCCTCCCACAACATGTGGGAATTCAAGACGAGCTTTGGTTAGGACAGTGCCAAACTAGATCATTCCAACCCTGGCCCCTCCCAAATCTCATGTCCTCACATTTCAAAACCAATCATGCCTTCCCAACAGTCCCCCAAAGTCTTAATTCATTTCAGCATTAACCCAAAAGTCCCCAGTCCAAAATCTTACCTGAGACAAGACAAGTCCCTTCTGCCTATGAACCTGTAAAATCAAAAGCAAGTTAGTTACCTTCTAGATACAGTGGGCGTACAGGCATTGGATAAATACACCCATTCCAAATCGGAGAAATTGGCCAAAACAAAGGGGTTAAAGGGCCCATGTAAATCTGAAATTCAGTGGGACAGTCAAATCTTAAAGCTCCAAAATAATCTCTTTGACTCCATGTCTCACATCCAGGTCATGCTGATGCAAGAGGTGGGTTCCCACGGTCTCGGGCAGCTCCAACTCTGTGACTTTGCAGGGTACAGCCTCCCTCCCAGCTGCTTTCATGGGCTGGTGTTGAGTGTCTGGGGCTCTTCCAGGCACACAGTGCAAGCTGCCAGTGGATCTACCATTCTGGGGTCTGGAGGACAGTGGCCCTCTTCTCACACCTCCACTAGGCAGTGCCCCAGTGGGGACTCTGTGTGGGGGCTTTAATCTCACATTTCCCTTCTGCACTGCCCTAGCAGAGGTTCTTCATTAGGGCACTATTCCCACAGCAAACTTCTGCTTGCTCATCCGGATGTTTCCATACATCCTCTGAAATCCAGGCAGAGGTTCCCAATCCTCAATTCTTGACTTCTGTGTACCTACAGACCCAACACCATGTGGAAGCTGCCAAGGGTTGGGGCTTGCATTCCCTGAAGCCATTGCCTGAGCTTTACCTTGGCTCCTTTCAGCCATGGCTAGAGTGGCTGGGATGTTGGACACCAAGTCCCTAGGCTGCACACAGTAGGGGGGCCTTGGGCCTGGCCCACAAAACCATTTTTTCCTCCTAGGCCTCCAGGCCTATGATGAGAGGGGCTGCCACTAAGGTCTCTGATATGCCCTAGAAACATTTTCCCCATTGTCTCGGTGTTTAACATTCAGCTCCTTGTTATTTACGCAAATTTCTGCAGCAGGCTTGAATTTCTCCTCAGAAAATGGGATTTTCTTTTCTATCACATTGTCAGGCTGCAAATTTTCTGAACTTTTGTGCTCGGTTTCCCTTTTAAAACTGAATATCTTTAACATCACCCAAGTCACCTGTTGAATGCTTTATTGCTTTGTTGCTTAGAAATTTCTTCTGCCATATATCCTAAATTATCTTTCTCAAGTTCAAAGTTCTGCAAATCTCTAGGGCAGGGGCAAAATGCCACCAGTCTCTTTGCTAAAACATAGCAAGAGTCACCTTCTCCAGTTTCTAACAAGTTCCTCATGTCCATCTGAGACCACCTAAGCCTGAATTTCATTGTCTATTTCATTATCAGCATGTTGGTCAAAGCCATTCAACAAGTCTCTAGGAAGTTCCAAATTTCCCCACATTTTTCTATCTTCTTCTGAGGCCTTCAAACTGTTCCAACCTCTGCCTGTTACCTAATTCCAAAGTTGCTTCCACATTTTCAGATATCTGTTCAGCAGTGCACCACTATACTAGTACCATACTGTATTAATCTGTTTTCACACTGCTAATAAAGACATACTGAAGACTGGGTAATTTATAAAGGCTAGAGGTTTAATAGACTCACAGTTCCGCATGCCTGGGGAGGCCTCACAATCATTACGGAAGGCAAGGCGGAGCAAAGTCATGTCTTACATGGATAGCAGCAGCCAAGATAAGAGAACTTGTGCGTGGAAATTCCCCTTTTTAAAACAATCAGATCTCATGAGACTTATTCACTATCACAAGAACAGCATGGGAAAGACCTGCCCCCATGATTGAATTACCTCCCACCAATCCCTCCCGTGACATGTGGGAATTATGGGAGCTACAATTCAAGATAAGATTTGGGTGGGGACACAGCCAAACCATATCAACTAGTATCCAGAATCTACAAGGAACTCAAGAAAAAAAAAATCACATCAAAAGTGGACAAGTTACATGAATAGACATTTCTCAAAAGATATACAAATGGCCAAGAATCATATGAAAAAAATGTTCAACATCACTCATTATTGAGGAAATGCAGATAAAAACCATAAGGAGATACCAGCTTACTCCTGCAAGAATGGTGATTATTAAAAAGTCAAAATCAATAGATGTCACTCTCTCAGGTAAAGAAGTGGCTATGCAAAGGGCATTCCTTGAAAACATTGTAAGGCAAATGAACAACTGCTGCCTGGGACAAAAGATTACAGTTAACAGCCTGGGATGAAAAGCCAGAGGGAGAGTTTCTTTGGTAAATCAGGGAATTGAAAGGTGCCTACCTATACTGGGAAATTTAGAATGCCACATGTATGCCCAGGGCAGGATGCATGCTAGGAAAGTACCAGAGAAGACCCAGAGTTTTCACCTTTGGCTGACCTTTAGGCTCAGTACAAGCACAAAGTTCAGGTTAACACAGAGTTGTAAACAGCCTAAGTATTGAAAGAGCTCCTCAATCTCAAGACAGTTTGCAAAGACTGGGAAAGTTTGTTTTTTTCTGTTCTTGGCTCCAGGCATTGAAAGCAATGTCTGTCAACACTAGCTAACCACAAGCTAAAGGAACAAAGAACTCAGAGCATACACTCCCAAAATACAGACTTTACAAAAATAGTTTAGAAAAGTAAACAAACCACTACAATCCACAGCAAGCTGAAACAGAATAAAAAACAATGATAAGGGGGAAGAATCTGAT
>NW_012102776.1:943573-954922 GCF_000951045.1 Mandrillus leucophaeus | reverse complement strand
TATATCCTAAATTATCTTTCTCAAGTTCAAAGTTCTGCAAATCTCTAGGGCAGGGGCAAAATGCCACCAGTCTCTTTGCTAAAACATAGCAAGAGTCACCTTCTCCAGTTTCTAACAAGTTCCTCATGTCCATCTGAGACCACCTAAGCCTGAATTTCATTGTCTATTTCATTATCAGCATGTTGGTCAAAGCCATTCAACAAGTCTCTAGGAAGTTCCAAATTTCCCCACATTTTTCTATCTTCTTCTGAGGCCTTCAAACTGTTCCAACCTCTGCCTGTTACCTAATTCCAAAGTTGCTTCCACATTTTCAGATATCTGTTCAGCAGTGCACCACTATACTAGTACCATACTGTATTAATCTGTTTTCACACTGCTAATAAAGACATACTGAAGACTGGGTAATTTATAAAGGCTAGAGGTTTAATAGACTCACAGTTCCGCATGCCTGGGGAGGCCTCACAATCATTACGGAAGGCAAGGCGGAGCAAAGTCATGTCTTACATGGATAGCAGCAGCCAAGATAAGAGAACTTGTGCGTGGAAATTCCCCTTTTTAAAACAATCAGATCTCATGAGACTTATTCACTATCACAAGAACAGCATGGGAAAGACCTGCCCCCATGATTGAATTACCTCCCACCAATCCCTCCCGTGACATGTGGGAATTATGGGAGCTACAATTCAAGATAAGATTTGGGTGGGGACACAGCCAAACCATATCAACTAGTATCCAGAATCTACAAGGAACTCAAGAAAAAAAAAATCACATCAAAAGTGGACAAGTTACATGAATAGACATTTCTCAAAAGATATACAAATGGCCAAGAATCATATGAAAAAAATGTTCAACATCACTCATTATTGAGGAAATGCAGATAAAAACCATAAGGAGATACCAGCTTACTCCTGCAAGAATGGTGATTATTAAAAAGTCAAAATCAATAGATGTCACTCTCTCAGGTAAAGAAGTGGCTATGCAAAGGGCATTCCTTGAAAACATTGTAAGGCAAATGAACAACTGCTGCCTGGGACAAAAGATTACAGTTAACAGCCTGGGATGAAAAGCCAGAGGGAGAGTTTCTTTGGTAAATCAGGGAATTGAAAGGTGCCTACCTATACTGGGAAATTTAGAATGCCACATGTATGCCCAGGGCAGGATGCATGCTAGGAAAGTACCAGAGAAGACCCAGAGTTTTCACCTTTGGCTGACCTTTAGGCTCAGTACAAGCACAAAGTTCAGGTTAACACAGAGTTGTAAACAGCCTAAGTATTGAAAGAGCTCCTCAATCTCAAGACAGTTTGCAAAGACTGGGAAAGTTTGTTTTTTTCTGTTCTTGGCTCCAGGCATTGAAAGCAATGTCTGTCAACACTAGCTAACCACAAGCTAAAGGAACAAAGAACTCAGAGCATACACTCCCAAAATACAGACTTTACAAAAATAGTTTAGAAAAGTAAACAAACCACTACAATCCACAGCAAGCTGAAACAGAATAAAAAACAATGATAAGGGGGAAGAATCTGATCCAGAGCTACCATATTATATTAAATATGTCCAGTTTTCAGCAAAAATTATGATGTAAGGAAACAAGAATGTATGACCTATTCATAGATTAACAGAAACTGTGTACATTTAAGTGGCTAATTTTTTTTCTTCAACTTTTAAGTTCTGGGGTACATGTGCAGGATGTGCAGGTTTGTTACGTAGGTAAATGTGTGCCATGGTGGTATGCTGCACTGATTATCCCATCACCCAGGTATTAAGCCCAGCATCCATTAGCTATTCTTCCTGATTCTCTCCCTCCCTGTGCCCACTCTGTCTCAACAGGCCTCAGTGTGTGTTGCTCCCCACCATGTGTCCATGTGTTCTCACTGATTTTCTGTTCCTGTGTTAATTTGCTAAGGATGACAGCTTCTAACTCCATCTATGTCTCTGTAAAGGACATGATCTTGTTCTTTTCCATGGCTGCATAGTATTCCCTTGTGTGTATGTACCACATTTTCTTTATAAAGCCTATCACTGATGAGCATTAAATGGTTAATTTTATGTTATGTGAATTTCACCTCCATTAAAAAATCATTGGATCCTAAATTTCAACACCTTCCCCCCCCCAAAAAAAAAAATGTACCAGAAAATTTGATTTGAGTGATCTTGATTAGCAGTAGAATTAAAATTAAGCTACCCTGGTAAAGTACACATATTAGGTAAAGGGTACATGGGAACTGTCTGTTATTATTTCTCTTCTTTACTGATACCTAATAAATGTACATATTTATAGGGTACAGGTGATATTTTGATACATGCATGCAATGCGTAATCATCAAATCTGGGTATTTAGGATATCCATCACCTCAAAGTCATCATTTCTTTGTATTTTGAACATTTCAAATCTCTTCCAGCTATTTTGAAATATACCATAAATTGTTGTTGACTATATCATCCTACTCTGTTATCAGACACTAGAACTTCCTTCTAGCTAACTGTATGTTTGTACCCCTTAACCAACCTCCTCACTGAATCTATAATTATCTAAAAATAAAAACGTTTAATTAAAATATAGCAGGAGTTTGTTGAAAAGCTGAGAGGTGGCTTAAACTTTGGGATATACTTAGACACTTAGGATTTTATGTATTTATCTGTTTTCTACTTATTTAGTATACATGTAGCACTTAATATGTATTAGACACAGTCCTAAGTGCTTTACAAAAATTAACTCAGTAAATGAATCATTTTACCAGCCAGTTCCTGGAGCAGTGTCTCTAGTAGTTGGAACACGTGTGGCACTCAGTAAACACTAAGTAGATATTGTTTAATGATTAGATGGTAATATTTTCCAAGTTGCTTTTACTGCCTTCATGTCCCAATTTCTGCTTCTGGATTCTTTCTTCATTCCTGGTTTCTGCTATCTAAATACCTCTAGATTTTAAGATATTTCTGTCTTTGTTTGGGCTCCCCTGAAAGCAGAGCATAGGATTAGAAGTTGGGAAGCTGGGAGCATATGCTATCATTAGGAGGGGAACCCAGGAATCAGTAGTGAAGAAGCTTAGAATGAGATAGGGAAAGAGAAGAAGCCAATATTAGGATGTGTCATTAGAATTGCAGTCTTGGTGGTGCAGTTTTGCAAGATCCTCTGTGAAGCACACAGAATGCCTATTAGGACTGTTTGTCTAAAAGACTAGGGGTTGGGGCATTTATCTGCCGGTTCCTATCCCTGCTGATTGAGTGTGTCTCTGTACCTTTAACTCCCTCATGCTCCTAGGCTGTGCTTTTGTAGGATTAAGCAAGTTCCTTGGTCATGGAAAAAGGCCTTAATGTAGAAAAGCAGAGACAAAAATGCACAAGCTTAAGATGGGATGTTGGCATTTTGCATAGACCAGTCCACTCCTACTGTAGCTGGGATCAGAGATGGGCTGGGGATGAAAAGTGGAAGAGCAAAAAATATCTGCCATAACTGATGAATTGAATTTTTAATTTAGTAAATGATTTTTAAATGATGATCAAAGGAAATGCCATAAATTAAATGCACAATATAGCCATTACAAATGGAGGCATTAAAGAGCTACACATCAGTGTTCATTTTCAGAAAAGAGATCATTGCCTCAATGGATTGTGGAAATATTTACGATGATAGACACAATCTGTACAAACTCTCTACTCTTAGGTCATGAAAACCTTGTGCTGCTTGCTGTCCTGCCACCCACTCACTCATACTCAAGCTTTTCAGTTTATGGTTCACTCTTCTCAAGTGTCTGTGTTTACCGAACAGCAATTCAAACATTCCCATAAATGGTTTTTGCTTCTCTGCTTTTGTTTCATCATCCTCAGTGGTGAGTACTGCAATTGCTTAAAGTTTAACTGGAATGGTTTTGACTGGTTTATACTCTGATATCATCAGCAGGTCTGCGACCCACCTGGTGTTTGTAATACGGCAGTTTCTCAGATATCAGTCATAGGATATGCAGTTATTAAAAGAAAATGAACACACATCTTTATCAAGCAGCATCAATGCAAATGTAAAGCTGTGTTTATTTTTAAAACGTAAGCCATATTTCATTTCTTTTAAATCACAGAGTACTGTTCTCTAAATGCAATGAGTAGAAGGCAATAAATTCACCCATAGACAAGTCCCTGAGGATGTCTCTCGTCTTTTTTACTAATCTCCCAAATGTCAGAGGGGTAACATGATTGGAAATATGGAGGAAGAGGTAATGGCACATCATCTGGGGGTAAATGTCTCATAGATTATAGCAACGGGTAAGTGAATTATTGTAGTTGAAGATAGTGATTATGGTCATTTGGGGAGAGGATCTAGCCATTCTGAGAGTAAAGTAATTTGGGATATGGCATGCTGACAGGTGTTGGGGCTTTATCTGCTGAGTTGGGTAGAGGATTTAGGTATTCGGGTGTCTCCTTGTTTTGAGAGCCTCTGCAGATTTAGTACCTGTGGGCTGTGGACACTGGAAGAGTGGCTGGAGGTGGGGAGATGTCTTGTTTCCAGGAGTCAGAATAGGTTTGGTTTGTGGTATTTCAAGTGGAGCAGGCCCTCTAGGGATATTGTGAGAGCAGCATACCACTTAATATGACTCTAAGGGAATTCAGAGCATTTTCTTGACTAGTTATAAGAAAACTTGGCCATAGGGACACAGAAACATTGCACTGCGTCCTTAGAGGATAAAGGAAAAGCGATAACCAGTTGGCAATGTCTGCTTTCTCAAACCAAGATGGCAGAATCATATAGTGCTTCTTAAATTTGAAATGTCAGTCCCAGCTTGTCTCAGGAGATGGCTGAAGCCAGTGAGTCTCAACCTGATGAACTCAGATTACAGTTGGCCCGTCCTCATCCCTCGGCTCCTCTCTGTTGCTTCTTTGCTTAAAGTAAGGTTTGGTGATTTCACCTGTGACCTGAAATGGTCAACACTTCCCTTATGTCTTAGAGACCAGGGGCCCTAATTTGTTTTGTGTGTGTGTGTGTGTGTGTGTGTGTGTGTGTGTGTGTGTGTTTAATAAAAATAACATCCCATAGTATCATCTTCTAGATTGAATTTTCTTACCCTAATACACATACTTCACTGCTTTTATTCTCTGTAAAATTTTGCATTCAAGCACTGAAGTGACCCAGGTGTGAGAAAACGATTTTCGAGAAAGGAGTAACAAGTAACAATATTTTTCAGGTGCTTAGATTTACTTTCTCCCAATTCAACCCTGTCCCATTAAGAATGTCATCTAGGGTAGTTTGTCTTTCAGAGGCACTATTCATGGATGAAACTCCTTCAGAAGCGGAAACATAATAGCCTGTCATTTTGGGAGACTGCCTGGCCATTTGGGCCTATCTCACCCTGTAGACATGTCTTTTGGTAATGAATCTTCATTGTAAGAGCCAAAAGGCACGAATATTTTCATAAAGTGTTTCAGTACACAGTGAACAATGACATTCTTCTTTTGAAGAACTTAGTGTATTTTTTAGTTCACTTTTAACTAAGACATTGAAGAAAATGTGCAGTACATGGTAAATTATCTGTCCTAGACTGGATCACCAAAATATACTTCTATGTATTTCTCCACCCTGACACTATATTTTTATTACACATATAATCATTATGGCAGCAACAGTAGTTAATACTTATTGAGTGCTGATTCCTTTTCAGATACTATGTTGAATACCTCCTTACAGTATCTCATGTAATTATCAAAATACTCCTATGAGTTAGATGATGATTATTCCTGTCTTTAACCTAAGATTTGCTTTCTTTCCTATTGTCATTCAGCTAGTAAGATGGTAGAATTTGAACTCAGCTTTGACTCTAAAGACAGTTTTTACATACTAGGGAAGGAATACATTGTAGCATGGTGATTAATTAAATCCACACAAGAAAACATTGATTGCAGGCTCGCCATATATTTTCACTGTGTGAGATGCTAGTTAGCTGAGAAAAAATACAGGGAGTGTGTTAAATGGCTGGGACTGCCATAACACAGTGCAACAGACAGGGTGGCTTAAAAAACAGAAATTTATTTTCTCACGGTCCTGGAGGCGAGAAGTCTAAGATCAAGGTATCAGCAGGATTGGTTTCTTCTGAGGGCTGTGAGGGAAGGATCTATTCTAGGCCTCCCTCCTTGGCTTGTAGATAACTGCCTTCTGCCTTGTCTTCACATCATCTTCCCTCAGTACACATCTGTGTCGAAATTTCCTCTTCTTATAAAGACATTAGTCATATTGGCTTAGGGACCACTGTAAAGACCTCATTTTACCTTGATTACCTTGGTACAAATCTGTCTCCAAATAGTCACATTCTGAGGTACTGGGAGTCGGGACTTCAACGTGAATTTTTGGGAGGACATGTTTCAGCTTATAATAGGTTTCTTACCTCAATGAGCTACAAGCCTACCAAGATATCTCGATATAAAAGAAAGTTGGATGAAATAATATTTGAATAGAAATCATGAAGTTGTATCATGGCTCTAGAGAAATGAGTGATTAATTTTCACTGGAGGTAACAGGAAAGACTTCAATGAGGCAAGTGACATTAAAGCTGGGCTGTGATTATTATGTAAAAATGTAAAAGTGTGAGAATGGACAGGAGAAGACAGGATTTGCGTGACCTCTGGTGTACAGAATGCTGTAGTGTGGGAGAAACAAAGGGATGAGGTGAGAGATGATGTGATGTGCTGGTAAAATGGCTCAGGAGAAAAAAGAGACCTGATTTGTGTCATTTGCCATGGCCTCTGCTCATGACTAATGAGTGCTCTTGGGAGAGTTAACTCCCCAACACATGCTTATATGTGAAGCGTGCTCCTGCTCTTGCCCACTGAATCCGAGAAGCCCTGGGCAGAAAGTAAAAAAGGGGCAAGAAGCTGTGAGTGCAAAGTGAGTCAAACCCATATGGAGAGTCCACTCCAGCTGTGCATGGAGGGGGAGCTGAGACACTAAACCGATATGTCAGGAATCTGACATACCAGGTGAGAGGGCACCATGTTAGACAGAGAGCGGAACATACAATAGCCTGTGATGGGAGAAAGCATGATACGTTTGGAAAAGAGGCCAATGCTGATAAAGCATAGAGAGCTGGACAAAAATGGCCAGATGCAACTAGGGTGTGGGAAAAGGACAAGCCATGTCCCCACATGCTTTTTGGTCATTCTAATGTTCTTGGTGTTCATTCTACAACCCAAAGGGCAACCACTGAATTGTTTCAGGTGTGTTACGAACTGCATGAATGTATGCATGCACATGCACATGGTATGGCAGGGACAAAGTTACATTTGGCAAGATCACACTGACTATAGTGTGAGAAAGTGGATGAAAGGAAGCCAGATTTCTTGTCATAAGACCAACTGAGGATTGTTGCCATGGAGTAGGGTGGAGGTAGTAGACATGGGTTAGAGAAGTATTTAGGCCATACTCAGTAACAGTAACTCAGTGGGCCATGGGATCTAAGTACCATCCTCAGTAAAAGGCAGCAGGTTCCTTACAGTAAAGGCTGTTCACAGGTCTGGAGAAGGGAAAGTAAAAGGAAAGACTGTCATACCTTGTTGGGTCAGAAAGCAAATATGTGTTCAGCAAATGAGAGAAGTACATCAAAATGACTCAGAAGCCAGTTTGGAGGAGTTCTCGTTGGCTAAATGTGAGACAATCTGAGCATCAAAACCATAATAATGGTAATGGATTAAAATACATCAAAGGCAGAAATAGAGTCTGTAACTACACACTTATAAAATAAAGGTCAGTGTGTGGAGGGAGAAACTCTTCTTTACAGAGCATATCAGCTAATTTAAGTGGAGAAAGTGAAATAATTAGAAAATCATTATTTTGCAACACATATGTAATAATTCAAGGAAGATTTATCAATGGACACTAAATTCATTGGGTTAACAGAATAGTCTCAAAACATCGCTCTACATGTTATTTAATTACAAAGAGAAAACAGTAACTTTATTGGAGAGATTTGATGACACTACCTTGACTGATGAAATTTAGCATCATTAACACTGGAACAAACTGACATTATGTACTTCTGGTGATGATACATCTTCTGAGACACACAAAATCACCTAAGTAGTATTTTTGCCAAACATACCTAACCTGCATCTAAATGTAAAGATTTGTCTCCTATCAGAGAAATCAAGATTGAGATACAAGACAAATTGCCTGGACAAATGCTACTGTCACAAAGAACAAAAAAGAGCGTGTGTTTGTGTGTGTGTGTGTGTATGTTCTCCATCAAAGGCTAAAAGGATGTGACAACCAAATGAAAAGCATAATCCCTCGATTGAATCCTGGATAGGGGAAAAATAGCTATAAAGAACCTTTATCTAGATGAAGGTTATACAGGTGCTCATTGTGTTGTATTTCAAGCAGAAAAATAACTTTCCAATATAAAATATATCATGTTATATATGCCATACATGCATATATTCATATATTATAGAATAATAATTATATCTTATAATCTGTATTCAGAAATAAATATATTGTCAAAATTGTCCTAATTTGCAATAGATGTGTTTCATTATAAGATATAGTTTTTCCTCAAAATTCTTTCCTATGATTTCCTTTTTAAAATTTTGTTCCTCTTACCATTCGATTCTCTACATGTCTAAATTTTCATCACATCTCAAACACAGCTGTTTGCTTTGATTGATATCAAGCACTATGCCAGATGCTGAAGACCCAGAGATAAATATGAAAAAAAGATTTTCTGCCCCAGAAGAACTGATAGGCTACTAGAGAACAGAAAAAAGATAAATTAAAATCCAGTGTCTTAAGAACCTTAGCACGACTGGATTTATTTAAGCTGATTCATTATTGTGCACTGCAGTTTAAATGCCTAGATGTAAGCAGCTAATGTGGGTTTTCTCAGCCTCCTTTTAAAAATGCCCATCCAGTCACCATAAAGGAGGAAAACTGACAACATCACTTAAAGTTAAGACTTAGGGGAATGATGGATGAGAAGTCAAAGTTTGTGATTCTGTTTCTGACCCCTTGAGAAGGGAGGCCTTCTCTTCAGCTGTGGGTTTGATGCTTAAACAAGATAGTGAATGTGAAAGCAGCTAGTAAACTACAAGATAAAGAGATATGAAGACCTGAAGGTAGTCTTTCCTGTCCAAAGTTGGAAACAGTACTACTACCATTTCTTGGGAGGAGCTTGAAGAAGTAAAAGAAGTGTTTAGTGGGATTATTCACAATAGTGGGTATGTCTGCGACTGTGAACTCCAAGACCTGTTTAATGAAGCAAGCCTTCCTATGCCAGGCTACAAGGTATATGAGAAAATTCTAGCAGTTGCTGACAACAACCAACATGGCAAAATCAATTTGAAGAATTTGTGTTACTGATGCAAGAATTAAAAAGGAAAGATATTAGCAAAACATCCTGAAAAATAATGAACATGAGGCAAATAATTACTGCTGTGAGAGGAACTTCATCTATTTCCAGTAAGGGCGCACAACATTCATATCAGGGGGAAAAAGGGGCTTTTGTTAACTGGATAAACAAAGCCCTGGAGAATGAACCTGACTATAGTCTTGTAAATGAAGCATCTTATACCCATGAACTTCAATGATGGCAGTATCTTCAAGTTACTTGCAGATCTCATCCTTCTTTGCAAAATGATCAATTTATTTGAACCAGATACAACTGATGAAACAGCCATTAATAAAAAGCTCACCACTTTCACTCTTTCTGAAAGTTTAAACCTAGTTGATATGATTTAGCTCTGTGTCCCCACCCAAATCTCACCATGAATTATAGTTCCCATGATCCACAAGTATCATGGGAGAGACCTGGTGGGAGGTAATTTAATCATGAGGGCAGTTATCCTCATGTTGTTCTCATGATAGTGAGTTCTCAGGGGATCTGATGGTTTTACAAGGGGCTTTCCCCCCTTTTGATCTGCAGTTCTCCTTCCTGCCATCATGTGAAGAAGGATGTGTTTGCTTCTCCATCCACCATTCACCATGACTGTAAGTTTCCTGAGGCTTCCCCAGCCCTGTGGAATGGCAAGTCAATTAAAGCTCTTTCCTTTATAAATTACCCAGTCTTGGGCATTTCCTTAAGGCCATGTGAGAATGGACTAATACAATAAATTGGTACTCGGTAGTGGGACACTGCTGTAAAATTACCTGAAAATTTGGAAGTGACTTTGGAACTTGGTAACAGGCAGAGGTTGGAACAGTTTGGAGGGCTCAGAAGACAGGAAGATGTGGGAAAGCTTGGAACTTCCTAGAGACTTGTTAAATGGCTTTGACCAAAATGCTGATAGTGATATGGACAATGAAGTCCAGGCTGAAATGGTCTCAGATGGAGATAAGGGACTTGTTAGGAACTGGAATAAAGGTGCCTCTCAGTATGTTTTAGTAAAGAGACTGGCTTTTTTTTTTTCCCTCTTCCTTTGCCCAAAGATCTCAAAGATCTGTGGAATTTTGAACTTGAGAGAGATGATTTTGGGTATCTGGTGAAAGAAATTTCTAAGCAGCAAAGTGTCCAAGACGTGACTTGGATGCTGTTGAAAGCATTCAGTTTTATATACTCACAAAGATATAGTTTGGAATTGGAACTTATGTTTAAAAGGGAAGCAAAGTTAGGAAAATTTGCAGCCTGACAATGTGATAGAAGAGAAAAACCCATTTTCTGAGGAGAAATTCAAGCAGTCTGCAGAAATTTGTATAAGTACTGAGGAGCCAAATGTTAATCACCAAGACAATGGGGAAAATCTCTCCAGGGCATGTCAGAGGTCATCCCAGCAGTCCATCTCATCACAGGCCCAGAGCCTCAGAAAGGAAAAATGGTTTCATGGGCCAGGACCAGGTCCTTGCTGCTTTGTGCAGTCTCAGGGCTTGGTGCCCTGCGTCCCAGACATGGTTAAAAGAGGCCATGGTAGAGCTGAGGTCGTGGCTTCAAAGGGTGCAAACTCCAAGCCTTGGTGGCTAACACATGGTGTTGGGCCTGAGGGTGCACAGAAGTCGAGAATTGAGGTTTGGGAACCTCTACCTAGATTTCAGAGGATGTGTGGAAATATCCGGATGTGTAGGCAGAAGTTTGCTGCAGTGGTGGAGCCTTCATGGAGAACCTCTGCTAGGCCAGTGAGAAAGGGAAATGTGGGACTGAAGCCCCTACACAGAGTCCCCACTGGGGCACTGCTTAGCAGAGCTGTGAGAAGAAGACCACTGTCTTCCGGACCTCAGAATGATAGATCCACTGGCAGCTTGCACTGTGAGCCTGGAAAAGCCACAGAGACTCAACACAAGCAGTCAGGAGGGGGACTGTGCCCTGCAAAGTCACAGGGGCAGAGCTGCCCAAGGCTGTGGGATCTCATCTTTTGCATCAGCATGCCCTGGATGTGAGACATGGAGTC
>NW_012102776.1:936398-943523 GCF_000951045.1 Mandrillus leucophaeus | reverse complement strand
GTTTGGAATTGGAACTTATGTTTAAAAGGGAAGCAAAGTTAGGAAAATTTGCAGCCTGACAATGTGATAGAAGAGAAAAACCCATTTTCTGAGGAGAAATTCAAGCAGTCTGCAGAAATTTGTATAAGTACTGAGGAGCCAAATGTTAATCACCAAGACAATGGGGAAAATCTCTCCAGGGCATGTCAGAGGTCATCCCAGCAGTCCATCTCATCACAGGCCCAGAGCCTCAGAAAGGAAAAATGGTTTCATGGGCCAGGACCAGGTCCTTGCTGCTTTGTGCAGTCTCAGGGCTTGGTGCCCTGCGTCCCAGACATGGTTAAAAGAGGCCATGGTAGAGCTGAGGTCGTGGCTTCAAAGGGTGCAAACTCCAAGCCGTGGTGGCTAACACATGGTGTTGGGCCTGAGGGTGCACAGAAGTCGAGAATTGAGGTTTGGGAACCTCTACCTAGATTTCAGAGGATGTGTGGAAATATCTGGATGTGTAGGCAGAAGTTTGCTGCAGTGGTGGAGCCTTCATGGAGAACCTCTGCTAGGCCAGTGAGAAAGGGAAATGTGGGACTGAAGCCCCTACACAGAGTCCCCACTGGGGCACTGCTTAGCAGAGCTGTGAGAAGAAGACCACTGTCTTCCGGACCTCAGAATGATAGATCCACTGGCAGCTTGCACTGTGAGCCTGGAAAAGCCACAGAGACTCAACACAAGCAGTCAGGAGGGGGACTGTGCCCTGCAAAGTCACAGGGGCAGAGCTGCCCAAGGCTGTGGGATCTCATCTTTTGCATCAGCATGCCCTGGATGTGAGACATGGAGTCGAAGGAGATGATTTTGGAGCTTTAACATTTGGCTTCCCTACTGGATTTTAAACTTGTATGAGGCCTATAGCCCCTTTGTTTTGGCCAATTTTTCCCATTTGAAACAGGTGTAATATGCCTGTACCCCCACTGTATCTAGGAAGGAAGTAACTTGCTTTTGATTTTACAGGCTCATAAATGGAAGGGGTTTGCCTTGTCTCAGATGAGATTTTGGACTTGGACTTCTGAGTTAACCAGAATGAGTTAAGACTTTGGGGGACTGTTGGAAGGGCATGATTGTGTTTTGAAATGTGAAGACATACAATTTGGGAGGGGCCAGGGGTAGAATAATATGGTTTGGCTCTGTGTCCCCACCCAATCTCACCTTGAATTGTAGTTCGCATAATCTCCCCCTGCTGTGGGAGACATCTGGTGGGAGGTAATTTAACCACGGGAGCAGTTAACCTCATGCTGTTCTTATGATAGTTCAAATGAGATCTGATGGTTTTATAAGGGTCTTTCCCCGCTTTTGCTTGGCACTTCTCCTTCCTGCTGCCATGTGAAGAAGGATGTGTTTGCTTCCTCTTCCACCATGATTGTAAGTTTCCTGAGACTTCCCCAGCCGTGTGGAACTGTAGTCAATTAAACCTCTTTATAAATTACCCAGTCTTGGGCAGTTCTTTATAGCAGCATGAGAAGGGACTAATACACTGGACACAAATTCTGTCTCAACCATTGGTTGTACAGGAGTCAACATCAGTGCAAAGAATCTCAAAGAAGGAAAACCTCGTTTGGTCTTAGGACTTCTCTGGTAGATCATCTAAGTTGGTCTTTTTGATGAGATTTCTAGGAATGAAGCTCTGACTGCATTGCTAAATGAAGGTGAGGAACTAGAGGTGCTGATGTAGCTTTCTCCTAAGGACTTACTACTGTAATGGATGAACTATCATCTGGCTGAGGCAGGATGGTGTACCATCAACAACTTCAGCCAAGGCAATAAGGATTCAAGAGCCTATTTTCATCTGCTTAAACAAATGGACCCTAAAGGTTACTGGGAATATGGAATTTCCAGTCCATCTTCAGATTTCATAAGAAAAATGATCTGAAGTGTGCTGGACATATGCTTCAAGAAGTAGATCAACTTGGCTGCAAACAGTTTGTTACTCCTGCAGATGTGGTTTCAGGCAATCCTAAACTTAATTTAGCTTTCATAGTTAATCTGTTTAATACCTATTCATGCCTACACAAGTTGGATAATAATGACATGAATATAAACTTATTGGAGGCAGAGAGCAAAGAAGAGGGGACATTTCAGAACTGGTGAATTCCTTGGGAATGAATGCATACATTTATCATTTGTACAGTTACCTTGCAGATGCTTTAGCGATCTTTCAGCTCTATGATATGATCTGAGTCTCATTCAACTGGAGCCATGTTAACAAACCCCCTTATCCTGCCCTTGGAGAGAACATAAACATTGATAACTAACCATGCAGTGGAACTTGGGAAGAATAAGGCCAAATTCTCCTTCATTGGCATTGCTGGGCAGGACCTAAATGAAGGGAATTCAGTGTTTATTCTGGCGTTGGTTATGGCAGCTGATGAGAAGGTGCGCATTGAATATGAACAAAGCCAAATTCTCCTTCGTTGGCATTGCTGGGCAGGACCTAAATGAAGGGAATTCAACATTTATTCTGGCATTGGTTATGGCAGCTGATGAGAAGGTACACATTGAATATGTCATCAGATCTTGGAAAGGGTGAAAGTGTACTTTTAAAAGTGCAAATAAAAATACTTTTATTTCCAGCTTCAAGATATGCCACTTCAGTTGCTTGTGAGATCAGTGCCCAGATATATGCATTACGTGTTGACCTTGTGGAAGTGAAACCAAAAATGGTTATGTCAGTGTTTTCTTGTTTAATGGGAAAAGGACTGAACAGAATAAAATAATGAATCATTTAATATTTTTTCTGCCACATTAAATACATCGAATGCCCCACAGTTTAAAGAATTTTGAAATGCAGTGGGTATAAAACTAGGGATTATTTGTGTGCCCAAAATAGTTATATATTCATTAATGAATTCAATATTCTGTTCATACTAGTTAGAACTTGTCAACCTTTTTGGATAACAGTTAATTCACCAACTGATATTGATAATAGAATATGTTCATTTTCAAGCTCATACTTCATGATTAAATTATCTCTGTTTCTTGAAAATCTTATTAAAATAAGACAAATTCATTCTATTTCATGGTTCGAAAAGATGAATACAAAAAAGCTTTTACAGGTTCTGCTGCAAAATGTGTTTTGATTTTTTTGTTTTACATAATTTTGATCATAACTGTATTTGAACTCATAATTTAGTTTAATCCTTTTATTTTCTTCCTCCAACAAAGTGGTCTAAAAACACTTTTCTGTAAGTTTTTATATTGTCTAAAACCTTGAAGTGACGTGTATTATTCATTAATATGAAACTTTTTTATATATGAGGACTAATTATTGAATAAACTTCAAAGTTTGCTCTCTTAAAAAAAAAGACTTAGGGAAAACCTAACGCCAGAATCTGGTTGCAAGTCCCACTGATTCTGAGGGAAGTGATGCTGGACTGAGGAGGACACACACAGGCATGGCTTCTGGAGCAGAGGCTGCTGGAGGACTGCATGAAGACACTGTTACCCCTCCAATTGTGTGTCCTGGGTCCTTGATTTGTTCCTGTAGGAAACATGGCAGCTGCCTTCTCTCATGGGCCAGACTACGCTCTTCCTCTTTCTCTCTTTCTTTTTCAAATTGGCTCTTTATTTTATAGTTAATCATGAAATATTTCAAAATACAGAGAAGTATATACAGAAAAAACTATAACAGAAATTTATGTACTTACACCTAGATTTTAGAAAGGCATGAAATCATTTTTTAAAAAGTGTTTAGCATGTTTATTGAAAAAAGTTAATAGAAAACAATTAAAACATTTGATTTTCCAGATTCTCATTAAAATTCAATTGTAATTTTTAGGATTTGTGAATATTATTGTTATTATTAATTTTAGGGACTGGGTTTTTGTCTGTTGCCCAGGCTGGAGTGCAGTGGAAGCCTAAAATCTCCATAGCATTCGTTCTCTCCATTCCTAGAGGTAACCACTAACTAAATTTAGCATCTATTCTTATTTTATATGTTTTTAAATTTTTGATATTACTTTTAATACATAGGTTTATGTGCACAAAATATATATTATTGCTTCCTGTGTTTCCAAAATAGACATGAATTGAATCATATAGAAATTTACATTCTTTAAAAACTGTTCTTATTCACTCAATATTTTCAATATTTGTCTTTGTCAACCTGTGCAAGTCTTTTTGTATTTCTACACTTACATGGGTTTCTATTCTATTAAAAAGCCATGCTTTGTCTATCTCCTCATCTACCAGGCTCTTGAGATCTCTTTTTTGTCCTTTCCTGTACTTTTCTACCTGGAAGGGAGGTTGACTTTTTCAGAATATATCACCTGCCTTCCTCTGCTCTTTTCCTTTTGGTTGGATTCAGGAAATGGGAGGTGCTAGCTGGAGAGCAAAATGTAGAAACAGATAAAAATCATAGTATTTATTTGCTGTTTATTTCCTTTCAGGCCAGGTATCTACTCAGGCCATCTTCTTCCATAGCTACAGCTCTCAATGGGTTGTGGAAACAGCACAACACCTTTTCCTTACCCTTCAGGCTAGTGAAGGTGATGGCTTCCTATTGCTGTCAGTCCCCTGTGCTTCTTCACCCCTTGTTGGATCCCTAATCATGTTCTTGCCTCTGTCAATAGACTTTTCATGAACTCTTATCAATAATCCCTTTGAGTGTGTCATCTGGTTTTCTGCCAGGACCCTGACTATTGAAACTGGTTACAAATAAGTATTCTAGCAATGACTAGCAAGTAGGACAGAAAGATGTCTCAGGTGCGAGGGCAAATCTTGATTATTGTATAGGTGCGTGTATGTTGTATAATGGGTGCTTTGATTTATATACATCTATTTGCTTTTGTACATCAGCTGTCTATATTATGTCCCTTAATAATATGTAAGCAAATCTTATTTGAGAAAAAATAAGCTGCCATGGGACATGAAAAGTAGAAGTGACTGAATTATGCTGCATGCCACATTCTTGAAAGGCTAAGCATTATTTAAAAATCAATTTCTAAATTAATTTATAATGAAATGCCTATAAAAATCCCATTAGGCTTTAGAGTAATTTTGAATGTGGTAGTGATTTTAAAGTATTCCTGAAGAATAAACAAGTAAAAGTAGCTAATAAAATTTTGAAGTCCATTTGAAGAGAAAGCAAATATGTGTAGTTAATGAAATTTTGTAAATGGATTTAAAATGTGGGGGTATTTGATACATTAGATATTTAGCAAAATAATGTGATATTAGCATAAGGATTTAGAGATAAATGGAACAGTAAAGTAACATGAAGGTATTCTTGTGTGCATATGTTTGACTTTATTAAAAAATGCAAGGAATTAGGTAAAAGGGAGTCACCCAACGTTTAGGGACAAACGAATAATAATTAGAAAAAATAACATTAAATTCCATACATATTGAAATTTTAAATGTAAAAAAATACCATTAACATTTAGAAGAAAATCTAAGTATATATTTCTAATATGGAGATGAAGAATGACTTTTGAACTTAAAGTAATAGAAATCATAACGAAAAAAGTTTCAAAGAATGCTTATACACTGTTGGTGGGGGTGCAAATTAGTTCAACCATTGTGGAAGACTGTGTGCCAATTACTCAAAGACTTAAAGTCAGAAATACCATTCAATCCAGCAATCCCATTACTGGGTATATATCCAAAGGACTATTAATCATTCTATTATAAAGATGCACACATGTGTATGTCCATTGCAGCTTTATTTACAATAGCAAAGATATGGAGTCAACCCAAATGCCCCTAAGTGATAGACTGGATAAAGAAAATGTGGTACATATATACCATTTACTACTATGCAGCCACAGTAAAGAATGAGACTATGTTCTTTGCAGGGACATGGGTGGAGCTGGTGGCCATTATCCTTAGCAAAGTAACACAGCAATAGAAAACCAAATACCACACGATCTCACTTATAAATGGGAGCTAAATGATGAGGTTACATGGACACATAGAGGTGAACAATAGACACTGGGACCTATTGAAGGGTAGAGAGTGGGAAGAATGAAAGAGTCAGGGAAAATAATACTAGGCTTAATACCTGGGTGATGAAATAATCGGTAAAACAAACCTCTATGACACACGTTTACCTATGTAACAAACCTGTGCATCCTGCAAATATACCCCTGAATTAAAGTTTTAAACATGTAATAATTTGAAAATTTATTTTAAAATGAATAGATCTGAGTATTATTGTGTTGGTATACTCATATATATCAAATGTATATATGAGTATACACATTTGGTATGTCATAAGATAAAGAAATTTGAAAGGTAAATGAAAGTATTAGAATATATTTATAACAGAGCCTAATATATAAAGACCTTACACAAATTCACATACACTCAACACAGATTAGCAATAGGGTAACAAAACTACTCAAAATCCCTAGAACAAAGTTTAGATGAGATAGTATGTCATGCTCTATCTTGTCAAAGGTAAAGAGAAAATCAAAATAATTAGTATGGAGAGGGTTCATAGAAACTTTAACATACTCTTGGTTGGTATTTAAAATGGATTAACTTTTCTTAAATATATTTAGACAGTTTTTAAAAAGTGTATGCTTTTGACACAAAAGTTCCATGTCAGGAAATATAATTTGGAATAGATACATGCAATATATAAAAGGATCTTATAGCACTCTTGCTTAAATTGCTAGTCCTAGGCCTAGGTAGTCAGAGCTAACCTAGTTCAAATTTCACTACCTGCATCTTGGGCCATTGGATGGATCCGGAGAAGCTTGCTATTAAGTTCAAGAGTCACTCCACACTATTTAGTCTCCAATTGAAACTGACTCTAGTTAACTTCATTATCTCTAACCACTGTTTTAGGTTTCAGAAGTCCAAACTGTAGCTTTGCCGAGAGGAAAGTGGTGCATTTCATTAATAAACAAATTGAAAAGAATGGGGATCATTATTCTAAGGAAAATATGTCAGATTTTTGGTTGAGAAATAAAGCAGTTGCAAATTCAAGGTCTAAGTTGACAATTCAAAAAGGTCTATGCCTGGGCTGGGTGTGGTGGCTCATGCCTGTAATCCTAGCACTTTGGGAGGCTGAGGTGGGCAGACCACGAGGTCAGGAGATCAAGACCATCCTGGCTAACATGGTGAAACCCCATCTCTACAACAAAATACAAAAAA
>NW_012102776.1:932061-936253 GCF_000951045.1 Mandrillus leucophaeus | reverse complement strand
AAAAAAAAAAAAAAAAGGGCCCATGCCTGGAATTTTCTATCTCTAGGAATCAACTTTGTTTAAGGACTAAAGAAGAGTAAGATTGATTTGAAAAACCTATTTTAGTTTGATTATCAAAATAGTGAGAGCAGAATCATGGAAACAAAATGAAGGAAGACTATATGGCAGATGTTGGTGCCCCTTATCTTCTAAATACTTGCTATTCCTCTATATTTCTGCAGCTTCCCATTGCAGACCTCTGCAATGCTATCTCTGAGGACTTTTCTGGTCACATCCTGCTATAGACTAAAGGTTTATGTTCCTCAAATCCATGGTGTCTGGAGATGGAGTCTTTGGTTGGTGATTAGGCCATGAGAGTAGAGCCCTCATGAATAGAATGAGTGTCCTTACAATGCTCACCTCCTTCCAAAAGAGACCTCAGGGAGCTCTCTTGCTGCTTCTGCCATGTGAGGCTGGGAAGACCACCCTCTATGGACCAGGAAGTGGGCCCTCCCTCACCAGACACTGAATCTACTGGTGGCTTGATCTTAGACTTCTCAGCCTCCAGAACTGTGAGAAATAAATTTCTATTGTCTGTAAGTCACCCAGTTTATGGTATTTTGTTATAGCAGCCCAAGAGGACCAAGACACATGCTTAACCTTTGCCCAGAAAAAGGTGGAATTGCCCAGGAAATAATACCCTGGGGCAGTCTTCAGGTAAGGATCGACAAGAGCTGGTGGCTAAGCCACCAGCTTCCTTCCCCGTGAAATAACTGTGAGACAAACGTAGACCTCATGATGTCCTCAGTGGGATGGAGCTCACATCAGTAACTTCGTCGTTAACACACATTGTACTGGTGTCATTTCTTTCCTTGTCTCACTTCTCCACTCCCTTATTAGTGCTTCCTGGGATCACTTCCCAAATAAAAAACTTTCACTCAAATCCTTATATCCAGTTTTATTTCAGGAGTGGCTCAACAAAAGACAATGGTTCTAAGGTATATTCCAAAGCAGAGCCTCAGGATGGGATTGTGGAATTGAAACAGTCACTGTCCAAATAGCAATAAGTACCTCATTGCTGGCAGTAAATGTGAGGTGGGAAACATCTGGAATACTGTAGCATCACTATTGCTAAAGCTTCCACCTGTGGAAAAGTTGGGAATGAACACAGTAGACAGTAATGTACTGGCTTACTTATGCAATATCTCTACAGCTTGGAAGAGACTGGAACAATAGTATTTATAGTGGCTATGGGGTAGCTCTCAACCAATGATGGACAGGAGTTGGTGGATAAATTCCCCTCTTCTTCATTCTTCTGTGGGACATCCACCCAAAGCACCCATTAGATTGAGCCCCAGATGCCCACAGACCCCATCTGCTCATAATTGAACACTGTAGTGGCTCCCTCCTCTTTCCTGTCTCATTCCCCACTCCCCTAGTGGTGCTTCCTAGAGCATTGCCTGCCAAATGAACTGCACTCGCCTTGTCTCAAGGTCTGCTTCTGAGGGAACCTAAGAAAGATAGCTTGGATAAATTGGAGAAATGCAATATTTCCTTAGAATAAAGGTTAGACCTTAGAGGATAGACTTGACAGATATGACAGGGAAATAAAACCTTGAAGATGAAATAAGTTAAAAAAGGAAAAAGACTTACTCTGCCTACCTGTTTTTTTAAAATCGTATTAGAAACTAGATAGATATTTGAATTTTTAACTAGATCAGATGGAGTGTAGCCAAAAAATCAGAGAAAGGGGGCATAATCCTAATGAGCAGACTGGAATGACTGTCCCATAGATGGTAAGAATCCAGAAATCTATCAAGGATTGCCACTCAAAGCTCTGAGTAGAAAGTCTTTAAGAAGAGAAATTGAAAAACTACCCCTTTAAACTTCAGATAACTGTACAAAATAAATTACATGGGTAGAGATTTTTGAGGAGATAACCAGGAAGATTGGAGAAAAATACTTAAAAAAATTTCTGGTAGGTGTAAAAGTGGTGCATTAATTATACGTGGGGATGCAGCTATTCCCAGTCTTCTGAGGGACCATTCTTGAGAAATTTATACTATTATAACTTTATAGAAAGGAAGAGTTAAGATGAATTGGATAAGAAGTGGTGTTTAATAATAGCTTAAGCCCAGACTAGGATTACATGTTGGTTTGTTGGGTGCATTTATTTTTCAAATCAGAGTTAACTCAGGCAGCATCTGAACTTATTTATTTCTTCTTTCACCCTGAAAAGCAAAATCTAAAGGAGATATTTTGGAAAGATGGAAGTTTGGCTAAACAAAAATAAAAGCAAAGAAGACACTCATAAACAGGAAATGGTGCTAGCCCTTGATGCACAGAGGTAAAGTCCAAGTTCAGCTGAGCCAGCCTCCACGATCAGAGCAGAAAGAAATGGTGCTCAAGGCCTGGAACATTCAGTATCTGAGGAAAAAGACAGCGCAGCACCAGCTAGCAGTATTAATCCTCACCAGGCCCCAGAGGCAGTATCAGTTGTAGGAATTTGCAGAGAAAGCATCCTTTTCCAGTTGAGACATATGTGATGACTAGGATCAGATTTTCCTTAGTGAGAGGGTTTCCCAGTCCTCATCAGTGCCTCACCAGACCCTCTGGCACAGGAGGGAAAAATGCCTGTGGATGGGATACCCAAGAGCTGCTGCTGCCGCCAGATAGAACCCCCACTCAGTTTCCAGTTCCCATTTGATTCCTTTAATTTCTGGAATCCCAGGGACAAGGCCAGAGTTTTGAATATGTATAATGGAAGCAAAAAATTACTTCATGTGAGATAACTGGGTCTGACTCAAGGCAAGTTTCTAAATAGATCAAGAAGTGAAGATGGTCTCAATGTCATTCTCTGAGAGAGAGACAAGTTACCCAGGTAAGTCTCCCTTCTAGGTGCAGTAAAGGCACAATGCCAAGACTAACCTTTACAAATTGGTGAAATTTCTCATCAGGTTCCCAAGTCACAGAATCAAGATTTCATATTGTCAAGGCTAAAAAAAGAGAACATCTTTGCCCGTGTTTTCTCCTCAGGTACCACTAAGCTTCTGCTGCAGTCTCTGGTGTTCTGAGAACCTAATTCTGCCTGGAATAACTGTGAGGTAAGGGCCGAAAATCCACGTTTCCTCAGTTGGTAGGGTGAAATCATTATCGATTATTAACATTTTGGGTCTTTTAACATTGAGGCACAGAAGAGGCGAGCATTGAGAATGCTGTAACTCAGGGTCCCTGGGTTTTCAGGTACCTACTGTGAAAAAGTACCCACTTAAAGTTCCAGGAAGAAGCTCAGGCCCTGAAAGACAAACATCAGTTGGGTCCAGAGATACCGGAGTTGAGGATGAACTTTGGTGAACTCTCCTCATTACCATACTAAGAACCCCACCCTGGGAGGAGCTTCTTGGCCGTTTGCTATTGATACCATGTATGTAGAAGCATGATGGGCATGTGCCTGTGCTGCCTTTACTCCACCTCTACGTACAATGACTCAGCTCACCAGCTCAATCAAAGCCCTATTTTCATCTTCGAGGAGACACTGTTTTGGGTAACTATACCGGGTATCCTCTTTACTTGTTGCAAATAATAAAATCCCCTTTTAAAATCTTCCTTGGCTGTGGGTTGTGGTCATCGGACTGTCACTTGCCAAGCAATTGAACCCACTTGTCATGTGGGTAACAATCTCTGGATGAGGTTGCACACATAAAGAGAGGATCTTTGTAATAAATTTAAAATCTTTCTGCAAATGTGTACGAGTCTCCTCCACCCCCAATAAAACCAAAACTACATTTCCAGGCTTCCCTTCTTGCTTTCTCCCTTCTAGAGGTTTCAGTTCAAGAAAGCCCTGTGGAATACTGGAGGGAGAGGGGAGAACCAGATTATACCAGTGCTTGCTTCCCCAGGTCTCAGGCAGCCACTGCATTTTGGAAGATCCTGCTCTTATCAGACAGTCCTTCTTCAGGTCCCTGGTAATGCTGGGCAGCCCAGCTGTGGTGGTTCAGCTCCATCAGTACTTTCTACTGTTGCATTCCAAGTCAAAAGGTGGTAGCAAGTTTTTGCTATTGCAGAGTTCATCCCTTGTTGGGCTTCTCCATTCTTTTTTATTTATTTATTTATTTATTTATTTATTTATTATTATTATACTTTAAGTTGTAGGGTACATGTGCATAACGTGCAGGTTTGTAACATATGTATATTTGTGCCATGTTGCTGTGCT
>NW_012102776.1:902154-930181 GCF_000951045.1 Mandrillus leucophaeus | reverse complement strand
TCTCAGGATACAAAATTAATGTGCAAAAATCACAAGCATTCTTATACACCAGTAACAGACAAACAGAGAGCCAAATCAGGAATGAACTTCCATTCACAATTGCTTCAAAGAGAATAAAATACCTAGGAATCCAACTTACAAGGGCTTCTCCATTCTTTTACCATCATTATGTAATCTTTTCTTATTTTTATTTTTGTATGACATTCTTCTGTTTAAATACCTAGTTTTCTTCTTCCTGATTGGACTTTGACTGGTAAAATTCTCAAGATTTTACCATATCTGTTTTACTCTTTTTCTTACTGATGCATTTTAGTAAATCTGAGGCATCACTCTGTTTCACTCATACAAACAGTGAGATGCATCTCTAAAAATATGAAAATGTTCTTACATAACTTCCATCTTATAGGAACTCACAAAATTAATAATTCCTGGGTATCATCCAATATCCTTTCTAAATTCACTTCTCCATGAAAAATTTTTTTTCTTTACAGGTGGCTTGTTTAAATTAGGATCTAAACAAGGATCACACATTACAGTTGCTTTTTATGTTTCTCTTAGCTCTTTCAATCTGAAACCTCACTACTAATCATTTTTTGAATGCTATTGACTCATCGAAGAAATTGTTTGCCATCTCATAACATGTCTCAGATTCTGGGTTTGTCTTAATGTTTCCTAGTCTTGTTATTTAATTGGTTTCCTTTTTTATTCCCTGTTAACTGAGAGTTAGCTCTAGGAGCCTTTCAGGTTTCAGCCCAACCTGGAGTCTGAGGGTAGTCAGTAGACAGGTGGTAGGTAGTTGAAAGAACACTCGGAGGACATAGACAATTGGGACATGGCTGTATTCTCCCTCTGTCAGCCTTTGTCTCAGCCGCCCACTCTGGCCACAGCCCCAAAACGTGCATCTGCACTCCCTGGCGCACTCGTGGCTTCCTGGCTCCCCGGCTCCCTGCTGTCCACCTGCAAGGCAGCTGGCTCTCTCTTTGTCTGCCTGCAAGGTGGCTGGCTCCATTATGCGGGTCCTCTCACAGTGTTGGTGATACATTTATGTACCTTACAGGCAACAGTGGTTCAGAGCCAGGTGATGAGCCCACTCATAACATGGTTATATAACTGAGATTATATAATGCATGAGATTGTGCGCCTGCGCTCCATTCCTGCTGTGTTATACTGCACTGGATGTTATACTGCACTCAGCCTACTTTTGACTACAGTGCAGCTATTTCCTTTACAGGGCTTGTTTACATTAAAATATTTTTGTTTGGTTTTGTTTGGTGTTTGATTTTTCAAGCATACTTCATAGGTGGTGTTTTGTATCCCATATTGCTTTCTATCAGGGGTAGACAGTGACAGATTTTTCTATTACTGATCAGTGGGATAAAATGATGACTGCTTGATCTCTCCTTTGGAAAGGTCCTTCATTAGTGTTGTTCACTCATATTCCAGTTTTCTTCTTCTGAGCACAAGCAGAATTGAACCTCCAAAACTCTCTTGAAATTAGATATAACCATGTGAATTAATTTAGCCAAAGAAACATGGCATTTACAGGTGGAAGCTTTTAAGAGCCAGTCTGCAAATCATCACATAACTTTTTTGCTTCAGAATCAGGGAACAATGTTCTAGATGGATCTCTGAGTGAGTCCGAATGGAGAGGTCCTTTTGTCAGCTAGCATTGGACATGTATCATGAGTGAGAAACCAAAATTATTTGTTTTAAGCTGCTGAAATTTTGGGGTTGTTCATTACTACAGTGCAGCATAGCCCTTCACGATTAGTACACTTATCTGCCAAGTCTCAATTGGTTTCATCCATTACTGATCATTGTCTGAATCAGTTATTTCATTGGGAATTATAAAGTGGTGCTCTTTCCCCCTCCCCTAATTCTGGTATTCATTTTACATTAATCAGCTAAAATTCTTTTGCACAGAAGAATTTAATACCATTGATTAATCCTCTTGGATTGGAAAAAAAGAATGAGTGTTTCTATACACTTGTATTTAATACTTTCTAACTTGTTAACAATTACATTTTACTTTAATTCTTGTCTTTAACTCACAGGGTAAGATAATCTAATTTTGGATATTTACTTCTTTGGGGCATAACTTACATGGACTTAATCTTCAGATTTCAATTCTTCTCTGAGAGCTTTATAATGCAAGAAAGTTTACATTAAAATTGGGTATCTAATTGTTAGCACTGAAACATTTTATTATTGCAGTATCTGGTGTTGTCAATTAATCTCAGTGAAGAAATGTAGATGAATTATTTGGCAAGAAAATTTGAAATAAAAATAAAGTAGGAACTAGCTTTTAGTCATAAGAAAAGTCTTGTCAGATTACTACTAATTCATTTCAGAGCATTTGCCAGGGCTAGAGAGATATGGCATCTAAATGATCCATGAATAGACTTGGAGTAACTCAAATAACTAGGCAAATAGTTTTCTGAAGATGGGAGTAGGATTCTGAATCTGTTCCTCCAATTTTCCATGGTTAGCAACTGGATTATCTAGACCCGGTGTGTTAAGATACAAGTTGGTGGTGAACTATTATTACTGCTCCTCAATTAATTCCCAACCCTGCAGCCTGACTCTGGAAATTAACACCTGGTCAAAGAGTGGACCAAAATGTTCTCTATATAGAGGCATCAGATCCCAAAAGCGAAGGGAAGGATTTGCTAAATATTCCCATATTCTTCCAAGCTCATCAATCAGATTCAAGTTTTTTCTGTTTGTTTGTTTGTTTTGGTGCAAGAGAAGTTAAGGGTGAAGAGACAGCTTAGGATGGTAATTTCTATTCAGAGAAATGTTAGCATGCCCATTTTATTGAAGACTTAAGCAATGTCCTCTAACTGATCTTTAATTATATTTTAAATTAATAAGAAAAAGACATTTTAATGCCCAAAGTCTAATTCCTAAATCTATCCTTTTATTAATTCTGAGCTTGGGTTTGCTTATTGACTTTTGAAAACCAAAGCAATGTTCTCAGTGAAAGATAATATTCTAGGTATGCTTCTCTTTCTCCTTGATACAGTTCTCTATTTTTTTCCTTCCTGTCTTAATTTTTCTTTGTCATAAAAACTTTAATAATTATTTAAAAATGTATTTAAAACATCATAAAATGATACTGAGGAAAATGAGGTATTCTGTTTTGCACATATTAATTTGAGATGACCAGGAGGCATCTATCTGGAGGAGATTATGCAGATTTGGGTGACATGAGAAAGGTAGAAGTAGAGATTAGCAATTTGGAAGTCATTCCCATGTAGAGCACAGTTGAAGCTATGGGTATAGAAGAGCATGCCTTGAGCCAGTGTATTAGTAGATGTCTGGAATACTTCAGAAAACAACACTTAAGATTTGGGAGAAGAGAAACAACCTGATATTCATATTAACTCAGTGTCTCTAAATCATTATGGCATGTACCCTCCCCTGTAGAGCTGACATCATCAGATTTAATCATTAAAAAGTCAACTGCAAGTCCTGGTAGAAGCTTATGGCAGTTTTCTACCTTTGAGGTCAATGGAGGACTGCAACAGCATTGAATGAGCAAGCCATAGGAATTCAAAGTCAACAATGACATTAATAATAAAGAGATTGAGGTTCAACATGGAATTTACTTGAAAGTTCTTAAAGCTTTCTGCATACAGATAAACATTTCTATAAAAACTGTGGGCTTCTTCTGCAGAATTAGTAGGCTCATCAGATTTTTGGTTTTTGTTTCTCCATATCATGCTATTCCTCTGACTTTCATTGAAACGGAGACAATGGTCTACCTCAACAGCATAGCATTATAGTCTCTGTAGGATGTCATTACCTAGACAGTAGTAGACAAGAAAAACCTACAAAAGGTCCAGGCTGGGATTATGAATGGATGTGGAAAAGTTGCTGGAGCCTACCTGGTGAGAGGGAAGCAAGTTTAGAGGGTGAGGCCTTACTCAGGGCCTTTATACTTCTCCCTGGCTGGAATATCTTTCTCTTTGATATCACTGTGAGTGGATCTGAACAGTGCATGGGGTAGACTGAAGCAGACTCTACCAGTGTCCCACTTCTATCTTGTCAGCCCTGCTATTACCTTATACACAACGCTTTCTTTCTGCAAGACCCTGCAACTCTGAGGGTTTTCTCTGTAAAAGTAGAGTAGGTAGGAAACACTAGTGAGTTGCTTCTCAGGAAGTACTAGGTTGGTGCAAAATACTTGTGGTTTTTGCCATTAAAAATATGGCCAAAACCGCCATTAGTTTTGCACCAACCTAATAGCTCTCACAGCCAATGATGGACAGGAGTGGGAGAATAAACTCCCATCTTCCTTACTCTTGGGTGTGACATTTCTGAGGAATAGTTACAAAGACTACACCTACACCCAGCCAGATTGAACCCCTGGTGCCCTTAGAGTTCATATGTTCATGATTGAACCCAGTGTTGGCTTTCTTCCCTTTCTTGTTGCGCTTCTCCAATCTCTTTCTGGTGCTTCTTGAATCTGCTGCTAAATAAACTTGTATTCACTTTGTCTCAAGGTCTCCTTCTGGGGAAACTAAAGACAGATAACTTGGTTAAACTGAAATAAAATACATCCTCAGAAGAAAGCTTGAGCCTTAAAGGGCAAACTTGACAGATATGAAAGGAAAAATGCAAACTTGAAGGCCAATATATTCCTTGAAACATGAAAAAGAGTGATGACTAGAATTGTCATCGTAGATGGAAGAAGAAGGAAATGAAAGGCACAGAGAAGTGAGGATGCCAGAATGGAAATGTTACATAAGTCCAGAAAACAAAGCAGGTGATTTTATTTCATGGGAAGGTTCGGAAGAGACACCATTTACTAGGGTTTGAGGGAATGGTCTGGTTAGAGGGGCACCATTAACACTAAGAAATTAAGCTGTGGCTCCCCTCTGTAGGCCACGGCTGATGGTGGGAGGAGCAATTACATTTTAATCTTACTGATCTCAGTTGGGATGATGATGCAGGGACCTTATGGTTGAATTATTCATATTCCTTTACATTTCTACTGCATACTAGCCAATTCTCTCTTGAGCTCATGTCTTTCTTTTTTAAAAATGAGACTTTGCCAAACGCAACAAGTCACCACCACCACACAGTACTAAGTTATGTTTTTCAATGTTTATGAGTAGAGTTATAAGCTTAGTATGCATGTTGTGTGCCTTCAAAATTCTCTTAATGCTATGGTATCACATAACATGGATTTCCAGCCATCCAGCCTGCTTTCTTACTCTAATATAGACAGCAGTTTTGAAGATGGGTGCTGTCATAACAAAAAGGCTAAAAAAGGGGGCATCAGGCCATGGATAGTGTAAGAAAACAAAAGTTCAAAATCTCAGTGGCTTACCAGAATCCATGTTTATTTCTCACTCACACCATAATTGTTAGGTCTTTCCTGTGTTTTAGGGATCCAGATTCTTTCCACTTGGTGGCCTCATCATCCTCTAGGAATCCATCACTGGGCTCCTGTTTCCATCAAGGAGATGAAGAAGAAGGGGCATGGAGAGGATCATTGAGAAGTTTCAGATGCCAGACTTGGAAAATAATTTAAATGCTTTTGTCCTCATTTCATTGGCCATTACTTACTTTATCCCCACTTTGTGGGCTGCAGCTTCAAGGGGGCTGGAAAATACAGACTAGGTACTGTGCCCAAGAAAAGGCAAATCATGGGTATTGACGAGCACTAGTATCCTCCAACACTCTGAACATGGATTGTTTATTTTATTTTTTACTAAATTAATGCTAATTTTCCTTATTCTAAGGAAAACCTCATGAAGGCAGAGACTACTGTTTATCATTATGTCCTCAATATCTACAGCATGATAGGCACACAGTAGGAACTCAGATATTTGTTGAATGAATGCTTTACTGAGTGAATAATGAATGAATGGATGGATATGTGTCTATGAATGCATCAACATGTTAGTACAGTAGGAAAAATCATATCCAAGCAGGGAGGAGCAAGTGTTGAAGTCCGCAGGGAAATTTAAGGTCAAGTTTAACAAGTTTAACTAGAGACAAAGCATACGTCTTAAAGCTGGTGTTTTGTTGCTCAGGTGGAGGAGGAAGTATTTTGAAGGCCCTCTTAAATGTATTATTTCTGAGGACAAAGTCTTAGGAAATATAGTGAATTTATGCATTCAATATTATAGCATACAGAATTACTTAAAAGCTGTATTTTTATTGGAATGGGCTATTGGGAAAGTTTTTAGCCTTAAAAGTCATTGTTTTATTTAGTCATAAACATTATTGTTTCTAAATTTCTAAAAATCATTTAGAAAATGTTTACTTTAAAAACCTTAAAATACATTTGTATAAGACCACCCTTGTGAGTTTTGCAGGTTGAATATATAGATGTTTTGAAGATGTGTGCTATTGAAAAATATTTCTTTGAGTTGATTTATAAGTACTTTCTTATCACCTGTTATGATTTAATGGACTTAATATAAAATTCATTACAGCACATTCAAGGGTTAAGTTTGAGAGCAATTCAATTTACTCTAAACTTATAATAGGAGTTAGTATTTGATTGCTAAAGAAATGGGGATATGAAAAGAGCCAGGATCTGGAGTCAGTAAAACCTGGGCTGAAATCCAGGTCCTGCTACTTCTCAGCTAGAGATCCTTAACTATGTTATGTATCTTCTCTCAGCATTTTATAAAAATCATTAGTAAAATGAGACAAACATTTCTATGCTAACATTATGGTGTGGATCAAATGGGAGTGAAGATGCAAAAATCTTAGCAGTGTCTGAGATTTTGCAGGTTCTCAGAAAAGAAATAAACCCAAAACTTAGTTTGGCCTCTCTCTCTCTCCTCCCCATCTGTGACAGTATTCTCCAAACAGAAAATTCTTTTCCCTACTCCTCCATCAGTACCCATAAGCTAAAATTGACTTATCAACCTGAGGCCATGTTACCTAGTAGAGAGCAATGCTAGGCTGTCCCTAATTCTCTCCTCCCCATGTGTTAGGGATGGCCTAACATTGCCCTCCAATGGGAAACATGGCCTCACTTATGCTAAATCAATTTCAGCTTATGGGTACTAATTGAGGGGTGGTGAAAAGATTGCCAGCTTCTTCCAGGTTCAGTGGAAAAGAGCACATGGATTTGCTGACTGGAGTTCTCTCTTCAATGTCTTGTATAAATCCTACCTATAGGCCTGGCATGGTGGCTCATGCCTGTAATCCCAGCACTTTGGGAGGCCGAAACAGGCGAATCACCTGATGTCAGGAGTTTGAAACCAGCCTGGCCAACATGGTGAAACCCTGTCTCTACTAAAAATGCAAAAATTAGCTGGGCGTGGTGGCACATGCCTGTAGTCCCAGCTGCTCGGGAGGCTGAGGCAGGAGAATCGCTTGAACCTGGGAGATGGAGGTTGCAGTGAGCCGAGATCATGCCACTGCACTCCAGTCTGGGCAACAGAGTGAGACTCCATCTCAAAACAAATCCTACCTATAACACAGCATTTGCCATCTCCTGTTTCTGCTTCCTTATAAGTGAAGTAACTTAAAAGAACTATACTGCAATGCATTTTGAAAGTGAAACTTTCTTAGGTTTTTATAATTTTGTTCCCAAAACATTGGTCATGTTCCGATGACCAACATCAATTTTACATTAAATTTTATTGGTTTTCCGAAGTAGTCAATGAATTTTTCAGAGAAACAATTTCCCTTTTATACCCCTACTGCTTCAGTTTACATGATATTAAATCAAATTTCATGCTAACTATACAATAAATACAACGGTCATAGGCAGTTCTGGGAAGAAGCACAACTTATTCTTGTTTGGCACACAACTCGGTGGAGCAGAAGAGCAGGCACACATCAGAGATCAGAACCTACGAACACAGCTATTGATAAGTTTTTAAGCAGGAAAGAAAACTTTTGATGAGTCCAGCGAGTCAGTTAAGAAGAAGTAGGTTAAAAGAGCTTATACAAACTGAATTGTAGACTACTACATAGCTTTCTCTTGCAGAAAACACAAAGTGAATATAAATATGAAATGGGGCTACTTCTGTGCAATACTAAACATTCAGAAAAAAATTGTAAGTTAACATCAGCCATCCAGATGTTTTAGTTTGTAAAGACATAATTTTAGTGATTGGATATTTCAGTTTGCATCTGAATGTTCCTATTTTAAACAAAATGTCACTTCATTTTAGGTGCTCAATAAATACTTGTTCAATTTTAAAAGTAAACTCAGTGAATTGAAGCATTATCACCGTTTTCTGATCTTAAATAGCTGTTCAGCTTTGGAATTGTTGAACAAAAATGTCCTGTGTGATGTGCTGCCACATGCTGGCTAGATGAGACTCTCAGATATCCCTTGGTTAATAGTTTACAAAGTAAATTTAAAAAAGGAAAAAAAAAAAATCTAAGGGGCTCAATTGATTGAAAAGTACATATACCCAAAAGACATGGAGCTGTTTCAGTGAAAGGACTTCAAGAGACCTTGGTGATATAGACAAGGCAAAGAGAAAGTAGGCTATATTTTGAAAGATAAAGAAAGAGGCTGAATTTGAAAGATGCAAATACAACCTTCTGGGCATAGCATGAATATTTCCCGGTGTTCATTAAAAAAGGCAAAAAAGAAAGAAGGCTGAAGTCTAAGCCAGAGGCAGTGAGAAACAAAACAAAGGTGGAAAGAGTGGAATGCCTAGGCAAGTTATTGCTTAGGCCAGCAGCCAGGGCTACTGACCTGAGACCACATTTCCCTCCTGAAGGGTCTTGGCCATATTTGGGGGTCTTAGTTTTGGAGAGCTGGGTGTTTAGTCTACACATCCTAGTTCTAATATTGTTAGTTGCCCAGGAAAATGCAAACTTTATTGGTTTTGCAGGTATTGCTTCAGTGTTTTTCTTTGTTTCTCTCTTGCCCATAGAGATTTCACTTACTTCCTGAATATCTCAGCGATATATCTAAAAGCACAATTGTTAGAGAGGACAGCAACTCATTTCACAGTGGAGGAGTTTGTCCGAGTATCCTGTCCATAATATTGGGGGAAGCTTGCCTGATAATTTCCTAGGAACATCAAAAATGAGAGTGGAGCAGATGTCTAATTAGAATACATATATAGATCTCAGCTTGCATTAAATGAAAAGAATGGTTTCTGCATTTTGCTTCAGTCTTTTTCTTCCAATGCCACCTAGCATCTTTCTTCTCAGGGCTCTTTTGTGAAGAAAATATCAATGTAATATATTTTTTGTGAATATAATATCAATGTAATATATTTTCTTATCAATATTATATTTGATATTAATATCTAGGTATTATCAGACAACAAAATATTTCTAATATTAATGTGATTGTAATTGTTTCTTCTTATAAAATGGCATTTATAGTTGGTAAGAATACAACAAATTGAGTTCAGTGCTGCTAAATTTCAGATAACAGAAATTTTCCAAAGCTCTCAGATAACCTTACCATAATTTCTGAGATATAATAGGATCATGCTTTGTAAATGGTACTTTTTGGATGATTGATAATGTATCATTCAAAATAAATAACTTTTCTTTTGTTTGGAAAGAAAGTAAAATCATGATATATTTAAAATATTTAGGCTTTTTCTTGGGTCATAGTCCCTTGACCCAAAACTTTTTTTACATATTTCAGATGAACAGCTAAATATTAATGTGTGCATAAGGTAATTCAAATAACAGAATAGTGTATATTAATTTGATATGGGATGGAGGAGGCCTCTCTGAGATAATAAGAAAACATTAGAAAACTACTTGGTAGGCTGAAGTGAGGGGATGGCTTAAGCCCAGGAATTTGAGGCTGCAGTGTGTTATGATTGTAATTCTGCATTCCAGACTGGGCAACAGAGTGAGAGCTTGTCAGTAAAAAATACTAAAACAAAACATAAAAAGATCGTATTGACTGTATAAAATTAAAATATTCTGTACATAGAAAGCACTATGTTCAATCAGAATATGAACTACAAATTAGAAATAGAACAAATTGTAACAAAAGCTAAGTTAAATATCTAATGTATTCCTGTAGAATAAAAAATTTAAACACCTCAATATAAGAGTTTTCAAAAATACAATTTTACTTTTCTCAGAGTTGAAGTAACAGAACTTTAAATAATGTTATCATATTTTAGCAGAAAGTTTAAAAAGATTATAATGCCCAGTGCTGGAGAGATGAAGTATGGTGGATTTTTTTTTAAAGATATGTACTTTTATGAACTACTTGGGTCAGCTTATACTAGTACATGCATTTTGTAGGACCAAATGGTAACAAGTGTCAGAAATCTTAAAAATAATATTTTTGATACAGTAATTTTACTTTTTGAAAGTTGTGTTTAAGAAATAGAAATATATAAGTAAGATTTAGCTAAAATAGTATTTACTTCAGCATTATTTATAATATAATTGAAATAACATCAAATGTTATTTCATAACATCAAATGATACATTTCATAACATCAAAAATGATATTTTTGATACAGTAATTTTACTTTTTGAAAGTTGTGTTTAAGAAATAGATATATACGTAAGATTTAGCTAAAATAGTATTTACTTCAGCATTATTTATAATATAATTGAAATAACATCAAATGTTATTTCATAACATCAAATTATAACATCAAATGTATGATATATCGATATTATGGAGTATTATGCCATCTACTTAATTTAATAGGCTAGAATGTTTGTGGTGTATATTTAGAGAACAGAAAGTTTCCAAAAATATATATAACACACTTCAATTTTATATGTGTAAATTATACAAAAGATGAGAGAAACATCACAAAATATTAATAGTGACAGTTTTGGATACTGAGATTATGGGTAGGCTTATTTTTTTGTATATTTTTTCCATAGATAACATTAAACATGACATACTTTGCAAATACTCTTTCATATTCACATGTTTCTGTATTATCAATCTCTTAATGTGATAGTTTTATAGAGAAGCTTCTCAATTGCACCAGGCAGAAGTTTACTTTTTCTTACAGGGTGGAAAGGAGGAGGGAAGTACAGCAGGGGTAGATAAGAAAGGATACAAAGCAGATGTTTTCTTTGCTCTTTAGCTTCAAAAAGTGACCTGTACCATGTTTCAGTGGCAGGTGTGAGTGAAAAAGAAAATAGAAGAAAAACAGATAAATAGATGGATTTTGTGATCCATTTAAATGTATCATTGATATGTGTGATGATCCATTGCATTATCTATTCATGGACAGAAATTATTCTTTTAATAAAAATGCAAACAGCCTTTTATTTTTGCTATACATTTGTACCAAATACAAAATACTATTTTGTTGTCATTTCAATTTCCTCTGGTTGCTGAGGATGTACTCTGAATTCAGTATGTTTTGACAGTCCTTCAATTTCTCAAAGTTTAAAATGTGAGATATTTTCTAATGGAACGATTTGTTCTCATGCATAACTGTGGTCAGGAAAGAGGAAGTCAGTAACTCAGAGTGTAGTCTTGCCTGAGACAGAGGTCACAGGACAGCACAACACAGCATGTTATTACCCCATGTAGTTGAGTTACATTGTTTTGTCATAAATATACGTGGAATATACATTTTTTCTATGTATAAGCAGCCCTTGAACTATCGCTGTCCTTTTTCTGTCTTCACTAGGATCAGATCACAAATGCAGTCACAATCTCCCTAGTTATAAGAACTTTTGCAAATTTCTATGGAAGACTCACCTTTTCGTTTCGGCGTCCTTGTCTCTAATGCAATTTCAGATACGTTGGGTTTTCTGAATTCCAGACTTTAATTAATTGCAGGCATTAATTGCGTTATCTGGGCTCCTAGACTTTCTTTTTTTTTTTTTTTTTTTGAGACGGAGTCTCGCTTTGTCGCCCAGGTTGGAGTGCAGTGGCCGATCGCAGCTCACTGCAAGCTCCGCCTCCCGGGTTTACGCCATTCTCCTGCCTCAGCCTCCCGAGTAGGTGGGACTACAGGCGCCCGCCACCACGCCCGGCTAGTTTTTTGTATTTTTTAGTAGAGAGGGGGTTTCACTGTGTTAGCCAGGATGGTCTCGATCTCCTGACCTCGTGATCCGCCCATCTCAGCCTCCCAAAGTGCTGGGATTACAGGCTTGAGCCACCGCGCCCGGCCGGCTCCTAGACTTTCAACATACTTTTGATGATGGTAGACTGTTGACTCCCTCAGTACTGCTTTTGTTTTCATGGCTTCCGGAATTTTAACTTTACACTGTCCCTGGCCTCACTGAGATATTTCTAATCCTTCTACTTGCCCCAGGACTCTGTTACTTACTCCAGTGTTATTAAAATGCTTATCTCAAGGGTCTCTTCTTTCTGTTTGTTCCATCTTACTGTAGTTTTGGTTTTCTATATAAATGGAAAGGTGTTGTGTAGAAATACATATTTTCCAACTAAAAGTATGATTTGGTGATCTTTCCAGGCTGATGAATATGGATAAATTTCATTTTTTTTGAGTTGCTACAGAGGAGCATCACAGTATTGTATCATAATATTTATTCTTCTATTGATAAATAATGGATTTCTACTTCTTTTGTTATAAACAATGCTGTGATGAAAATACTCACATATTTCTGTGCATGTGTTAAAAATACAAAACTATGCGACAGAGCAAGACTCCGTCGCAAAAAAAAAAAAAAAAGTACAAAACTATGCAATGGATAAATAAATTTGAATTCTTAGATCAAAGCTTATATACTTTTGAAATTCTGGTAATGAGTTACTTTTAATCAATACTGTCAAATTATCCATTAATATGGCTATATTAGTTTCTACTCTGTCAATCATATTTAAGAGACTGTCTGCGCCAGGTGTGGTGGATCACACCCGTAATCCTGGCACTTTGGGAAGCTCATGCAGGAGGACTGCTTGAGGCCAAGATTTTGAGATCAGCCTTGACAATGTAGAGAGACCCCATCTCTACAAAAAAATTAAAAAATTAGCTGGATCCAGTGGCACATGGGTATAGTCCCAGCTACTCGAGAGGTTGAGGTAGGAAGTATACTTGAGCCTAGGAGTTCGAGGCTGCAGTGACCTATGATTGGGAACCTGTGTGTAAAAAAGAAACACAAACAAAAACAGAGGGTCTATTTACTCACATTTTTATCCACTTTGACTGTAATCATCCTCCTTAATTTTTACCAGTTGGGTGATGAAAAAAACCTCTTCTTTAAAGTTACATAGTAAAGGGGAGCATATTTTCATCTGTTTATCGGTGATTTGTATTTCATTTTTGTGACATTTATGATTGATGGCTTATTTTTATATTTAAAAATTTCTAAAAGTGCTTTATGTATTACAGAAGTATTTTCTTCTTTTGTTATTTTTAGATGTCCTTTTCTTATTGTGAACTATAATACATATGCAGCCCCAGAAAAACGTATATCAACCTACTAGTAGAGCAAGCAACCATGTATCCACTCAAGGTAAAAAAAAATGCTTTCAAAAAGTTTTAAAGAATTCTTCCTGTTTTTTCACTTGTCTGAAGTGGAAGGGTTAACCTAAATCAATTTGTTTGCTGTAACCACAAGCGGAAGTCTTTTATTCCTTTTAAAAAATTTTTTACATATTTTATGTATTTCCATAGGAATGATAGTAGTTTTATTCACATAGTTTGTTAGACCTATAAAACCTACAGATAAATCTTCTGTCAGTTTAACAAGGGTTGTCTGTGTAGTAAACAGCTCATATTTTGTTTGCCTATCTCCCATTCCTCTGGGAACGGGAAAATCCCTGCCCCCTGACCACAGAGGGTTGAAGTGATAGACTGGGAAATGAAAATATGAGGTCATTCTCTTTCTGGTGGCTGAAAAGGAAGCCAAGAAACGGAGACAAACAAATGTGGGCAGAGGAAGAGAGATTATAGAAGGAATAATATTTGAGTTATTTTTCAAGTTTTATTCTGAGGCCCTGTAACAGTTCTGTACTTAAATTCCATGACAGTATTGTTAGGATGACTTTCTTTTACGTTTAAGCTGGCTCAGGATGGGTCTTTTCTATGGCATGGGACAGAAACATGTAATGCATATAGAATAACTGCCTGATTTTGAGATAGATTAATTTACTTCCTTTCAATAGAGTTTGGATGTAAATTTCTAGGAAGGGCATTAACACACCACAGAAGCTATGTGCAGGTAAGTTTATTGATGAGATGTTGTTATGCTTCTTCCTTTTATTTCCATATTTCAAAGTTTAGTAAAATTGAGGGAAGATTAGGTGATAGAATTACAGGGAGAAAGAAAGGATAAGAATTTGTTAAAGGTTGCTAAAAACACCAGATAAAATGCATAATAGGGTTGTAAATTTCACTTACTGTGTTTTCTGATCTAGAAGTGCTAGTTAGCTCTCTGTCATATCACTTCTGGGACTGAGTGCATTGACTCATGCTCATAGTCGCAACATTTTGGGAGGCCAAGGTGGGAAGATTGCTTGAGCCCAGGAGTTCGAGACTAGGCTGGGCAACTTAGACCCTTTCTCCACAAAAAATTTAAAAAATTAGCCGGGCGTGGTGGCGCGTGCCTGTGGTTCTACTTACTTGAGAGGCTGAGGTGAGAGGATTGCTTGAACCCAGGAGCTCAAGGTTTCAGTGAACTGTGATCATGCCACTGCACTCCAGCCTGGGTGACAGAGTGAGACTCTGTCTCAAAAAGAATTGTCACATTACTTTTTGTAGTTTTTAGTTTCTTTCAGATATTTTAAAGATTTTAAAAATTTCTTTTATCATAATGATTTCATAATATGTTTGATAATTCCAATATAGGAAGTCTTTATGACTCCATTTCAGTTGTGTCTGATTTCTCTGGATTTGAGCTCAAAGTATCTTGTTTCCTTGCATGTTGGTGGTCTTATACACCTGCTTATCCAAGTCCAAAGATTAAACTTTTCTGTCAAAGTTTAATTTTAAACCAGTAGTTTATTCCAGTTTACTCTTTTTCAGACAGCCCTAATTTAAAGAAGGGGTCGTGGTGCTTGTCAGACTTTCTACTTAGGTAGGTGCTGGCTTTTACTTTAGTTATTCACATTCTAAGAAGCTACTAAAATGTCAGATCTCTTCACAGCCATGTCTTCAAATAGACAAATACTCTCTGTACCAAAACAGTTTTGCAAGTTGTTCTTATTGTATTGGGCTCCCCCAATTTTCCTAGATTTTGGTCTGGTAATTTTCATCCAAATTATAATTTTTTTATATATATATCTATATACACACACATATATGTATATCTAATACATTATGCATATAATATAGAGTTTTAGCTGCCCTCATTAGGAGAATTGATCTGTCTTACCTGATCCAGCATATGAGAAGTGGAGGTCCTTTCTAGCACTGAAAGCGGAGCCGTGGTTGCTAGAGCCTGAGATAGGAGTGAGGATTAACTTCAGATGGCTGTAAGAAAATGTTTTAGGGTGATGTAAGTGTTCTGAAACTACATCCTGATCATGATTGCACAATAATATAAATTTACTAAAATGCAATCATCTGTATCCTTAATACGAGGAAGTTTTACGGCATGTGAATTATACCACACTAAAGCTGTTTAAAGAAGAAATTCAGAGGTGATGATTAAAAGAGTGACAGAAATCTCAGCTAGACTGAGAGGAAGTATGAAAGTGCAGAGAGCTTATACTCTCATTCCCTGTTGCGTTTCAGGAAGGAGATCTGCGCATAGGGAGCTCCAAGGCCAACATGGTGACCACAGCAGAGGAGAAACGTGATTTGGCATGTTTGGGCAGGGAGAGTGCTGAAGATTGTTCTTCTCTCTTGAATACTGTGTTAGCTGGGTGGCATGGAGAGAGATACAAAATTTCACACTTGCTTCTTGTAGAGGACTTGGAATGTAGCTGAGGAAGAACCAATGGCATCCCTGTGATGAGAACCATGTTGGGGAGGCCATGGCATGGGCAGCTGAGGGAGAGGCCAGATAGAGAAAGTAGAGGAGATCCAGAACATCTCAAGTGCATGCAGGAGTTGAGGCTGGGACGTTCAGGTGAAAGGCAGCAACCACATGGCATGCTGAAAGAATAGACCACGAGCTACACAAACTGAACGTTCTAGAAGCAGAGGTGGTAGGGACAGGAACTGACAGATCTGCAAAGATAAAATTGCTGTTCAATAAACCCTACACTGCCTCTCCATCTGGACCTCAACCACAGATGGATGGGAGCCCCTGCCCGTCCAACTCCCTGAGCATGTATGAGCTTTACCTTGTTCCCAGAAACTGTCTTGCAGAAAAGGAAGATAGTCCTTTTGAGAGAGGAATGACAGCCTTGATAAATAGTTCGACCTTTGAATTGGCTGAATATTTTTCTAAACGGGACTTTTAAATAAAAAAGACGATTTTGAACCAGAAGAGAATGATTCACCTCTAATTGGCATTTCAACACTCTGCCTCCACCCAACCCCCAGCCATATGCCTGAATGGGTGTTTGGCAGCAAACTCAGTGCATTTGTTTCAAAATGAAGACACTTCACTTTTGTTATACATCTGAGCTATAGTGTGTAAATGTTAGTTCCCACACCACTGCATCAGCTATCATCTATTAATAACCAAACACATTTTCCATGTAGGGAGATGATTGCCAAATAATATGTGTCCATATAAATAAACAAGAGGTATTTTGCTTCTTGTAAATGAGAAAGCCTCATGGCTCTGTGTGAAAATTTGCAGCCTCTTTGTTTTCTTTGTCAATGCTAGTATATTTCACTCTGCTTAAAAGAGATTATCAAACTGGTTAAGATGGTGCAGATTTTCAATAGTGTGGGTACTGTTTCCATTTCTCCCAGTTTCAACCAAGTTGGTCAACTCTCTGCACTAGAAATAGCATGCTAATTTTTGAAACTCTAAGACCTATTTCTGTTGTTGCTACTGCTTTATATCTTCTTGCTCCTCTCCACCTAGTCCAAATGCTCCCCTTTCTACTAGGCTCAGCTTGTACTCCCTCCGCCACAAATTCTTCTCCAGGCACTTTAAATCATACACATTTCCTAATCCTCTGAATCCACAAAACATCTAAATACAGACATTTGGTTCTCCACCACACACTGCCTAGGATAGTAATGTAACCATGTTTTATGTGTTGATCTAAAATATCTCCCAAGCTTCATGAGGTTAGAGCCTATAGCCTATATTTCTTTGTATATACTCAGAGTGTATATTACATTGTTTGGTGTCAATCAAATCTGAGCACCTCTGCTGCTCTTTTACTTTATTAGCTATATGCCTCTGAAGCAAATATCTCAGCTTCTTTTAGCCTCAGTTTCTTTGTGAGGTTGTTGAGAAGGCTAGTGAGATTAGGTATGTAAAGACTTTAGCTTGTATATGTATAAATGATGGTGCACAAATACTCAATAAATGTCAGCTGTCATTGGGAACGATCCTTGAAGGCAGAAATTGCATCTTTCTTCCTTCTTGTTGACTAACCTTCAAAAAGGATTCATGTCCAACCAGTTCTCATGTCCTTCCCAGCTACAAGCCTCCACTGATCCTGGGCCCTGTCACCTCTTGCCTGGATGGTGGCAGTACCTCTTGACAACTCTCCCTGACTCTCCCCTTGCCAGCCTGAAGTCTGTCCTCCATACAGAGTCCAGGGTGACTCTGCTGAACTGAAGAGTCATGGGATCTCGGATAAAGTTAAAACCTTTTGTAGCTTCTTATTTCCCTTTGTGTAAAATCCCAAGTCATTGTAAGGACTGCTTCCATCACCAACTCCCTGTCTTCATCTTCTACCTCTCTCCTCCTCAGTCACTCAACCCTGGTCAAACTGGTCTCCTTTTGTCTGTGGACTGCAGCAGGGATTTATCAATCTCAGGACCTTCATTCTTACCTTTTCACCTGCATGACTGGCTCCCTCATATTTTATGGGTCTCTGCTCAAATGTCACCTTATCAGAGAGGCCTTCCCTTACTACCCAATGTAAATACCATAACTTACGCCATCCCCCCAAACTCTCTATCTCCCTTACTTGGCTTTATTTTTCTTTGATTCACTTATTCTTGGAGGTATTATATTTCCATCTATTCACTTGTTTTCTGTCTTCTTCCACTGGAAGGTAAGCTTCATGTGGATAAAGTTTTATGTTGTTCTCTGCTCTATTTCCAGTGCTTTAAAAAGTACCTGGCATAGTGCATAAAAGAATGAAGACATTAATGAAAGCATAATTAAGTAATGGCATATGTTTAACAGCTATATGTTGAAAAGTCATCTGAATGGTGTTAGCAATAGAAATGAGATTTTTCAATATATGAGCTTACTCTATAACCCTCAAAGTTTCAGCATTATTTTTTAACTGAATACGTTCCAATAGTCTATACATTTTGACTGTGTTAGGATGGCCATATTCACTCTATCACCCTGTATCCTATATTGTTTATTGTTGCACCGTATCCTTTTCGTGGTGAGTATATTGTTATTTACTGTGTGGCGATCATAGGATTTCTATTTTGAGCCCAGTCAGACACTGCTGCTATAATTGTTGGAATCCATTACTCACAGAGTTGCCAAATTTAGCAGATATAATACATGATGCCCAGTTACATTTGAATTTCAGATGAACAACAACTAATATTTTAGTGTAAGCGTGACCCAAATATTGTGTGGGTCATACTTATACTAAAAAGTCACTGTTCATCTGAAATTGAAATTTAACTAAACAGCTATATTTTATCTGGCAACTATAATCACTACCTGAATTTCCTGCCTGTTTATCTTATAGTTCTGGATGTTTTCTACCTTTTCAAAATCCAAATCAAGCAACTTTAGCTTGGCCACCTTGGTCTGTGATCTCTTTTACCACTAGAAGGATTATTTCACTTTTGTTTTTGGCTGTTTGTAGAAAGCAAAGCCAAAAGAAAAAAAGGATTAGATAAGAATCCTTCTTTTCCCCTGACTCTAGTAAAACAGAGTATAGAGCACACACAGGCTGATTAGAGCTTCATTTTGAGAGGGAGCTTTGAATAATGAGTTGCTTTCACTTGTCTCAACCATCTATTAACTCACCATCATGAAACAACAGATGGCCTGGTGTGAAATGTGCCTACAGGGCTCTGTTTATGGGAGAAACCTATGCCAAGGGCTGCATTTGTTTCTCTTTTCTAATTACCCATTTGGTGGAGATATTTTTGGAATTTCCAGCAGTGAGCATTACTAGGCTGAGGATATGACTGGAACCTGCATGTCTTGTATGGGATATCTAGCATCTAAGCTCTTGCTTTTATATGATTTCAGGCTTTGTGTATTATTGTTCACTGAAACCTGAATAAAATATTTTTGGCCATGAATGAAGAATTCATAAATTAATTCAAGTTATTTATTTATTTATTTATTGAGACAGGGTCTTCCTCTATTGCCCAGGCAGGAGTACAGTCGCGAGATCTTGGCTCACTGTGAACTCCACTGCCTGGGTTCAAGAGATTCTCCTGCCTCAGCCTCCCGAATAGCTGGAATTACAGGTGCCTATCACCATGCCTGGCTAATTTTTTTGTAGTTTTAGTAGAAACGGGGCTTTGCCATGTTGTCCAGGCTGGTCTTGAACTCCTGACCTCAGGTGATCTGCCTACTTTTGCCTCCCAAAGTACTAGGATTACAGGCGTGAGCCTAATCCTAATTCAGGTTTATCTATACAGTGATGGTAATTATTTCCTGAAGGTTGTACAAAAATATGTAGTTTTTCTGATAAATTTCATTTTGTTTAGCTTTAATACTCCTCAGTTAATAGATTGTTCTTACTTTTTAATCCCAGAACAAAGCATCATCAATTGATGTATGTAGGAGTCACTTTATCTAACAAGCTATTTCACCTTACCCCACTTTAAGAGGTGGGCTAGTGGATTTCAAAGGCCATTTGACTCAATAAACAGAGTTGAAATCTCTTATGTTATAGGTTGCTTTTCAGGTCTTCTATTTGTCCCATAAACTACTTCTAGTTTTGATTTTCTAAAGATATGTAGAACTCTGTGAGGAAATTGCATTCTTAGAATTATTAGACTAAAGTGTAGGGCAAACATTTATAAAGAGAGTAAATATTGATAGAACAGGCAGTATGGTGTAGAGCTCAGATTAAATAATATTTGGTTTGCTTTGTTCTCCTACCTTTCAAATTTTGCTTACTCAGAGGCGCCGTGTGAAGCAGAAGCATCCATTATTGTGTACCCATTGGGATTTACTTCTTGAAGAACATCGAGTGCTCCGTGTCCATGTCCTCAGGGCTGTTTTATTCCAGCTCAAATAATAATAATAATAGTAATATTAAAAAATAGAGTTAATTTTTAAGCACTCACTATGTGCTGGTGGCTTTTCATACAGTATCTTACTTGCCCTTCCTACTCGTGGAGAACTGTAATCAGTTGTTAAAATTCTTCCACTCATTGTGTTTCTCAGTAAGGGGAGAATAAATAATAAATAGGTGAACAAGAAAACTATTACTTAAAATGTTAGAGGAGGAGGATAATTACTGGCTCACTCATAGTAGTCAATTTTTTAAATAATATATTTAAAATTATATTTATTTTACCTTTATTTTTAATATAATATTTGATATATACTAAGGAATATATATATGTGTATATATATATACACACACACAAAATAAAGCATGATATAATGACTAATCATGACCTACCATCCAAATCAGATCCTAGATTATTACCAATTACCTACCTATGTATTCCTTCCTTTACCCACCCCCACTGCCTTCCCTACTATGGGGTAATGACTGTTCTGAAAAGTTTGTTCATCATTCCACCATTTTTGTTTTTTTAAATATTTGTATGTAGGTATGTATATATGTGTGTGTGTGTCTAGAGATTATATTGTTTAGCTTTGCTAATTCTGTGCCTTATAAAATACGGTGTCATACTATACAAAGTCTGCAGAAACATGCTTCTTTCACATAGCATTATGCTCCTAAAATTCCTCTATATTGTTGCATGTGGCTGTAGTTCATTCATTTTATAAACATATAATATTGAACTGTGTGAATAAACCACAATTTTCAAATTTCTTCTTCTGTCAGTGGGCTTTCAGGGCTTGATTTTTTTTACTTTTTTGCTAGTATAAGTGATACTATCCACATTCTTGGACACATCTTTTAGCACTTGAGCTAGAAACTCCTTCAGGCATATACCTACAATGAATTGCTGGGATGAAGGCTATGTGATTGTTTGACATTAGAAGATAATGCCCAATGATTTAAGAAGGCAATCACCTTATTTCCTGGGTGAACCAGAATTGAGAACCCAAAGTTAATCTAATTCAAACTACTTACCTTGTTTTCTATTTAGTTTTATGTCCTAGAGACTGAATATCTTTTAAGGAGCAAATTCCAGTCGAGACAACATTTTACTAGTTATAACTGAGTTCCTGATGAACAGTATATGGTCTACAAAGGTTACTTATTGGGTAAAGTCTTTGAGAGATGATTCTGTAAACTAAAAGTCTAAACTCTGATGGTTGCAAAAATATAGAATGTTATAAGTAGAAGTCCTGAATACTGTAATTCCCAAGAGCTACTTCACTGAAATCCCTGGAAAGCAAAAGTATTATTTTGAGAAAATAAAATTGGAAACAACCTTTCTATCCCTTCTACTGATATGGAGAATATCTTGATACAGGATGAACTCAATGTGTTTAGTTAATTCTTTCTGGAATATTTTTGTTTTGCATAATTTATCCTTCTCTATGTTATGTGCTGGTCTATTGCAGGAAATACAAAAGAAATCTTAGTTGAGTGTGATTTACTGCTAAAAGTGTATTTTATCCATATATACAGTAAGAAAAAGTATTCACATGGTTAATTATATGTAGTCATATCTTTATTAGACATTTGTATACATCTGCTACAAATTGGAAATTTTTGGCTGGAGAAAAATCTAATACATTTCCATCTCACCTAAAAGTCTTCTGATCCATTTGCAAGATTACTTCCCAATAGATTCCAATATAATCCAGATTCTTAAATTGCACACACTATTTAAGATTCAGACACAAAGTTACACGTTGTAAATGTTACCAGAAAATAGACCAACTATATAAGAAACTATTGATGTTCTGCTTGCATACAGAGATTAATCCCTCAAATGCTGTGTCCATGCTTTTGAACTGATCAAATTACCAATCTTTTGTTTGAAATCTGAGCTGTTAAATTTCATACTCTTACCATTTGGAACAGGTAATACAGTTGAATAAATAACAACTACCCAGTCTTCAAAATTATGTTTTTTGAGCACATACCAACATGCGTTGTCCTGCACCAGTCAGTATGGGAGCTGGCAGAAGCTCCCATTCTGTACATAGCCCCATTCTGTATTGTGCAGCAAAGGAAGAAATTTATATTGTAATAAATGATGAACTTTATAGGGTAAAACATTAAATGTTGAGTGAAAATTGTCATAACTTTTGGGAGAGAGCTATCTTTGGAGCAACTTATTTCTTGTTGTATTTATAAATTGAAAGTCCAATTTATACTGGATCTTTTTTCACTCTATAATTTTTTTGCTTTGAGTAATTAGAGTTGTTAATATTAAAATTTATTCACTGAAGTCAGATGTAGATTTGTAATTAGTAGAAACTTCTTTTTCATTTGTTTCACATCTTTATTCTTGTTGCTTATAAATGTGTTGAGCACACAGTGCTAATTCTATGAGCTATTGCACACATTTTAAATAATTATAAAAACCAACAGAAAATATATTAAGCCACACAATGGTGGGTGTTCAATATCTAGTGATCAAATTGAATGGCCAAAGCTCAAGTAATGTTTGAAAACATTGCTTATGTGATAACCAGAGTTTAGCCAACAGAGTCTAATTTGTCTATCTTTACTATAGACATGCTCAAGATATTTTATTATAAACTGTAGTCTCTGAAATAATATTGGTGATGAGAATTTAGTGACATGCAGTCTATGAAACACTGAATTGTTTCACTTGAGATGTTTGATTTTCCTTAAAGCAGTTTGCTATGTTTCCACTTGGCAGCAGGGTTATGACTAAATTTTGGCTTGAAATGCATTGTTAGATACAGCCATGACTAATGTAGTCTAAATTTCTTACTCACATTTAAGGAGGAAATAGAAGATGGTAAATGATAAACTAAAGATGATAAATAATAAGCTAAAGATGGTAAATGATAAACTAAAAGATTGTGTATGTGTGTGTGTGTATACACACATACATTAAGTGACACATGACTGTGTGTGTATATATATGTGTGACACACGTATAAGAACATATCCCACATCGTTAAGTCACACACACACACACACACACACACACAGTCTTGTGTCTTTTAATGATGATGGGGGTATGTTTTGAGAAATGTGGTGTTAGGTGATTTTGTCATTGTATGAAAATCATAGAGTGTTCTTACACTAACCTATGTGGTATAGCCTACTACACACTTAGGCTATAGGGTATAGCCTATTGCTCCTAGGCTACAAACTTGTACAGCCTGTTACTGTACTAGATACTGTAGGCAACTGTAGCACAATGGCAAGTATTTGTTTAAACATATAGAAACATATAAAAGGTACAGTAAAAATTTGGTATAAAAGATGAAAAATGCTACACCTGTAAAGGGCACTTACCATAAATGTAGCTTGCAGGAGTGGAAGTTGCAGGAGTGAGTGGTGAGTGAATTGTGAAGGCCTAGGACATTACCGTACACTGCTGTAGACTTTATAAACACTGTGCACTTAGGCTACACTAAATTTATTTTTTTAAAAGTAATTGCACTGTGACATTATGATGGCTATGACATCGCTGGACAATAGGAATTTTTCAGCCCTGTTACGATCTTGGACTACCACTGTATGTGTGGTCTGTTGCTGACTGAAGCTCGTTGTATGGCACGTCTCTCTCATGTGTGGGTATAAAATCTTCCTTTTCTTTCTTATAAATGTTCGTTCATATTTTTCCAGGGAAATCATTAAGCCAAAGAGGAAATAGTCACTAATTTACAACATATAAATACCAGTAATCAGGAAAGATCATAATTAGTGGTGAATCATGATAATTCATACTTAACATTTATGAAGGTCTTTGTAATTTGTAAAATGGTTTTATCTTACTTACCTCTCCCTATAAAGTCATATGCATGTAACACATCAGGAAAATTAGGCCTGTTTGGGTTATGACTTCTCCAGCATTTCATGATTAATAACTCACCATCATCCTCTCACAGTTGGACTTATCCTAATACAGTTTCTTCTGCTATTTTTATATGCATATGTATTTTTACTTAGTTTAACCATAATACACATAAAAGTTACATATAATTTATATCCTATTTATTACTGTATATATTCATGTTTTGGCATTCTGTTTTTAGAATTATTATGCTAGATATCTGTGTAATATTTATTAAAAAGATGTGAATCTTCACATCTTTTCATGAGGGACCCTTATTCATTTACTCAAAAATATTCATTAAGCCCTTACAATGTGTCAGGTACTAGACACCGAGAATATAGCCCTGAACTAGGCAGTCTGTTAATGTCAAAAAATTTAAACTTTTTTTGGATATTATTTTCTAATATGTCATAAGTATATACAAAACAGAACTGCATGCACTGGTCACAATAATTAGTCCTTTCCCTAAGAAAATTAGCAGGATTTTTATATGACCCTTGATGTATAAATTCCTTTTAAATAGACTATAAAAATTTATTTAATCACTGAGTCCATAGTAATGTCTAATTTCCCCAAATTCTTACCAGGATATTACACACACACACGTACTCATGCATGTGAAATGTTGTGTGTGTGTTTAATTTTGCTAAATTGATGGGTGATAAATGGTATCTTACGTATTCAATTTATAAGTGTTGATAATTTATGAAAATATTAACCATATAATTATTTGTATATATAGAAACATCTGTTCATATCTGTTTTTTCTCATGTGAAACATCTGTTCATATTTTGAGGTACCAAGTTCAAGATGGAGAGGCCCAGCAACATTCATGGAGAATCTGTTTTACCCACTGATTTTACCACCTTTTTCACACATTTAACTTCTCTATATACTTAGGTATAATTCTTAGTTATATGTATAGTCTAGTAATATCTGATTAAATTACATTATACTTAAATGTATTTTAACAGCTGGTGATGCATTTTGCTCATTATTACTCTTTCTATTAGAAAGTTCATTAGCTTTACTTGATCATTTACCACCTTACTTCTTTTAGTGAAGTGTTATAATTTTCTTCATAAAGTTTTTTTATGTGTCTTGTTAAGACATTTCTAATCATTACATACACAATATTGACTTTTTCATACATTTCATTTCATTCATTGACTTTTTCATTGTTTTGGTATTATTAATGGACTCAGTTCCTTTATGATTTCTTACTAGCTAGTGATGATAATTTCTAACTGGCCAATATACTGAATACTCATATTATTTATAATTGTTTTCCAGTTAAATCTATTGACTTTTAAATGTATTAAAACTGTTGGAAATTAAGTGTTTTCTACTAGTTTTCAATATCTACTGGTCTTATTTTACTTTCTTATTTGCTTTGGCTAAAAATTCATGAACAGATTTCCAATTCTGAGTAGGATGCAACAGCTTGTGATATTCCAATGTTTTTGATGAAAACACTTGGAAAAGATGAATAAACTTTAAAAAATTACAACAGTAGATTGCTGCTAAGGCCATGAGGGCTGGAGGGCACAAGTTCAGTGAGGGGAGAGCCATAGAGAGGTAATCTGATGTTTTGTAGGTGTTTTATTATTATTATTATTATTATTATTATTTTTTTTTTTTAACTGATTTGTGATATATGGCAAGAAACTAAGAACCTGGACTTTGGGAAGAGAACTGCTACTAGGTGCAGAGAAATCCGTAAATATTTTAAATGAAAATATATTATGGGGTTGAAGACACAAAACTGAGTATCAAGGGGGCTCTAACTACTTTTTGCCTAAAACCTTTTGCTGAATTTTGAAATTGCCTGTGGCAAGAGGAAATATATTTTTCTCTCAAGAGTCATGGTATGTAGTAGCAAATTAAATGCTTTGAGAAGTCTCTCAGAAACAAAGCCATTTAAGTTTGCTATCCTATAATTTTTTCAAGCTTGTTTAAGAGGTTCTTTATTCATAACAAAAACATTCTGTTGAATGCAGTTTGGAAAATGCTGAACTATACTGTCATTGAGTACACCATGTCAAATTTGTATCCATATTGACTGACATGGCTTGTCTGACTGTAACTCCTAAATTAAACTGATTTATTGAATTTGATATCAATTTCAACACTAGAGAAAAATAATTTGGTTATCAGAACAAATGCACACTATGTTAAATAAGAACACAGTGTGTTTTGACAATACAGCAGGTATATATTTAAGTTTTATAATGATATCTAATGTCAAAGAACAGAAATAAACTTTTATGTTTTTTCCACATAATTTCAAGTGAACTTCTTGGAGAAAACAAGGAGAAAGCCACTATGAAGCATACATTTGTCTGAAAAAAGTATGATACATTAAAATATTGTACAATTGTGTGAAAGTACATTAACTTAGTTCTAATAAAATGAAGTATGGTTACATAACAATCTGTGGCAAGAACTAGCAGTAAAATAAATACAAAACTAATGAGATAAAATATAATTTAATTTAAATAGAACCATGTAATTCATCAAAACAGACTTTGAGGATGCAAGGTAAGTATGCAAAGAAAAATTGCACTTCTATACACTGGCAATGAAAAAAATCTCAAAAAGAAATTAAGAAAACAATTTTATGCACAATAGCATCAAAAAGAATAAAATACTTCGGAATAAATAAAACAAAAGAAATGGAAGACCTCTATACTGAAAACTACAAAATACGAGCTGGGAGGAATTAGGGAAGAGTTAAATAGAGACATTTCATGTCCACGGATTGAAAGATATATTTTTAATGTGGCAAGTCTTTGAAATTGATCTGTAGATTTAACACAATCCTTATCAAAATCCTAGTAGGATTATTTGTGTATTTTTGGTAGAAATTTACAAGTGGATTTTAAAATATATATGAAAATTCAAAGACCTAGATTAGCTAAAACAATATGGAAACAAAGAGTTGGAAAACTTACTGTATACAAGTACAGACATCAAGACATGTGCTGTGGGCATCAGGATACACCTTTATGTCAATAGAATGGAATACAAAGTCCAGAAATAAGCATTTACAATTATGGCCAATTGATTTTCAACAAAGCTGTCAAGGAAATTCAATGGAGATAGAATAATCTTTTCAAAAAATTGTACTTAAAGAATTGGGTGTTCATGTGTTAAAAAAAACTTAGCACCTTTCCTCACATCATATACAAAAATAACCCAAAATTGATCATAGACTCAAATGTGAAAGTGAAAACAATAAAACCTCTATAAGAAAACATAGAAGATCTTTGTGATCTTGGAATAAGTAAAGATTTCTTCGATATGACACCAGAAGCATGATTCATAAGAGAAAGCAATTGATAAATTGTATTTCATCCAAATGAAAACCTTTTGCTCTTTAAGACATCATTAAGAGTATTAAAAACAGAAAAGCCAAAAACTGGGTGAATATATTTGCAAATGATGTAACTGATAAAGAACTTGTACCTATAATATATAAAGAACTTTTACAATTGAATAAAAAGACAAACAACCCAATTAAATAAATTTTGTTTTAGTAGGCAAAAAATGTGAACAGGCATTTTACAAAGGAGACATGACTAACAAACTCAGGGGAAGATGCTTAACATCATTAGTCATTGGAGAAATGTAAATTGAGACTATAATGAAGTATATCTTCGTATCAACTACAATGGATACAATTAAAACAGATACAACTGACAACTGGAACCCTTTATACAATACTGGGAAAATGTAATCCTACAGCCATGTTTGAAAACAGTTGGCAGTTTCTTTAAACACACCAGTTAGAATGGCGATCATTAAAAAGTCAGGAAACAACAGGTGCTGGAGAGGATGTGGAGAAATAGAAACACTTTTACACTGTTGGTGGGATTGTAAACTAGTTCAACCATTATGGAAAACAGTATGGCGATTCCTCAAGGATCTAGAACTAGATGTACCATATGAC
>NW_012102776.1:879315-901629 GCF_000951045.1 Mandrillus leucophaeus | reverse complement strand
AAAAAAAAAAAAAGATGTTAAACATAACTTTACCATATAACCTAGGAATTCCACTCCAAGGTATCTGCACAAAAGAAAGAAAAACATAGGTCCCTCCAAAGACTCATATACTATATTAATAGCAGATGATTCCTCAAAGCTCCAAACTGGAAACACCTAATGTCTATCAACTGGTGAATAGAATATGTTATATCTATGCAGAGTGGCATGCAACTTAGAAATAAAAAAAGAACAAACTACTGGTAAATACTACCACATGGAAAAACCTCAAAAATATTGTGCTATGTGAAAAAGCCAGACACAAAAGTCTATGTACTGTGATTCTATTTATATGGTGTTTCTAAAAAATTCACATCTATAGAGATAGAAAGCAAATCAATGGTTACCTAAGAGTGGCAATGGGGATTAACAGCAAACAGGCACAAGGGAAACTTTATGGTGAAATGTTCTAAAGTGCATTCAGGTACAGATTGCACAATTCTATGAATTTACTAAAAATGATTGAACTCTAAATGTGCAATGAATTGTATGGTATGTAAATTGCATCTCAATAAAGATGTTAAAATAACCTCTGCCACAACAAAATAGACTTTGGAAATCAGATATATTTTTATAGTAAAAATTATGGCAAATATAAAGCACGAATCTCATAAATGGGCATTTCAGTATTTGTATAACCTTGGGCTGATTACTTCATCTGTTGGGAGCTCAGAGATTACCCAGTTGAAACTCTCATTTTATAAATGAAGAAGCTAAAATGTATTTTTACATAGGTCTGCTGTAAACTCTCTATTCCACTATTGGTCAATTTTGCTCTTCCTGTGCTATTTTAATTACCATAGCTTTAAAATGAGTCCTATAGTTCTCTGAGCAAGTGTCAGAAGTTTGCATGTAGTAGAATATACTTTCATTAAATTAGTAAGCTATTATTTCTCAAAGCATAGTTGTAAAATATATATTTTTTCAGTTTCAAGAACAGTGATCCAGAATTTATGACTTTGCTACAAACTAGGATAATCTCAGATCTCTTGACTTTCCAAAGGACTCTTGAGTATCATGCTAATCTGCTTCCTATTTATAGTTAGTTGTGATATAATCTTTTTTTTTTTTTTTTTTTTTTTTTTTTAGATGAAGTCTTGTTCTGTCACCCAGGCTGGAGTGCAGTGGCACGATCTTGGCTCACTGCAAACTCCACTGCCCTGGTTCAAGCAATTCCCCTGCCTCAGCTTCCCGAGTAGCTGGAATTACAGGCGCACACCACCATGCCCAGCTAATTTTTTTGTTATGATCATGTTTTTTTTTTTTTTTAAAGAAATTAAAACCAACTTGAACAATATACTCCTAAGAAATACATACATGATAAAATGATATTAAGAATAAAACAAGCTTGGATGATGAGATGGTGAGATGCTCAGATGAGATGGGGAGGAGGGAGATGGCAGATGCACAGATGAGGTATTGCTTTTTTTTTTTTTTTAAGACAGGATCTTACTCTATTGCTCAGGCTGGAGTGCAGTGGCATGATCCTAGCTCACTGTAACCTCAAACTCCTGGGTTCAAGTGGTCCCTTCAACCTCAGCCTTCCGAGTAGCTCGGATTACAGGTGTGCCTCACCATGCTCAGCTATGCTTTAATTTTTTGTAGAAATGGGGTCTTACTATGTTGCCCAGGCTGGTCTCGAACTTCTGGCTTCAAACAATCCTCCCACCTTGGCCTTCCAAAGTGCTGGGATTATAGTGCAGTAATTGTTGATGGTCCCGTTCTCTGAAACAGCAGATTCATAGTATTCATTATATTAATAAATAAGCAAATGAATACCTAAAGAAATGAAGTTTCTTTTCTGAAAGATACTAAGATGTGTAAGATATTGTGAAAGTTATACTCTTGTAAAGAATATAAGCAATATACATAGTTGAATTCTTATGTTGAAGCACAAAATAATTTATAGAATGTAGAGTTTACAAAGCACACATATTTTTCAAATGATTCCTTGAATCATGGTATAATACAGGAGAAATATGTACTATAATCCCAGTTTTCTTAATAGCAATTGGAATTCTGATAGATTAAGTGACTTATTCAAAGTAACACATCCAAAAAGTAACAAACTTGGCTCAAATCCTCACTTCAGGTTCCTAGGTCATTTCCCTTGTGGCTGTCATCTCTCAAAATACAGAGTATGAAAGTTGTTATGTGAGAAAAAGTTAAGTGTTAAAATGAAATATATGTCGTTTCTGCCTCTTTATCTTATTTTTATTGTTTTTTTATCTTAAGGTTTTGGATAAGCTGAACTTACTGAAAATGGAACTGATTTTACTTGCAACGTGTTTTTCTTTGCCCTTTCAGTTTTAAGGCTAAACTTAACTCTGAATAGAGTTACTACTAATCAGCGGGTTGAGTGACTTCCTTTTGATTGGATTTTTTATATAAAACACAACTTGGTTATTGAGATATTTGGGGCATTTTTTCCCCTAGGACATATGAACTAATTTAGGGTGAATGTTTTAAATCTTCCGTTTGTGATCTGTTTGTGAATATGCAATTCAGCAGGATGTAGAGGCCTTAAAAACAAACGAGGAATTTTAATTGCAGTTCTCTAGACAATTTGTGGCCAGTGGGCCTGTGAACAGAGAGGTCACTACAGGCACTGCAGTTTCCTTGCCAAGATTATAACTATTAACTGTTAATTTATGGAACATGTTTCTGCCTACTCTTCAATTGTTGAGAATATTACTGGTTTAATTCATGCCCTAGGATAGGGTTGGATAGGGAGTAAATGACAAAATAGATGTTTTCTTGGCAAGTTATGATGAGGAGACTTTTCCAGACCAGACTTTTACCAGGGTAATAGATCTAGACTTGTAGTTCAGTTGCATTAAGTTCTTTAACAATAAAATAGTTTCAGACCAGATTTAGCTTAAAGAAGATAAGTTTCTGTAAATCTTAATGATTTTAAATAATAAATATACAAATTTATACTTATTCAAGTTTATAAGGGTGATTTTCTGCTTATTTTTGGAAACAAATTTAGATAGAGCTAAATTTATACGCCATTTTTTCCCCTATGTTATCCAAAAAAAGGGCTGTTTTCTACTGTTGTAAATTAGTGGTCACTTTATAAATGTTTATTCACAAATAATAGATTGTTATGAAAAGTACAAATGACTTTTGAGTCAAATTCTAGCCAAATGTTCTCATTTACAAATAAGGAAATTAAAGTGGAGAGGTTAAGAGACTTGTGCAGAAGTCCTTAGCTAGTTAGCAACTGAGTACTATAACTTAGATCACAAGACCCCATCCTATGTTCTTTCTACTCTGCCACAACGCAGATTAAACCTAAAACTTTAACAATACCACAACATGGTCGCGGTCCTATTACTCTTTCAGTATTAGTAGACGATTAAATGAAAAGTTTGATCAGGGGACTCAGAAAAAAAAAACTACTCACAGATTTTAAATATTTTGTTTTAAATTAAAACCCTAAATAAACATTTTTCACCATCTTTTGGTGTAGGATCCAGGTCGTATCTTTTGGTGTGTGCCCATTGATTAGGTTACCTATGCTTTCTTTTTCTTTTTTTTTCATAAATCACACTGACAGTACAGCATTTACTATTCTAACATCAATTTCTTTAGGTTATTAGGGAACTTAAATATACTTGCAAAGTAATTTGAGTCCTGAATCTTTCTAGATTTTTTAATCATTTCTTCCAATTTAAATAATTTTTAGTCCAGTAAACATATAGGCAATCCTTCCTCCCTCCCTCCTTCCCTCTCTTCCTCTGTCCCTTCTTCCCTTATTTTCTTCCTTCTTTTCCTCTCTTTGTCTCTTTCTTTCCCTCCCTCCTTGCTTCCCCCACTTCCTATTTCCCTCCCTTTCCCCTCTCTTCTCTCTCCTCCTCCTCTCCTTCTTTCTCTCCTCTTCCTCCCCCTCCTCCCTACTCTCTCATTTTTCTCCCTATCTTTGCTTTCTGAGTCCGTCTCCTATCTCTCTCTCTCTTTCTTTTTAACTGACTGGACTTTATGGAGTCTTTTCTAATCTTTAACTTGGTTCTTAGAAACAACATCTGTTTCCCTGCTCCTATTGCATGTATTTTCATGCTAGTTAATTAAATTACAGTATAACAATAATAAGTGTAACTGGCATAAACAGGCTTGGGAAACAATAATAGGCCCTTGATAAACATGATTTAACTGTTGGAGCATTAGTGCTGGAATGTCTTGGAGAGCATCATCCTAACTCCAAGTCCTCAGCACGGATGGGAATCAGAAGAGGTTTAGAGAAGGAAAGGAGGGCGCATAAAGAGAGCTTTTACTCAACATAATAACAGCGCTGAAATAATGATTTAAATGTTTTTTTAAAAGTTTTTCTGATGGGAAAAAAAGTATGTTTTCAAAAAGATTAAACAAAGTAAATCTACTTTGAGATTACATTACTATGAATAATTTAATATAGTACCTTCTAGTCTTTTGTGGTCATATATATTTTTATTTATAGATAGGATCATGTTGGACATATAGTTTACTATTTGTACTTTTTATCATTGATTTACACTATGAGTATTTCCCATATTAAATGTTCTTTCAAAGTGTACATTTTCAGTGATTTACTGAATTTCATCTTATACATTTACTAAAATTATTTACGTAATTGCCTATTATTGTATGTTTAATTATTTCTAAGCCTCTTCTCCACTTTTAAAGGAGAAGTTGTATACCAGAGTGAATACAAACATGAACTTTACAGTCAGTTGTACTAATTCTAGAAAATGGCACATAGTAAGTATCTAAAAGTATTAGTGATAAATAGCAGTGCAAATTGTCTTCCTTATTTTTATGTTTTAAAGAAACTTCTGATTCTGTGTGTGTGTGTGTGTATGCGTGTGTGTGATTTTTTTATACAGTCTTCCCAACCATGTACTTTAAGTAGTAATTGGATTTGTACTATTCTTATAAATGAGTTTGACAGGACATAATATATTGTCAGGTATATTTCACTGAGACTTGTCATCAAGGAACACATTTCAACTTTTCATCTCTTCAGGTTTTGTTTTAGATCCCTGCATTAAGTTCCATGGTTTCTGTGATATAGGTGATGCATATTTCTTTTAAAATCTATTTCTTGGTATTTATATTTCTGTCATTATTGTAAAGACAATCTTTCTTTACTATAACATTCTGAATCACTAAATTTTAGAGTTGTTAAACTGTTCTTAGTTCTGAGAGTTTCTTCATTTGTTGATTTTCAAAGGTCTATTTAACACAATTATTCATTTCAATTAAATGTAGACTAATAAAAATTCCAAGAATAGAAGAAATGAATGTCCATACTAGGAAAATTTAATAAAGACACCACTACCTAGGTTGTTTTCCCTATAATTGAAAAGGTCTACATTTTCATAATCATCTCAATTTCATAGCCATATTGTACCTGACTAATGAGATCATAACAATGAATGTCAACACTGTCAGATCAATGATGTCTCTTTTACAATGAATAAACCTTTAGCCCCCAAATTAAAATTATATGCATATAATTATACATTAAAATATCTGTTTCAAAAAATATCAATTTCAATATTTAGGCAGATCGAAACTGTAATGAAGTAGTCAGATGCTTTCACCTATTTGTAAAATATAAATGTGAATTTAAGGGAATAAAATGATCAGAAAACATACCAAAGTGGGAAAATTGAAGAATATAGACACCAAAGAAGATTAAAAACTGAGTTAATACTTGACCAGATTTATTTATACTTAAGAAAAAAAAGATAAAAGGAAAGAATTGGTAGAAACTAATTACAGATTTTAAAGTGGAAACCGATGGACGTTTGCTAGTCTGGTAAGTGAGCTCAGCCTTCTTTTACTCCTCCCACTTCAGGCCTTGGATGCAAGTTCCCAAGTGTTCTCTTCCTCTTGCCTCTTGCCTCTTGCCTAAACCTTTGCAAATGGTCCCTCTAAATTCTCCTTAACTCAGCCAATCTCAGGGTGCCGTTTATTTCTCCCTGGAGCACTTAATAATATAGTACTTGGTATTCAAAATGGCTCCATGAAAGACACACTCAAAGTGGGAGTGGATTGCTTATATAATTAAGGAGCAGGGAAAATCTTCCTGATTGATTGGGAGAAATAAGGCACAAGTAAGACATGTCATGTGGTGATACCAACCTTACTTCAGTGGTGCTTGATGTTGGCATGGGGTGGAGGGCAAACCATTGGCTGTCAAATATCTGTAGAATTTAGCAACTAAGTCAACAAATATGACTACAATGATTGTGGAGTTAGTTATCTGGTGCCCTAGTTTGGTTAGTGTCAGTGTATACATCACCATTTGTGGTTTCTCTACTCCTTAATGATGTCTTAGAAAATTATTTATTTATTGAATGTTCCTTATATCACTTAATTTGAATGTGCATATGTTTATACTGGCTGGGGCCCTATATAGTAGGAGAGACTATATCTGTCATTAGGTGACAGAATAAATGATGATCTTTCACAAAAGCATCCATGTGAGAGCTGCCTTAGTCCCTTCAGGATGCTATAACGAAGTACCACAGATTGAGGGGCTTATAAACAATAGACAATCCTGGAGGGTGGAAGAGATTGGAGTGCCAGCATAGCAGAATTTGGTGAGGGTCTTCTTCTGGACTGCAGACTGCTGTCTTCCCCTCGTGTCCTCACATGGTAGAAAAAGAGTATGAGAACTCTCTGTGATGCTTCTTATAAGGGTACTAATTCCATTCATGATGGATCCATGCTCATGGTCTAATCACCTCCCAAAGGCTCCACTTCCTAATACTATCACATTGGGAGTTAAGATTTCATATGAGTTGTGGAGGAACACAAACATGCAGTTCATTGCAAGAGCAATATGTTTTCAAATACGTTTCTTTAAATGTATTCTTATCTAGCTGCTGTAAAAATAGAAACTCAAAAATACTCTCTGTCCAAAGTAATAATGTCTATGCTTAAGTCCCATAATCTCATCACTTTTTGATACTGATTTGATCTTTGCATCTTAATAAGACCCTCATTAGCTTTTCAAATATATATGAAAGATGCATATCATGTCATACTATTTCAATTTTTTAATATTTAACTTTTCACTGGTTGAATGAAAACTTAGTATCAAATAGTAAACAAAATATTTTTAAACAGTTTCCTTTAGAAGCCATCATCTTCTCTGTTTAGGATGAAACATTCAAACTCTCCTTCATTGTTACTGCATAGTTCAGATACAACTCTTAATTGTATTAATAGCATTGAACAGCACTCAGTGATTTGTGGAGCTTTCTACCAAGATACTTGGTGACCAAATGTGGCCAAAGAACAATATGATGAATTTCTAAAGAACTTAGTGCTACTTTTAAAAAGTTGGCTATACATGTACATTGCTAAATATTGATGACATTCCATTTTTTCTCATGTAAAGGCATTAGAAAAAGATTTTTTCCTCTGAAGTAATTATAGTGGTTTCAAGCATCTAATTTTAGATGACACTTTTGTATTCATTTCCAATAATTTTGAAAATAGTATTATCTCAGTAAGTTCTTCATTTCACTGGTAAGAACCAACATATGTGTATAGTAAGACTATTATTCCACAGAACATGTTCATCCTGTTGAAATGAAAACTCAGTTGATTGCAACTCATTTTCAGTTGCTTTGGCAACTTTTATCAAATCATTTATTCTTCTTGAAATGTCACCATTGTTCAATGACATAGAAAAGATAATTTATTAAAATGTTTCCATCATCGCACTAATCTTTCTTGAAGCTGGTATGACAAATTTTTATACAAAATCATACGGTTTAACACACTTTGTAATCACTTAAACTATTTTTCAGAGACTTCTCTCATCCATTGCACCTGATCACTAAAAACCAATAGTGTCTTTCTAACCTTTGTGACATGCAGAAACACTCATACATGTTTCCAAAATGCCCCTCACTAGGAGGAAGCATCATTCCCTTGAAAAATCACTGGGCTACAGTAACATTAAGCCAATACTTTGAAAGTCATTGAGAAAGATTGATTTTGGGTTATTGAAATACATTATACCATGAGGTTGCAAATTTATTCCAATAGAAAACATTTTAAGGTATCTTGCATTCTTATAATCTCACTCCTAATTAGTGAACACAGCACCTTCACAAACCTCTCTGAGAAAAAAATCAATTTCTGACTAATTTTTCTGAGGACTAAGGGCCCAGTACCTTAAAAGGCAGTCCATCTACTCTCAAAGAATCATACCTTTAGAAAGTCTTTTCATAGAGCGAACACGTGCCTGCCTGGAGTGTCCAGTGTGGAATGAGGGAACGGAATGAATGTGGAGTGCTTCCTAGCACTATTTGTTTTCCTGTCTAGAACATGGCCTGTTCCATTGACCTGATTTGGGCTACTATTCATGTTACAGAGAATCAGACACATAAGTGTTTCTATCCAAACAATCAGACAAATAAGTGTTTCTATCCAAACAGCTTCTTTCAGGTCTGATCTCTTGTGTCCTTTTCCTCTAGGTGAAGTTCAAAATCTTATTTCTTCTCCCTCCCTCACATGTGAAACTGCAGAACTATTCTCCAACTGAATAGGTATTATATTTTCCAGGGCAAGAGTCCACAGTGGGGGCCTGTATTTCAAGCTGCTCTTTCTTCTTTCGCCTTCTAAATGTCATATTCTCCAAGCCTCCCTCTTCCTCAGCCCTGACTCCTCCACATGTAGGACTTCACTAGCCACCAGAGTACTGGTGACTCTTGAGTCAATATCTACGCTTGAGCCCCTCATTTTTGCTCAAGATCTGTTCATCTTCTGTTCACCTGAATAACCGAGGTATATATGTTCAAAACCTAGCTCTCTTCTACCTTGCTGAATTATCCCACCACTCCTTCCATCACCCAAAACAAAAACCTACAAATATATGAGTCATCCTGAACTCACAATCCATATTCATTTAATTGGTAAATGCTATCAGAAATCTCTCACAGTCGTTCAGTGTTCTTCAGCATCAATCTCAATGCCTTAATAATAATGGTTCTCCGCAAATGAGAGCTGTGGTTTGCCAGGAACTGTGCTAGAATTCTCACATACATTCTTATTTAGTCTTCTTAAAACACTGAAGGAAAGTAATATTATAATGTTACCTAGGAATAAACTAAGGCTCAATTAGGTAACATAATTCTCCCAAGGTCACGTAGCTGTTATCCGACGAAACCAGGATTAAAACTTATTTCACACTTTCACCAAATATCATTTTTTCAACTTTCTCATCAATTTCTTTCATGAAAATTCCTGAAAGTATTCTCTTGGTTTCCCTGCTTCCATGTGTTTTTCCTCTAATCTCACTTCTATATGGCTGCCAAAGTGATCTTTCTCAAATACAAATTCAATTGTGTGACTCCTGTCCTTAAAATCCTTCTGTGTCTCTGCCTTTCTTGTATTTCAAGATAAAACCCAGACTCCTTGGCTTAGCCCGCAAGATAATTCATGAGGTGGCCTCTGTCTACCTCTCTAGCTTCATTGTCTGCCATTTCATCAAGGACAGGCATACTTCCCTCTAGTCACAGAAGCAACTTTTAGTTCTCCAAATATATCATGCTGTTTCATCCTTTAATACCTTCTCATGTGCTTTTTGGTCTACTTGGGTGCCCCCAACCCACCTTCTCTGCCAGGCCAATGTCTTCAAGGCTTGCTCATGTTACCTTCTTTAAGAAGTCTTCCTTGATAATTCTGTCTTTTATTTAGACAATTTCATTTTCATCTATGATGCCCTGTGCATGCTTACATTTTAGAGACTTCATTTTTTCACCTGTACTTTCCCAAAAGCAAACCCCTGAGTCAAGGATTCAAGTATAAGTAGTTTATTTGGGATGTGCATGGAACACTGGCAGGGAGAGGGGCAGTGACACAGGGAAGAGAAATCAGAAACAAAAGGGTATGTGATTAACCACAGTGGGACAGTAGATCTTAAATCTGACCAGAAAACTTTTAGGAATTGGCACGAAACACACAACTCAGAATTAAACCACCCAAGGTGGGAGGGGGCTGAAATATTTATACACCAGCACTTGTGTATAAATTAAGAGTATCTGGAAGGTGCTGCTTCTCAGATTTGGGGGGATTACTGTTCTTTGGGCAGAGCAGACTTGTGTGGTTCAGAGTAAAGCAATCAGGCCCAGAGATGTAGATTACGGCCAGAGGTTAGGGTTAGGCAGCTGTAAGTCATCTGGAGCATGTCCAAAGGGTAAGGACTGCATAGTGACTGGTCTGCATGGTAGCCTTTACTACGGTCCTTTGTTTACCTGTCTGCATTCCCAACTAGACTATAATGAGTCTATAATGAGAGCAAGTATCTTATATAGTTACCTCTACTTTCTCCACAGCTAGGAAGGTTGCTGCCACGGGGTAGATTACTCCCTAAAAGATAGTGGGATAAAAGACTGAATAATATGAGGCCTGTCAGAAGTGCAAGTAGGTATAGGAGTCCCAGGTGCAGAGGAGTAGTAGACTGGAGTCCTTCCCTGGAGGTTAGGTTGGGGAACATCTTCAACATTTGAAGATGTTATCCAATTAGTTATTGGATTTCCTCCTTAGTTTTGAAGACTCAATAAAATCATATCCTAAAGGATTTGTGACATGAATTCACTTATTCATTTGTCCACAAATATTTATTAGCCATTACCATGTGCCAGGTACAGTACAATAATCTAGCAGGAACTCTTTCAAAATTTTGTGTCCACTGAACGGAGTTCTTGTTGTTTGTGGATATTTGTGAAATATGTGAAATTCTGTGTGAAAGTATTTGAGTGTGTGCATTTTTATGCATGTCATGTTCTTTCACGATTATGACTCATCTACTGAAGACGTTAAATGGAAATTTTGCCTTGAGAATAGCAATACATCACAAGTATTTTGCAAAACCCTTTCATGAGCACAACTACATTAGACTGTTGCAACACTCGTGTGAGATAAAAAGAACAGACAGTATGTCTCTACTATATACGTGAGGAGTGACGTTCAGGGACGGTAAATCACTTGCTCATGGTTATTCCTATAGTAACTAGCAACCTTGGCTCCAAATTTTTAGAGTCTAAATTTAGTTCCACTATGCTTTATTATTTTTAGCTTTATACAGAAGCCTTTTATTAGTCACTTAACATTAACTGATGACTAAGAAATGAACATTAACTTATAAATAGATACATACATGACTAAGAAATGAACATTTTTATTGTCTAATTATTACTGGTAATAATCTCCAACCACTTAAAAGATTATAATTTAGCTTATATGCTAAAGTCCACCCTCTGATACAAATTTTTACTGCAGTGGCACAGAACAGTGTCCACATCTATTTGCATGTTCAGGAAACGCTCTTTATTATCTATCTCCTGCCTACCTTTCTGACTTATTTCCTATTATTTTTTCCCAAAAGACATTAGACTTTAAACACATTAGACAGTTTCCCAAACACAGGATACAATTTCATTTCATTCTGTTTTAGCTCATCTTCTTTCCTCAGGCTGGAATGATTTTGGCCTAATTAATGAATCCAAGAATAAACAAACTTCAAAGTCCCCTCCTTTCAGCAGCTTTCCCTGACTGGTCTAGGCAGGATGAATTGCTCTCTTATCTGTATTCCCACAATGCATTTTGTTGGGAATGTGTCACAACTGTTACCACATTGTCTTATAGTGATTCATGTGTTTCTCTTCCTAGTTACACACAATTTCTTGAGGGCAAACACCATGTCCTATTCATCTTTGCATTCTTAGTGTTTTGCTCTGTCCCTAGCATGGCATGGTGCTTCAATAATGTCTGTCAAATTAACTGATTATAAAGAGCATTGATTATAAACTGCACTCATTATAAGTGTTAATGTTCTTAAACTTGCCTTGGTATCTCTTATTTAATCTTGTTTAATGACATTGCTTCTGCCATGTATTTTGCCTCGGAAAACTGTGGTTTTGAGTCTCTATCTTTACAAATAGTGATTACTAATTTATTATTGAGTTTTATTTGTAGTTAGTTGATTAAAATTTAGATCATAAATTAATTTCAATTTTTGCTTTTATGACTGTGCTTAAAATATATATCTTAAAGAATTTATTAGCTCACTGCTATTTTTGAGAATCAACTCCATTATCTTTAGAGACAGCTTTCTTAACATCAATGTTTGATATGTTATAGACGTTTAGCATAATGATTTTTAATTCTTCTTCATATATCCCTACCATCTGATTGAATATAGAGTGGAAGGCTGTTTTCCTGTGATTTTAGATTGTGAATTTTCTGAAAATAATTCCAATCATTACTTTCTAAAACACTGTTTTTTTGTTTCATGGTTCAAATTTTATTCATGTTCTTTATATCAGTTCTCTTTTCATATTAAATTGAACAAATTGAAGTAGCTCTGAATGCTACAATGGTGAAATATAATTATCTCATAAAGTACTTTGATTTTGCAGGGTAGAAACAGTGGACAGAAAGATAATCAGAGATAAACTGAACTATTATACCATTATTATACTTGTGAAACAGTGAATCAAGCTTTGTTGGGTTCAACCAGAAAAACACAAATCACCTCTCCACATTTAAATCAAGAGAATGGAATAAAGCATCAGTTACACAGGTGTGTAACAAAGAAGTTATAAAAGATATGTTGAAGCAACTCAGAAATTAGCAAAAGCAGGAAATGCTATCACTCCTTGGCTGGAGAAGGATGTTTTGGAGGCCCAAGGACAGGGTTCTGCAGCAAGCACTGGATCCATGCAGTCTAACTACTAGGAGCTGGAGCTACAGAGTGGACACAGACTGAGTCAGAGGGAAAAGGCAAAAAGTACTCTGGTTTCTTCTTTCCTTCTACCCTACAGTCTCCTGACAGTGCCTCCTAGTGCACAAATCCAGTCGGATGTCTGTAAAATAGGGCCTGAAGGGGTGACCTCTATGATGCAGAGTAGAGGAGAAAGGAGAGGAATGATTATGAGATCACATAGGCCAGTACTGGCACCCACATTATTTATTATTTGGTGCCTGAATCGACACGCTCCTAACGTCTTATGGATCGTTTAAGCTTGGAATATTTGGAAGACCTGTGATTGGCTGAGGTATTGGATTAGCTGGTTGCTCAGTCTAGACAAAATATTACTAGACCCTACTGCTTACAATTTTATACTGCTATTATGCACTTTAGCCCCATTTTCTAGTGGTCATTATGAGGTTGTAAATAATGCATCTTAAAAATAGTTTCATTGTGATATAATTCACATATTGTAAAATTCACTCCTTTTTTTTTTTTTTTTTTTAGTCAGAGTTTTACTCTTGTTGCCCAGGCTAGAGTCCAGTGGCGTGATCTCGGCTCACTGCAACCTCCATCTCCCAGGCTCAAGTGATTCTCCTGTCTCAGTCTCCTGAGCAGCTGGGATTACAGGCATGCACCACTATGCTCAACTAATTTTTTGTATTTTTAATATAGATGGGGTTTCACCATGCTGGCCAGGCTAGTCTTGAACTCCTGACCTCACGTGATCCACCCACCTCGGCCTCCCAAAGTGCTGGGATTATAGGTGTGAGCCACCATGCCCAGCCAAATTTTACTCATTTGAAGTGCACAATTCATTTTTTGCATATTCACAGATATGTGATATTATCACCACAGTCAATGTTTAGAATATTTTTATCACCTCAAAAAGAAACCCCTTGCTCTTTAGTTATCGCCCCTATACTCCCCCATTTGCCCTGCCTCCTAGTCCTAAGAAATAGCTAATCTCCTTTTGTCACTTTAGATTTCCCTGTTCTGGACTTTCATATGGATAAAATCATATAACATATAGTTTTTCTAACTTTCTTTCACTTAGTGTAATGTTTTTGAGGTTCATTCATGTTATAGCATGTCTCAGTATTTCATTCCTTTTTATGACTGATTATTATTCCATGTATGAGTGGTTATACCACATTTTATTCTTAGTTTGTCAGTTGATTGAGGTTATTTCCATCTTTGGCTATTATGAATAATGTTGCTATAGACGTGTGTAAACGTTTCTCTGTGGATATATGTTTTCATTTCTCTTAGGTATATGCCTAAGATAAAACTGGCAGGTCACGTGGTAAGTCTGTGTTTAACTGTTTGAGAAACTGACTGTTTGCCTAAGTGTCTGTAACATTTCACATTCTGTTAGCGGTGTGTGAGGGTTCAGATTTCACTTCATTTTCACCAACATTTGTTATCTAGCTTTTTGATTCTAGCCATTTTAGAAGGTGGAAATAAAACATTTTTATATTAAAGCACAACTTTATGGCAGAAATTGTTCCTTTGACATGAGACATGAACATATTTCCCAAGCAGGGAAAAGAGCACTGTAGTGCTCTCTTTTTCAGAGATATAGTTAGTTCAAGATCTGCTGTTTAAGAACTGTTATATGAGCAAGGGTTCAATATTAGATGTGTTCTTTTTTGAGTTTTAATTGCATTTCATTACAGTATCTGAGAGTGATATACTTAGAGTGGTGTTAGCAAAACTGTATGTATTTTTACATTTGTTATTATGTTTGATACAAATGAATTTATCTAGTATATTTTTACGTTATAAAGCATAACAATAAAGTCAACACTTCTGAAACAATTGCCTACACTGAGAGACAGAACATTGTCTTAATCACTAATGTTACCCCATGTGCATATTCTAGATATCAAGCTATTGACTCACTCCCCAAAATAACTAATTCCCAGTATCTTGTGTTTAAAATGTGTGCTTTCAAAAACACATTTTACCTCATATGTGTGTGTCCCTAAACAATATATTGTTCAGCTTGTTTCTGAGCTTTGTAAAAGTGGTATCATCTTATATGAAGTGTTTTGTGACTTTCCATTTTTCATTATTTCTTTTATAGGATTCATGTATATTGTGGGATATAGCTAGAGTTCCTTAATTTTTGTTTTCTACAATAATCAAGTGTGTGAATATGCCATATCATTTAGTATCCCGTGTTTAAACACTTAGGTAATTTTGTTTTTGTTTGTTGCTTTTATGACCAGTGCTGATATAAACATTCTTGCGTATCTACTGGGGTGTATGTGCAAGGCTTTCTCTAGAAAGTGGAGTGGAATTGCTGAGTGGTAAGGTAAGTGCATATTCAAATTTATATTATAATGCCAAATTGCTTTCCAGAGAGTTTAAACCAAATTATTAGAGTTGTAGGGGCTTCTACATAAAACCTACTTTAGCTGACAGTAATACTGCTATACTAGCTTTACTTGGTTTAGTGTTTGACAGTATATAATTTTATCATTGTACATTCTACATTTTGAGCATGCATATTTAAAGAAGATATAGGTGGATTTTTCCTAAATTTTTATTTGAGATACAGGGGGTACATGTGCAGGTTTATTACCTGGGTATGTTATGTGATACTGAGGTTTTGGGTATAAATCCTGTCACCCAGGTCGTGGGCATAGTATCCAATAGGTAGGTTTTCAACCCATGTGATATGGTTTGGCTGTGCCCCTACCCAAATCTCATCTTGAATTGTAACTCCCACACTTCCCACATGTGGGAGGGACCTGGTGGGAGGTAATCGAATCATGAGGGCAGGTGTTTTCCGTGCTGTTCTCATGATAGTGAATAAGTCCCTTGAGATCTGATGGTTTTAAAAAGGTGAGTTTCCCTCCACAAGTTCTCTTCTCTTGTCTGCCACCATGTGAGACGTGCCTTTCACCTTCCACCATGATTTATGAGGCCTCCCCAGCCACATGGAACTGTAAGTCCATTAAATCACTTTCTTTTGTAAATTGCCCAGTCTTGGGTATGTCTTTATCAGCATCAAGAAAATGGACTAATACACCATGCTCCCCTCCCTCACTCCCCCCATTTAGTAGTTTATACTGTCAATTGTTCTCATGTTTATGTCCTTGTGTGCTCAATATTTAGCTCCCACCTATAAGTGAGAACATGCAGTATTTGGTTTTCTATATTATTTCCCATATTATTTTGCTTAAGATTATAGCCTCCAGCTGCATCTAGGTTGCTGCAAAGAACATAATTTCATTCTTTTTTATGGCTGTGTAGTATGTCTTGGTGTATATGTACCACATTTTCTTCCAATCCACTGTTGATGGGCACCTAGGCTGATTTCACATCTTTGCTATTGGTAAAAGCACTGTGATGAACATATGAGTGCATGTTTCTTTTTTCATAATTATTTCTCTTCTTTGGGGTATATACCTAGTAATGAGATTGCTGGGTTGAATGGTAGCTCTGTTTTAAGTTCTTTGAGAAGTCTCCAGACTGTTTTCCACAGTGGCTGTACTAATTTACATTCCCATCAACAGTGTATAAGCATTCCCTTTTCTCCACAGCCTCACCAGGATCTGTTATTATTTGACTTTTTGATAGTTGTTCTGACTGGCGTGAGATGGTATCTCATTGTGGTTTTGATTTGCATTTCTCTGATGATTGTGATAAGAGCATTTTTTTTCATGTTTGTTGGCTGCTTGTATATCTTATTTCGAGAAGTTCCTGTTCATATCCTGATATGGTTTGTCTCTGTTACCACTCAAAATCTCTTCTTGAATTGTAATCTCCATAATCCCTGTAATCCACATGTGTCAAGGGAGAGACAAGGTGGAGGTAATTGAATCAGGGCGGTGGTTTCCCCCATGTTGTTCTTGTGATAGTGAGTGAGTTCTCACAAGATATGATAATTTTATCAATGTTTGGTAGTTCCTCCTGCATTCATTCTCCTTCCTGTTACCTCTTGAAACAGGTGCCTTGCTTCCGCTTTGCCTTCCGCCATGATTGTAACTTTCCTGAGGCCTTCCCAGCCATGCTGAACTGTGAGTCAGTTAAATCCTTTTCCTTTATAAATTATCCAGTCTCAGGCAGTTCTTTATAGCAGTGTGAAAATGAACTACTATATGGCCTTTGCCCATTTTTTACGAGGTTATTTGTTTTTGCTTGTTGAAGTGTTTAAGTTCCTTATAGCTTCTGGATATTAGATCTTTATCAGGTGTGTAGTGTGCGAATATTTTCTCCCATTCTGTAGGTTGTCTATTTACTCTGTTGATAGTTTTTTGTTTGTTTTTGTGCTGTGCAGATCTTTAATTAGGTCCCACTTGTCAATTTTTGTCGTTTTTTTGCAAGTGTTCTTGAGGACTTAGTAATAAATTCTTTGCCAAGGCAGATGTCCAGAATGATGTTTCCTAGGTTTTCTTCCATTATTCTTATACTTTGAGGTCTTACACCTAAATATTTAACACATTTTGAACTGGATTTTTGTAAGTGGTAAAAGGTAGGGATCCAGTTTCATTTTCTTGCATATGGCTATACAGGTATCCTAGCACTATTTGTTGAATAGGGAGTCCTTTCTCTACTACTTGTTTTTGTTGGCTTTGATGAAGATCAGATGGTCACACGTGTGGCTTTATTTCTGGGTTCTCAATTCTGTTCTATTGGTCTATGTGTCTGTTTTTGTACCAGTACTGTGCTGCTTTGGTTAGTGTGGCCTTATGTTGTTGTTTGAAGTCAGGTAGTGTGGTGCCTCTGGCTTTGTTCTTTTCACTTAGGATTGCTTCGGTGTCTATTGGGCTTTTTTTTTTTTTTTTATTAATTTTAGAATATTTTTTCTAGTTCATTGAAAAATGACATGAGTAATCTGATAGAAATAGCATTGTATCTGTAGGTTGCTTTGTGTAGTATGGCCATTTTAATGATACTGATTCTTTCCATCCATGAGCATGGAATGTTTTTCCATTTGTGTTGTCTCTGATTTTTTTCCGTAGTGTTTTGAAGTTCTCCTTATAGAAATCTTTCATACCCTTATAGAAATCTTTCACCTTCTTGATTTATGTATTACTAGGTATTTCAACTTTTTGTGGCTATTGTAAATGAGATTGTGTTCTTGATTTGACTCTCAGCTTGAGCATTATTAGTGTATGGAAATGCTACTAATTTTCGTACATTGAGTTTGTATCCTGAAACTTTACTTTGAAGTTGTTTATTAGTTCTAGGAGCCTTTTGGTGGAGTCTTTAGGGTTTTCCAGATATATAATCATATGATCAGTGATGCAGGATACTTTGACTTCTTTTCGTTTTTGGGTGCCTTTTATTTCTTTATCTTCCCTGATTGCTCTGGCTAGAACTTCCAGTACTTCGTTGAATAGGAGTGGTGAAAGTGGACATCCTTGTTTTGTTCCAGACAAGGGAATGGTTCCAGTTTTTGCCCATTAAGTATGATGTTGGTCTTGAGTGTGTCATAGATGACTCTCATTATTTTGAGGTATGTTCCTTCAATGCCTAGTATGTATAGTGCTTTTATCATGAAGGTATATTGGATTTTATCAAAAACTTTTTCTGTGTTTATTGAGATGATCTTACATTTTTTGCTTTTAATCGTAAGTGATAGATCACATTTATGATTCGCTCATGCTGAATCAGTCTTGCATCCCAGGAATAAAGCCTAATTGTGGTGAATTAACTTTTTGGCATGCTACTGAATTTATTTTTTTTAGTATTTTGTTGAGGATTTTGGCATCTTTAAAATCAGGGACATTGGCCTGTAGTTTTCTTTTTTATTTTTGTCTCTGCCAGGGTTTGGTATCAGGCTGATGCTGGCTTCATAGAATCAGTTAGTGAGGAGCCCCTCCTCTGTGATTTTTTTGGAATAGCTTCAGTAGAATTGGTACCAGTTCTTTGGACATATGGTAGATTCAATTTGCCTGTGAATCCATCTGATCCAGGGCTTTTCTCTGCTGGTAGACTTTTTATTACTGATTCAATTTCAAAACTTGTTACTGGTCTGTTCAGGGTTTCATGTTCTTCCTTGTTTAATCTTGGGGGGGTTGTGTGTTTACTGGAACTTATCCATTTCTTCTAGATTTTCTGTTTTGTGCATAGAGGTGTTCATAATAGTCTCTGAAGATCTTTTGTATTTCTGTGGAATCAGTTGTAATGGCATCTTTGTTATTTCTCGTTGCACTTATTTGGATCTTCTATTTTGTTTTCACTGTTAATCTAGCTGTGTCATTCTGTAAAGGTCATAGGTATTTTCTGCTTCAATATTGCCTCTCCTCCATTCTTTCTGTTATCTCTTCTAGGGTTCTGATTAAATCTTATTTATTCTTCATTTCTTTTATCTTGTCTTTCATGATTTTATTTTCCTTGTCTTTCTCGGTAATTTCTTTTTTCATTGAATTTGCATTTTAATTACTATGTATTTTTTGTTTCTTAAGTTCTGTTTGGTTCTTTTTTACCCAGTCATTTTTATAGTTTTTTGTCACTTATTTTCATTTAAGATTTTAATTTGTTAACATTTCATACTTAGTTTTTAATGTTACTTTTCTAATAATTTTAATTTTCGTTATCTATATCACTGACGATTTTTTTTTGTAGTTGTTTTGTTTTGTTTTAACTAATTGTGGCTTTTTCTTTGTAGAGTTAATAATTTTTATTGTGATTTTATGTTTGGTTAAACTTAGTCTATGGAAATGAATTTTCTCCAAATTATGGAGATTTATGTTGGTTTCTTCTTGTTTCCAGGAAGTACTACTGAGTTAGTATTCCTTTCCCCCTTTCTGAGGCTGCCAAATTCATGTGCCTCAGGTGTAGCTCCTTGACATTGCATAGAGCGTATGGATATGTCTTCAGTCCCAGTGATTCAGTAATGGTAAGGCGATTGTCCTTGGAATCCTTAGAGCTTACCTTTCTGATTTCAGTTTACCATTTATTATGATCTTTACTGTTGTTATTATTAATCTTACTAGCTCATAGATATTTTCTTTATTTACTTGTGGGTATGATTTGTATTAGAAAGCTTTTCTAAATTTACACTACATCTAATTTTTTTTTGTAGAAGAAAGACCTTTAGATCTAATCTTCCTTATTGCTAGTAGAAATCTCTAGGGTATCTTTAAACAAAATAGCCTTTTATGGCCTCAAAAGACAGGCTCATTTCCTGCCATTTTTTAAAAACCATCTTACAGTGCATCAGCTGGTGAAAACAATTGAAAAGTGTTTATTATGGTTATTTTATGTGTTAAATTGACTGAGCCAAAGGATGTCCAGATAGTTGGTTAAACATTATTTCTGGGTGTGCCTGTGAGGGTGTTTCTGAATGAGAAGAACATTTAACATTTGGATTAATAGACTGAGGAAAGTCGGTTGCCCTCCCCTATGTGGGTGGGCCTCACCCAATCTGTTGATGGCCTGAATAGAATAAGAAACTGAATAAGAAGGAATTCTGTCTTTCTCTCTGACTGTTTTGAGCTGAGACATCAGTCTTCTCCTGCCTTTGGCCTCAAACTGAGACTGGAGTTTACACCATCAGCTCTTCTGCTTCTGAGGCCTTTGGACTCAGACTGCAACTATCCCATCAGTTTTCCTGGTTCTAGATTTAGTCTCTACAATCATGTGAACCAATTTATTATTAATAAATGGTACCTACCTACATACTTACCTTTTGGCCCTCTTTCTCTAGAGAACCCTGACTAATACAATGTTCTAGAAAATATTGGCAATAGCAGACAATGTAAATCCTGTCCCAGCTTTTACTAGTAAGCACTTGAATATGGTTGTTGTATTAGTTAATTTTTACACTTCTGATAAAGACATACCCAAGACTGGGCAATTTACAAAAGAAAGAGATTTAATGGACTTACATTTCCATGTGTCTGGGGAGGCCTTACAATCATAGTGGAAGGTGAAAGGCACATCTCACATGGTGGCAGACAAGAGAAGAGAGAGCTTGTGTTCTCAAAAGCATGTTTTTAAAAACTCCTGTTTTTAAAACCATCAGATCTCGTGAGACTCACTGTCACGAGAACAGCATGGGAAAGACCTGCCCCCATGATTCAATTACCTCCCACCAGGTCCCTCCCACAACACATGGCAATTCAAGATGAGATTTGGGTGGGGACACAGCCAAACCATATCATTCCATCCCTGGCCCCTCCCAAATCTCATCATCACATTTCAAAACCAATTGTGCCTTCCCCCAAATTCTTAGCTCATTTCAGCATTAACTCAAAAGTCCACAGTCCAAAATATTATCTGAGACAAGGCAAGTCCCTTCTGCCTATGAGCCAGTAAAATCTAAAGCAAGTTAGTTACGTCCTAGATACAGTGTGTGTACAGGCATTGCATAAAGACACCCATTTCAAATGGGAGAAATTGTCCAAAACAAAGGGGCTACAGGCCCCATGCAAATCTGAAATCCAGCAGCGTAATCCAATCTTAAAGCTCGAAAATGATCTCATTTGACTCCGTGTCTCACATCCAGGTCACACTGATGCAAGAGGTGGGTTCCCCTGGTTTTGGGCAGCTCTGACCTTGTGGCTGTGCAGAGTACAGCCGCCTTCCTGGCTGCTTTCATGGGCTAGTGTTGAGTGTCTGTGGCTTTTCCAGGCATATGGTGCAAGTTGTTGGTGGATCTACCATTCTGGGATGTGGAGGACAGAGACCCTCTTCTCACTGCTCCAGTAAGCGGTGCTCCAGTAAGGATTCTGTGTGGGGGTTCCAACCCCACATTTCCCTTCTGCACTGCCCTAGCAGAGGTTCTCCATGAGGGCCCTACCCCTGCAGCAAAATTCTCCCTGGGCATTCATGTGTTTCCATACATCTTCTGAAACCTAGGCAGAGGTTTCCAAACCCCAATTCTTGATTTCAATGCACTCATAGGCTCAACACCACCTAGAAGCTGCCAAGGCTCCTCTAAAGCCATGGCCTGAGTTGTACCTTGGCCCCTTTTAGTCACGGCTGGAGTGACTGGAAAGCAGGGCACCAAGTCCCTAGGCGGCGCACAGCACTGGGACCCTTGGCTGGGCCCATGAAACCACTCTTTCTTCCTAGGCCTCCAGGCTGTGATGGGAGGGGCTGCTGTTAGCTGTTAAGACCTCAGACATGCCCTGGAGACATTTCCCTCATGTTTTGGGAATTAACATTTGGCTCCTCATTACTTATGTAAATTTCTGCAGTGAGCTTGAATTTCTCTTAAGAAAATGAAATTTTCTTTTCCATCACATTGTCAAGCTGCAAATTTTCCAAACTTTTATGCTCTTTTTTCCTTGTAAAACTGAGTGCCTTTGACAGCACCCAAGTCACATGTGAATGCTTTGTTGCTTAGAAATTTCTTCCTCCAGATACCATAAATTATCTCTCTCAAGTTCAAAGTTCCACAAATCTGTAGAACAGGGGCAAAATATCGCCAGTCTCTTTGCGAAAACATAACAAGAGTAAAGACTTGGAATCAACCCAAATGTCCATCAGTGACAGACTGGATTAAGAAAATGTGGCACATATACACCATGGAATACTATGCAGCCATAAAA
>NW_012102776.1:845948-878979 GCF_000951045.1 Mandrillus leucophaeus | reverse complement strand
GTATAGATTATAAAAAAATTAAATTTTAGTAATTAAAAAAAAAAAAAAAAAAAAAGAAAATCTACAAAGCTGTGGCCCAAATTTTTATTATTTGGTTTTCTGTGTAGTTAGAAAGAGGCGGCATCCTTAGTAAGGATTATTGGTTTATTTGTGTTATTTTGTAGTAGATTTTCTAATATTATTTTAAATAAAACATTGTATAACTGTATTATAAGGCCTGCTAAAAAAAAAAAACAAAAACAACAACAACAACAAAAAACCATAACAAGAGTCACCTTTGCTCCAGTTCCCACCAAATTCCTCATCTCCATCTGAGACCACCTCAGCGTGGACTTTATTGTCCATATCACTATCAGCATTTTGGTCAGAGTCACTCAAGTCCCTAGGAAGTTCCAAACTTTCCCACATTTTCCTGTCTTCTTTTGAGCCCTCCCAACTGTTCCAACCTCTGCCTGTGACCCAGTTCCAAAACGGCTTCCACTTTTTCGGATATCTTTCCAGTAGTGCCCCACTCTACTGATACCAGTTTACTGTATTAGTTTGTTTTCACACTACTGATAAAGACGTACCCCAGACTGGGCAATTTATGAAAGAAAAAGGTCTACTGTGAAACCGGCATTTTTTTTTGTGGTCAGATTCACTGAAGAAAATCCAGGAATGTGGAAGAAGATAAATGGTAATTTAGTGTTCATTAGTTTATGTGATTCTATACTTAAAAGGAGATTACCCTCAATTTTTCCAGGGAAGTGATTTCAGTGCTTTTCTACATGTGGTTCTTTAGGAGGCATTCTATTATTAACAAATAAAATGCAGTGAATCAACAAATGCTGGAGTGTTTCTCTGGTATGCATACTAACAGACAGTAAGCAATATGACTAATGACAAGAACTACGACTAAGGTATGCTGTTTCTTAATGTGTTCTCTCTCTTTCCTTTCAATCTCTCCTCCCCTGATAAATACAAATATTGTGTTAAGAATTTAAATAGCTTATATACTTAGAATCTTCACTGAGATATTAGATTTATTAAAATTGCTGCTAATTCAATGTGTTTTAAATATTTAACATAAAAACTTTTAACATGTTAAATTTAAATCGCCAAGCCAATGAATTGAGGGTGATTGTGAGGATAATTAGGTTTCAAAATTGTCCCTTAAATTAAAAAATAATCACTGTCCAGAAGATATTCTTAGGAGATGATTTTAATTGACTTGGCTCTTGCCAGGCAACCCCTTTCTACTTTTCTTGTAAATGACCTCAGCTTGATAGACCTTGACCACCTGTTCTGTGTATTGGTTACAGGGCTCAACTTCAGCTTATTACACTAGCCAGGTTGCTTTGATATGAGTCCCAGGTTTCATTCCTGCAAATGTTCCTGCCTCCATAACAGCTGGCCCCTGGTTTCCTAACCCCCCTGCCTTAGAAGTCATAGTGGCAAGTCTCAGCCACTCTGACCCCTTCATCTGCTCTGCTTGGATGAATTTATTTCAGTTTAGGATCTCCTGTTACAACCCCTTTGAAATCTACAAGGAGTGAAGGCAGTCTAGTCTTGCTGCCTGAAGTCTTGGCATCTAGTTATACCATTAGGATGCTTTAGGGTCCAATGAAAGAAACCAGAATTTAAACTGGGGTGAACACGGGCATATGTTATTTTATAAGGGGAATCCCGGGGGGATAGCAAACTCCAGGATTACTTAATTGGTGAATTACACTAAATATCAAGAGCCAAGTTTCTTTTGTTCCTCCGTTTTGTCCTCTGGGGCAGAGACTTTATCCTCAGGCTGATACCAAATTGCTGGTAGCAGCGCCAGGCATCATTTCCAAATGTAACCATATCCCCAAGATGAAGAGAAGTATTTCTTGCTTTTTTTCTCTGTCATACTGAAACTCTGTAGACTCCAGTGGGGATGGCACCAGGTTCAAGAGGCTGAGGAAGAGACTCAAAACCAGCAAACAAGACATGGGGTTTCACTGGGGGCTTACATACCGGGGAGAGAGTCCACTGGTGGCAGGCCAGACAGCATAATTGCACAGCTTGGTGGGAGCAGACTGGGCAGAAGAACTACAACTACTTGCAAAAAACATGAGGTTTATATAGTATTTTTCTCATAACACTCTTTCCCTAACAACCTCCACCTGGTAACCTTCATGCAACCCAAAACGTGGGCCTTGATCCTGTGTGTGGCCCATATGCCACGGGATGGGCTAAGGACTCAGAGTTTCCCATAGACAATGAGCGAATTTGCTGGCTGGCCACTCCTGGATTCCCTAGCTCAGAACATGTATTCAGGTATGTCTGCCACGCAGGGCAATTCTCAGGGTATGCTTAAGTTATTGCTATCAGGTGCATTTACTATGTACTCTCTAAAGAGAGAGAAAATTGGTCCCCCCCCCCCCAAAGTGCTATCCATCATCTGCCCTTCTATGAGCAGATTTTCCCTCATATGAAATTGGCTAGAATTAAGTTACATTCGAACCCTAAAGCCTTCATGGCAAAGGGAATGGTAATGACCATTCCAACAGGCACCCCTTGAGTAGGGGATGAGGTCTCATCCTCTGAAATACACAGTGATGTGTGGGAGGATGGTTACCTTAACAACTTTTGGATTTTATTAAGATGAAATAAGGGACAAAAGATGCTGGGTAGGCACCCTATAGCACCTGCCATGTCCCTTTGCACCACTTACTATGTTATGCATGGAAGCCTGGGCTGTGGAATCAGGTAGATCTGGATTCAAGCCCTAAAGAAACCTTGGTCTCTCCAGCTGACCTTGATCAAGTTACTTAACTTTTATGGGGCTCAGGATTTTTTCATCCTTAAAGTGGATATCAGTACCTTTCAGGGTTATTGAAATGATTAAATAAGAATAGCAATAACAACTGTAAAACAGAAAAGGTTTATAGAGTTCTGGACTTACTAAGTTTTTTCCCTTCCACTTCATTAACCTGTCAACTCCCCATCCCTGGCAAAATCACTTAAAATTTTATGAACTGTATTTATTGCTTTTCTGACAAAGATTTTGCTGGAGAAACACAATATCAAAGTTCTTCCACATCAAGTATATGTTATCTTATTATGTTTCCTTTCTGAGTATGGAAGTGTTTGTTGAGCCAGTGTTAGCAAAAGTTTTATTTATAAGATGAAATGTTAATGGTTATACAACCTGCCTAGCCCTAAGACAGTGCCATATTGTTCTAACTGAGGGAACTGTATATTATGCAAAAGGGTGAGAGTCAGATACATTAGACATAAAATGTTTGTCGACTTGTCAGAAAACCCCAAAGCCCCAAACAGACAGGTGGACAATGACCCGACTGCCATGAAATCTCATCTGACCTAGTTTCAAACAATGTTTTGAATCAAAGCCAGTTGGAGGCCAGTGATACCCAAGTTAGAATTGAGTGGTAGCCATGCAATTAAATCCCACACCAATTTACCATTGCAAATGAATTGGATGGTTGTCCCTAAAATATTTGAATTCCCTCTTGATGAGTTCAGTTTCATTAGGTGGAAGGATGTAATGTGCGATGAGTTATGAGAGTTGATTTAGGGGAGAAAATTGACACAAGATTCAGAGCTGCATTCCCTGTGTTGATGATGAGTTCACCAACTGTTGATTTACAATTTGCTAGTAAATATGTCTTGAGAGTATTACTTCCCCTCCTTTCTCAGTCTATAATTTTTACCTTTTTCTCTACGGTAGCCAAACACAGACAAAAAAATCTGACTTTCCCCATTTCCTGCCTTAGGGGGTGTGGGCATCTTGAGGCTATGAGGAGGAATGCATTTCCCCTGCATGGGGAGCCATGGCAGAGAGGGAGCAGCCTATTTGAGCTGTAGCTGATCCTTGACACTATCTCCTCACTGGTGTGGGAGGTAGCTGCCTATAACAAAGTGCCATGTTCTCCAGGCCTAGGATATTCTCTAGATACTTGGCCTCACATTTCCTGCTTGGAACTTCTATTCTTATCTGATTTCTCCAGATTTTGCCCTGCTCCCCGTCTCTGTAGAGCCCTTCCAGACCCACAGCTTGACTGCACGTTCTGCCCAACTTTCAGTCTCCGGTCCTCTTAACAATACCAGCTCTCAGTTGCTGCACTCAGGGCTGGAGTGCACAGCCATGGCAAGACACCCTACCACCAGGCTCCACCTGGTTCCCCAGAGGGCAGCCCTGCAGTCCAGACCCTGCTCCAGTGTTCCTATTGTCTTGATGCGGGGACAGGGCATAGCTAAATTGCAATCGATCGTGGATATGGTGTTAGATCTAGGCTTAGTCTCAGTTCTGCTGTTTTCTGTGTGGTCTTCGAGTCACACCTCTTCTATAAGCCTAGGTTTCCTCATCTAAAATGCTAACTTATTTACCTCAAAAAGTCTGCTTTATGCAACTTTATAAATATTTTCTTATTTTCAAAAGTAATATGAAATTAGAATGTATTACTTGACTTATAGAATAAGGACAAAGTAATCCCTAAACACTTTCACTATTATCCTCTTGTTATCTTAGAGTATATGGGTGAATGCTTGGAAATTTGGATATTAAAATTTTACTCTGAGCCAGGCACGGTGGCTTACACTTGTAATTCCACTGCCTTGGGAGGCTGAGGTGGGAGGATTGCTTGAGGCCAGGAGTTTTAGATCAGCCTGGGCAACACAGCAAAATCCCATCTCTACAAATAATAATAATAATTAGCCAGGTGAGGTGGCATGTTCCTGTAGTTTCAGCCAGTTGTGAGGCTGAAGTGGGAGGGCCACTTGAGCCCAGGAGTTCAAGGTTACTGTGACATATGATTGTGCCACTGCACTCCAGCCTGAGTGACAGAGTGAGGACCTCTCTCTAAAAAAGAAAATGGCAACAAAGAAACTGTACTTTATTCTGAGTGTAAGCATCCTTACTGCTTGAAACATCCATGTTTTTATCCATGTCAGCATTTACTGTATACAATTTTTCCTCTGTGTGAATGTACACGGTATAGAAGAAAAAAATCATTCTAATGTATATTATAATTTGTTAATGAATCAGCAAGTTATTACCTGGAGCCAAGACACCTAAAGGCAACAGCTTTCCATTGGTTTGTGTCCCAAAAGACTGCTTTGTTTTGTCTGTGGGAAGAAATCACTCCTGGTTCCGCAGATAAGGATGACACTGTTGAAAGGTAATAGCAGACATGCAGTATATATAGTAGCATTGGTTATTCTTGGAGGAATTAATTTTTTAAGCCATTTATTTAATCCGTTGACATACGTTTATGAACATCTACGTTACCTCTGGGACTGTGGTTACAAAGACAAGGATCCCACCTTTGAGGATCTGGAGTTCATCCAGAAAGTTAAAGTAGCATGTTCTAAAATGGGAAGATGCATATAGTAACTAGATTTTTGGCAGGTGACAACGATACAGAGGGATAGAAGGCTCAAAAATAGCACAAAGACAAGTATTTGCTGGGGCGTGAAGAATAATGACCTGAGAGTTGTTGTAGATTTAGGTTTTTGGAAGTCATTTTGAAAAAGTCTGAGATGAAGGGAGCAATCAGGTCATATTGGAGATAGAGCCAAAGTTGTACAGGACAGGGGCTTATCTTTTGATTGGACAAAAGATGACAAATTGATGTCCCAGTAATTCAAAAGCCACTTCTATCTCATACTGTATAATGATTAGGTGTATTTCTGAACTCTCTACAAAATTGCATTAATCTATTGATAACTGGTACAAAGAGAGAGTGTAGCTTAATGGTTAAGGATGAGGCCTCTCGGGATGGGCAACCTGGGTTTCAATCTTAGCTTTGTCTTTAGGACCTGTAAACTGCAGCAAGTAGCTCCGCCTGTCTGAGCCTGAGTTTTTAATGTATTAATACCTTAAACAACATACATTTATTATCCCACAGTTTCTGTGGGTCAGGAATCTGAGCACAGCTTAACTTGATCCTTTACTCAGGATTGCACATGGCTGAAATCAAGGGGCTAGCAAGGCTGCATTCTTATTTGGAGGTTTGATTAGGGAAGGTTTGTTTCCAAGCTCATTCAGATTATTGACAGATTTCATTTATATTCTAAGTTCCTTACATTTGTTGCAGTTGTATGACTTAGGTCCTATTGGTCAGTGTCTTAGTTTGAGCTGCTATAACAAAATACCATAAATTGGGTGTCCAATAAACAGCAGAAATTTATTTCTCACATTTCTGGAAGCCAGGAAGTCCAAGATCAAGTTGCTGGCTGATTCAGTGTCTGGTGAGAGCCAACATTTTGGTTCATAGACAGTATCTTCTCGCTGTGTTCTCACATTGTGGAAATGGTGAGGGGTCTCTCTTTAACTTATTTCATAAGGGAAGTAATCTCATAAATGAGGGCTCCACTGTCATGACCTAATCAGCTTCCAAAGGCCCCATCTCCTAACACCAACACCTTGGGTGTTAGAATTTTAACACAGGAATTTTGGAAGGACACAGACTACAGCAGTCAGGGACCACTCTCAACAACTAGAGTTGCCCTCATATCCTTGCTGTGTCTCGTAGGCCCTCTCGCATCATGTGAGCTTACATCATCAAGGCCAGCAGGACAATCCCTCTTACTTCTAGTCTCCTTCTTAAGGGTGGCCTGGGCCTTTTACAAAATGCTAACCTGATTAGGTCAGTTCTACTAAAGATAATCTTTTTAATTAGTTCAGTCAACCGATTAGAGACCTTAATCAAAGAACAATCTCTTTATCTTTTCCAGGTAGTATAACATAGTCATGAGATTGAAATGCCGTCATATTAACAAGTCCTTCCTACACTCAAAGGAAGAGCAACGTACAGCATATGTATGCTAGATGGTAGCTGCCTTGGGAGCCATCTTAGAATCCTTCCTACCACGTGGGACTATAAAGAAGACTCACCCTTCTTCCCCACCTGCCAACACCAAAAAGACAGAAAAAAATCAAAGTAACCAAAGAAGAGATGAGGCAAATAGAAAGCAAATAGCATGATAGTAGATTTAAACCTAATCATATTGATAATCATATTAATTTCAAATGGTACAAATATCACAATTAAATGGAAGAGACTATGAGCTTGGAGAAAGAAAAAAGGCCCAACTATGTACTATCTTTAATAAACCCACTTTTCATATAAAAATGCAAATAACATCAAAAGTGAAAGGATCTAAAGAGATAAACCATCCTAACACTAATCAAAGGAAAGCTGGAGTGGCTGTATTTATAACAGACAAAGGAGATGTCAGAATCTTGCCAACAATAGAGAGAGTCCTTTGATAATGATGAAAGTGTGAGTTCATCCAGAAGGCATAAAAATCCTAAATGTTTATGTATTAATAACAGAGTTTCAAGATATGGGAAACAAAAGCAAATAGAACTACAAAAAATAGATCTCTAATTATAATTGAAAAATCCAACACCCATCTTTCAATAGCTGAAAGTGCAGTCAAAAGAAAATCAGTAAGCGTATAGAAGCCTGAAGTAACACTGTTGATCAATGTGACGGATATGGTTTAACTGTGTCCCCACCCGAATCTCATCTTGACTTGTACTCCCATAATTCCCACATGTTGTGGGAGGGACCTGGTGGGAGATAATTTGAATCATGAGGTCGATTCCCTCATACTGTCTTTGTGGTAGTGAATAAGTCTCATGGGTTCTGATGGTTTTATCGGGGTTTCTGCTTTTCAATCTTTCTCATTTCTTCTTGCCACTGCCATATAAGAAGTGCCTTTCACCTCCTGCCATGATTCTGAGGCCTCCCCAGGCCATATGGAACTGTAAGTAAAATTAAACCTCTTTTTCTTCTCGGTTTCAGGTATATCTTTAACAGAAGTGTGAAAACGGACTAATACAGTGACCTAATTGACATTTTAAAAACACTGTACCCAACAATAGCAGAATACCCAGTCTTAACTGTTGACATTTTAGGCTGGATAATTACTGGTAGGGGGTGTCTTGTGAATAGTGGGGTGCTTATTAGCATATTTGGTCTCTATCCACTAGATGTTAGTAACATCTTTCCTCTGGTTATGACAACCAAAATTGTCTCCAGTTGCAAATGTCCTCTTGGAGGCAACATCATCTCCAGTTGAAAATACCCAGTTTGGAAGATAGTTGTGCCATGAAATGTGTGTTTGGGGGAAAAGGAACACTAGCTGGTTTTCTAATTAAGACTGTTCCTGGGTCACAGTGGTCACACGCTGCCTTTTTTTGATGCAAATTTAAGGGGTACAAGTGCAGTTTTTTTACATAGATATCTTGTTTAGTAGTTAAGTCTGGGCTTTTGATGTAACCATCATCAAAATAATGTGCATTGTACCCATTAAATAACTTCTCACCCCTAACTGCCTTGCACCGTCTCACCCTTCTGAGTCTTCAGTGTCTATCATTTGATACTTCATGTCCATCTGTATATATTATTTAGCTCCCACTAATAAGCAAGAATATGCAGTATTTAATATTCTGTTTCTGAGTTGTTTAATGGCCTCCAGTTCCATCCATGTCACTGCAGAAGACATAATTCCGTTCTTTTTTTATGGGTGAATAGTATTCCATTGTGTAGATATACCAAATTTGCTTTATCCAATCATCTGTTGATGGACGCTTAGGTTGATTAGTGGGCATTTTGGAATTTACTAATAGTTTTTTAAATTTTCATTTCAAAATGTGGGCTTGGGCTATGGTTTATTCATGGATCTTCATTGATACATTAGTTAGATATTGGCAAATGATGTATCCAGCACTCCTAGTCTTGTGCCATTATTCATTAATTTCATTCAACAGGTATTTATCAAGTGCCTAGTATTACCTAGTTACTGTTCTTGCACTGAGAAGTTATTAGAGAACCAAAACAATGTACTTGCTTAATAGAGCTCACGTTCTAGTAGTAGGAATCAAGCAATAAATAAGAAAACATTTATATGTTTACATTATATGTTACATGGTGATAGAGCTATGGAGGTAAACAAAGCAAGATAAGAAAGACAGGGAGTTGAATGGGAGAAAGTATTCAGGGACCATTCCAATAATAACATAATACTTGAGCTGAGAACCTGAAAGAAGTGAAGGAGTAATGTAGATATCTGTGTTTTCATTTAAGGTAGAAGAAAAAACAATTGCAAAGGCCTTGAGGCAAGAGTTTTCTTGAGAATGTTCTAGAAGGAGCAATGAATCTGGTATGGGAACAGAGTGGGTGAGTTAGAGTGGTAGGAGAGGAGGTCATAGAAGTAGCAGAAGAATCAGATTATAAAGAACATCTAGGTCACTGTAAGGGTTATGCCTCTTGAGTGAAATGGAAAGTCATTATAGGGTTTTAAGAGAAGAGATATGACATTGAAAATATTGAAAGAGAATCACTTTGGCTCCTGGGTTGAACCTAGGTTGTTGGGGGCCAAGGTTAGAAGCTAGGAGAGCAGTCTGAGGCTGGTGGAATATTACAGGTGAGCCATAATGGTGGATCTACCCTGAGTGGTAGTTGGGGAAGTGTTGAGAAGTTCAGGTTTATTATCAGATTGGATTTATTTTGGAGGTTCAGCAAACAGGATTCTTTGACAGATATGATGTGGAGTGTGAGAAAAAGAGAGGCATCAAGGATAACTGAGGTTTTTGGTCCATGAAACGGGAAGAATTGAGCTGGAGCTGCCATTTACTGATACAGGGAAGATAACAGAAGGACTGTGCATTGGAGGATATGTTAAATTAAATTTAAAGTGTCAAGTGAGTTGTTGGCTATAGCCAACAGAATCTGGAGTTTAGGGAACCCTGATACAGAAAAATAAATCTGGGAGCCATCAGTGTTTAGCTGGCATCTTAAAGCCTTGAAACTGGGTGAGGTATCCTAGGTGCTGGCATAAAGAAGGCGAGAGGTCCTAGGGATGAGCCCTGGGGCAGGTCAATGTGTAGAGTTTCTTTGGTGAGGAGTATATTAGTTTACTCTTGCTTCTATAACATATTACCATACATTTAGTGGCTTAAAACAATACCAGTTTTTTTCTTACGATTCTAGAGGTCAGATGTTTAAAATCAAGATCTTGTCAGGGCTTCAGAATGGTGTTCCTTTTAGAGGTTTCAAGGGATAGTTTAGTTTCTTGACATTTTCAGTTTGTAAAGGCTGCTTGCATTCTTTGACTCATGGCTCTTTTCTCATGTTACTCCAATCTCTTGTTTCTGTCAACACATCTCTTACTACTGACTTTGATCCACTTTGTGATTCCATTGGGCCCACTTGGATAATCCCTATCCCCAGATCTTAACTGAACCATATATATAAACCCCTTGTTATCACATAATGTAACACAATCACAGTTTTTGTCCCCTCACCTTTGGGGGACCAATATTCAACCTACCACAAGGAGGAACTGGAAGATAAAACTAAAGGGAGCAGTGTCCATTGAGGTAGATGGAGAACAGAAGTGAGTTCTGGAACTGGTTGAAGACATGCTCCAACAAAAACACAGTGATCACTGCTAAATATCACTCAGGGATTCAGTATGATGAAAGGGAGAATTGACTGTCAGATTTGTTCTATGGAAATCAGTGCAGACATCAAGAAAAATCGTTTTTCTTAGTAGAATTGGTGGAGGATGAATGCCTGATTGGCGTGGGCTCAGAAGACAGTGGAACAGGGCCAGCTCCAAGGCCCTATGCTTAGAAGAGGCCACACTGAGATTAATGCTCTGCTCTCACTGTCTTGAAATTAATAATAATTTTCAACAAGGGTCTTACACTTTTATTTTGCACTGGACCCTGTAAATTATGTAACTGGTCCTGCAGTGGAGGAACAGGAACTGGAGACAGTGATTATAGATAATTCTTTTAAGGACTTTTATATAAATAGAATCAGAAAAATGGAGCCAGAGGAGGAAGTGGGGTCAAAGGAGAGTTTTTAAATTTAGGATGGTTACTTTTTAGTCTGGTGCTTACTATGTACTAGTAGAGAGTCATGGCTGACTGGGACCCATTTTCTCTACTGCCAGATGTCCCACATGCAGTCTTCGTTGATATTACAGTATAATTTGACGGGAGCCCTGTGTAGGAAGACATGACTCTGTTTCCTGAGTTCACCTCCATTATTTTTCCTGTGGGTTGGTGGTGTCATGCACAAAGAATCAAAATCCTTATAAAGTCAAATTTTAATGTGTCTTTGTAATCTACTAAGCTCCTGTCACTCTGAACTCAGAATTGGCAGAAGAGATTAGTTTTCCAGGCTTTGTTCTTCAAAAAGCCATATTCCTTTAGAAGAATTTGCAGATTGATTTTATCATAATTTGTTCAAACATTTTCCCAGGCATGCCAGTTAAACTGACTCAGACCCAGAGTCATTCATTGCTGTCTTAAAGAAAGGCACAATGTTGGCATCTGTCCAAGCTGCAGGCATTTCTCCATCTATCATGATCACTGGAAACAAATTTTACTGCGAAGGGCTCATAACCACACTTAACAAATAATCATCCAAAGAACTGTAGGGAGCAGCCAAACACACCAACCCACCCTTCCACCAAGAAAGCAAAATGTAACACACACACACACAAACACACAAACACACAAACACACCTCCCATGGCCCCAGGAAGTAAACTATCTTTGACATTATGGGTTAGAAACTTTCAGAAATCCCCGAGATGAGTACTTTTGAAACTATTCACTGCAAAGAAAAACTATCACTCTCAAACCATCTTTAATATTTATCTACAATTGTATAACTTGTTGGAGCAAATTATTCTTTTGTATTATAGCTTCAATTTTGCATCACAGGATAACAAATCTTTAATGCAATCCATATTAACAATTACAAAAAAAATCAGATAAAACGCTGTTATCTGATATTGAAAATTTCAAATTTATGCAGGACTTTCCTCTCTCTTAACTGACAGCACTTACCTGCAGTGCCCAGTCCTAGTACTTGCTCAATAAATGTCTGAAGATTGGAAGGCAACAGGTAAAGAAGGATGAAAGGATGGACAGGTGGATGAAAGGACAGGTCTCAAAAAAATTGAAACACACTTTTCTTCACTGATTTACGCAGTTTTTGTTTGCCAATTATATACAGTAATACAAGCTTAGGAAATATAATTCTTGCAATCAAGGTGCTTATATTTTAATCAGGAAGACGCATACATGAACAAGAAACTACAGCATATTGTGAGAGGTGACATGTAATCAAGGTGTAAGTTTATGGGACCCCCCCTTTCCTTTTTTCTTCCCAGGTTTCCTCAATCTTGAGTATTCTCATGGTGCTCAAACTTCTTGCCTTGGTTTAACTTTTATCTTTTTCTTCCTTTTCATTCTTCCATCAACACTCACTCTTTCTGTTTTATTTGTCTAGAATCTCCTTACTCTAAACTGATAAAAAGTCACTCCTAACATGTTAGTAAGTGAATAGTTTACCCTACCCAGATAACACGTTAAGAAATGTAAGAGATTTTAATTATGAATCTCAAAATACATTTTCCCCTTCTGATTTTATTTGAAAATAAGTTTTAATAGTGACAACTGCAGGCATTTTGGTAGACAAATGCAACACCCTAAAAATTATAATAAAAATTTTTAGAGTATTTTCAGGTACAGCTTATTTAATATTTATGACAAAAATTTGTTCTTTCCATTTTACACGTGAGGAAACAGAGGGCCAGGCCAGAATCATACAGTTGGTAAATGATAGAACTTCAGTTGGTATCTACTTGTGATTTTTAAACCCAGTGCTCTTTTCAAGACATTTTTGCGACCTTTCTAATTCCAAAGTCAAGTTTCTGAAAGTGCTCAGTCATGTATTTGATTTTGAAAGAAAGGAAGGCAGGAGAGAGGAAGGGAAGGAGAGAGATAAGAAGAGAGAAAGAAGGGAAGGATGGAAGGAAGTAAGGAAGGAAGAAATGTAATGTAAGAATAGCAATGGCAGGTGGAAGTTGAGTCAGGGATTGAAGACAGCTATGCTAAGTATAAGACACCTGTGCTAAGTGTGGTACCAAAGAGGATCTATAAGTTTCTTCCATATACTCCTCTGTTATTGCCCTTCCAAGCAGCAAGTGAAAAGTAAAAAATCCAACATATTAAAAACGTATGCGTCAGTCCAGAAATTCCTTTGTCATATTGAAGTTTGAATTAATAAATAAGTAACAGCTAGAGAGGCATGTTTGTCAGATGATTAACTAGGTATCACCTATACGAAAGATTCACTGTATGCTGTTTGATGATCTTTGATCAGGATAGAATAGCTTTAGCTCTGAAAGATAACATTAACTTAAAGTAGGTTTAATATATTATTCATATCTATAAAAAGAACAGATCAGAGGTAGAATAATTCAGTGACTGAGTACTAACCTAGAAGGAGGGTATTTGCAAGCAAAGTAGCTCAAACTAATTTCTCTTCTTTCTTGTTTTCTGTATTAATTATTGAATGTACATTTTAGATTTCAGTATTTTTTTGTAGTTTCCTATGTTAATCTTACGTCCCTAGATATTTGTCTTGATGTCAATGATGTGACATGTTTTTTATGAATGAATGATAATATCTAGCAGGGCTTACATAAAGAAATTCAGAAGTACCTATTTTAATTAAAATGGATTGAAATTTTTTTCAAAAGAACTTCTTTCAGGAAAAAAGATCAAATAAAATCTAGTATTTTATTTCATTTCTTACATAAAGAGAAAATTTCAAGTGAAACTGTCCACAAGAGTTATCTTCAGCCATCTGCTCGCATTCATAAAACGTTTTACACAGTGAAACCTCTTTATGCTAATATTGCTACCTCAAATAAAAGTAGAAAAGGTGTATTGTTAATTTTTCCTAGTGTTTTTTAATTAAAATATTGATAATTTAAATCTTAAGTCTAAGTATGTCTTTTTTATTCCCTTGAATTTTCATCATTGTATTTGTTGAAATATGTTTTTGAAATGGTCCTTCCCTGAAAATGGCTTATTGCTGTGGAAATAAGCTACAACCTGTGAAATAGATATTGCATTTCATAGTGATAAAGAAAACAAAAATAGAAAGTGACTTGAATAGTCAAATTTCCTCTGAAAATTAGAAAATTTTGTTAGTTATATTTTACCATCTTGCTGAGTGATACCTTAAACATATGGAAAAAGTCTCCTTTAGGAAAATAATACTTCTTTGCTTGAACATTTATATTTTTCATATATCTCTGTGAAAATAGAAGCTTAAAAGGAGATTTATCAACTTGGACTTAATTCTAAATTTAATTCTAAATCCAAGTTGATAAATATATAAATATTTTAAGTAACAACCTGGAACCACTAAAAGGAACAGTTGGGTTGGTCCAAAAAGCATCCGTAAAAATGAATCAGTTATTTATTTTTTCAATATTGTCTTGTCAAATAACTATTTATCAATGCTTTGCTTTTAAAATGTTTTTTTTTTGTCCTAAGAGAAAGAAAAATATTGTTCTGTACAATGTACCTACTAGATTATACAAGCATAAAATGTAAATATTTTTAGCGTTTCTCCATTTTAGGTAACATCTCTTTTTAAGGCTAATTTATCTTGTGAGCTGAAGGGTACATTCATTTTAAACAAGACAGATTTCCATTCTAAGTAGAAAAACTGGGTCATAAATTTAAAAATTATTAGCTACTAGAACATTTTAAAATCAAACTTCTGATTAACATCAGCTTAGCCGGCTAAGAGGGAAGAGCTGTGGGCTCTCGCACCAGTTCTGCACACCCTGTGGTGTGAGATGATGGCAGCACGACTTGGTTCTCTGACTTCACTAAAATGTGAAGCTCTTTCCTGTGCCTGTGGCCACAGCATCACCATTTTCCCCTTCATCTCCCATTTGTCCTTATTATGCGTAGTCTAAGGTACTTTCAAAACAGCCCTCTAAGTTCAATCCAAACAACCAGACTACATAAAGCATATCTTAAACAACCATGGCTCATAAGTTCTAATAGAAACAAATTTATGCCTCTCACTACCCCCTTTAAAATGTATTCAGCAGGGTGGATTTTGTCTTTGTGTCAGGATGAAATCTTTGTCTCAAGCGGGCCCCATACTGTTCTGGAACCTTGAGGTCGTGTCAGGAGCTCTGGGTGAGGAGTCCCAGAATCAGAAAACTGTGATCAGCCCATTCACTTGGGCATACAGCTTCTCTTGAATCACTGTGTCTTGGTGGAAACCTTGATGTTAACATCTATTACACTGCTTTATTACAGATGTCCGGATTGATAAAGGTGGCAAACTATAGCGGATGGGTAATAAGAGGTAGAGAGTTTCAGTTCCACATGAATCATGAATCTTGAGTTTTACTTAGAGGTGCTCTCAGGTCTTTTCAATTCTGCCTCAAACCCCAGCCTCTTCTCAATTCAGAACTTGCTTCCTATTTTCCTGAATTCCATCCTACTTCTCCACTATGGTACAGGATAGATACCAGCTGTGTTCTCTGGATAGTCAAAACAATCAGCTCAATTTTTATTTGGAAACATTTTTTATTTCAATTTTCAGATTGCATATATTTTATGTTCCTAGCTATTTAGGAAATAAAAAGCTTATTTGACATGGACTGTGCCCTTCAGATTTTTACAATGTATTTTGCTTATTCATTAACAAAACTTTACCAGATACTTTGTTGATGTACATGAGAAAATAGAAAACAATGAATGCACACAAAATACGATATAGTTAAATAAAATATTTGGTACAAATATCAGTAGCTATGGAAGAGGAGAGGGGAGTGTACTGTAATAGAAAAAGCACTATATCTAGCCTTACACTTTGCTAATCAATCTGTGGTCCATATGAACCAGCCATTTCGGCACCATCTAGGAGCTTGTTAGAAGTTCAGACTCTCAGAATCTACCCTATATCTACTACATTACAATCTGCATTTTAACAAATCTCAATTAAACTTTGAGAAGCACTACTCAAGAACATGTGGACTTAGTTCTTTTGGGGCCACTTTTGAGTGTATGTCCATGAAATACTGTATGATGGGAATGACTAAAATCAACTTAACAGGATTACTATGAGACTCCAATTCAAGATGATGGATGTGAAAACTCAAAACTACCAAATGATATAGAGATGAAAGTTATCTGTGTTTTTAGAAATTTGTTTTTTCATGGAGAATGTGTAACTTCAGGATGATCTGTGTGATAAAATGCAACCTGAAGATCTCTTACTTCTCAGCTTCTGCTTGGCTGACAACACTTTCTCTCATAAAGATACACTCTTGATCTCTATTCCTGAATTCCTTTTTGAGGTGTTTTTAATTTTGTTGCTGTTTTTTATTCTACTCTAGAACTCCTGAGTCATTCTACCCCTGAAAGAGTCAGCATTATTAGTTTTTCAATCTTTTTCAATTAACAGTGAACTATTATCAGTAATATGAATACTTACTTAAACAGTCATACCAAAAGGTGATCAAACACCTAAACTTAGGAAATTAGAGTAATATGACATGAAATACTTAGGGATTATATGTATATCATTTGTTTGAAATTCAGAAGCATGTGGAAATTTAATTGTTTAATATTAATCTTATATCCCATTGATATGTGACAAACGGCAACTAATTCAGTCTGTCAAATTCTTTCCCCTTTGCTTTCCAATATACAACTTCCTTGGAAGATATAAAATGTTATCAACTCATACCATTACCAACAACTACGAGTGACAGTCATTCTATTGCCAGAACATGGAGGGATTTCCCCTAACCATAAGGCTTATTGAACAGAATTAAGATTTACAATTGCTGGCCAAAGTAATTTTCCATTTGAATATTTCATTTCCAAAAGTCATATGGAATATCTAAGGATCACAATACAATTTTTTTCTAGTTATTTGTTGGTTTTGGTGGGGTTGGGGAGTGAAGGAAATGTCAAAGACTGCCATGTGTCATACATTTGGGGCAAGCTTATAGTTGATAGGATTCTTAGTTTGAAAAGAACTTTATATCCAGATAATTAAGCCACATATCAAAAGATTTATTTCAGTTGTAGGTATTGGAATGAAAAGCAATACATCACATATTTTGTCTGTAATGGGGACATAGTAGAAGTAATTAACATACTTAGAACTTCCACTTCTGGGAAAAAAATTTTAAAAGTATGTTATAAGCTCTCATTATTCTAATCCATGCCCCACCCCCAAAAACAGCACTTAGTGGGAAAACACTGACTCACAACTGCTTTATTAACTGGTATTGATCTATTGTTTAACGCAAAAGAAAGTTAATGAAACTCTTTTATCTCTGACCCTTTCTATGACATTTATGTTATCCAGTTATGACACAGAGAACAATTATGTTTGATATAATGCATTTGAGCATGTTGATATTGTTAGAAGCTTTGTATGTTTATTAAGTCATCCATTGTTTTTCAGTACCCCTGACTGAAAGGTGGAAGGCTCTCAAATTGGATTATTCATATTTGGCAGATTGAAGAACGTATTCAATGTTTTGTATTCTTAAGATAAGTGTTTATTTAATCTAAACGTCATACAATGAATTTCATAATTGCTTCCAAGATTTTTTTCTTCTTGGAACCTGAGATTTTACAACTATGTTAATTAATAATAATGTTTTGCAGTTCCGTGGCACTCTTTTGTCTGAAAAAATCTCACTACTTAATCTTCATCATATTTTTGGGCATGTGTGAATCTGCAATATTTACTTTTCTGCTTCTTCCTTTTTAAGTATAAAAATGTGTATTAATCTCAACGTTTACTTAATCTTCATCATGTTTTTGGGCAGATAGGAATCTTTTCTGCTTCTTTCTTTTTATATTATGAAAAAGTGTATTAACCCACTTTGAGTGCTCATTGTACAAGTAAAAGGAGGGTCTCAATCAGTTGTTGTGCTCAAGGAGCCTGAATGAGCCCTAACTAGTCTCCTGCCTGCCTTTGATGAAGGTGCCAGTGAAGGCAGTTAATGAGCATGCAAAAGTACTTAACAGACTTCTTGGAGGTAAAGACTATACCTTTACTTTTTGATAATCATTCAATGTATTTTGCATTATAGGTGAAATCAGGTAACTATGAACTCCATAGGTACACACTCCACAGAATAACAGAATGGTAAATTTGTAGCATAAGGTGAACTACAGCCATGGAAAATTTGAGATTAAGTTCAGATTCCTTGTGTTAGCAATCTACCTTGGCATAACAAATTATCACAAATGCTGGAGCTTAATATGGCACACATTTATTATCTCACAGTTTCGGTGGCTCAGAAGTCTGGGCACAGCGTAGTTGATTTCTCTGTTTAGGATCTCAAAAGTTTGCAAGCAAGGTGTTCACTGGGCTGTGTTCACATCTGGAGGCTGACTGGGAAGAACTCACTTCCAAGCCTCTTCAGATTGTTGGCAGAATTCATTCCCTAGTGGTCACAGACCTGAGGACCCTGGTTTGTTGTTGGCTCTTGGATATAGAGACCACTCTCAGCTCCTGAAGGCTGCCCTCAGCTTCTTGTCATGTGGACTTTTCAACCTGGCTATTTCTTCAAAGCCAGCTAGGAAGACAGAGTCTCTAGAATCTGCTAAGAAGACATAGTCTTACATACATAAACATGGGAGTGACACCTCTTTGCCTTTGCCATTTCCTGTAGTGAGAAGAAAGTGATGGGTCCTGCCCATGCTGAGGGGAAGGCGATTGCCCAAGGGCATGAGCAGTAGGAGGTGGAATCATGGAGGACTACCCTGGAGTCTGTGCACCTGATTCCTCCACTGTACCAACTGAGAGGAAGGGAATCTGCATATAATGGAGATGCCAAGTTAATGGTGACTAAAGCAGAATAGATCTTTATTTCTCTTGAGTAAAAAAAAAAAAAAAAAAAAAAAGATAAATCCAGCCAGCTGCAGTGCCTCATACCTGTAATCCCAGCACTTTGGGAGGCTGAATAAGGAGGATTGCTTGAGTCCAAGAGTTCAAGACCAGTCTGGGAAACATAGGGAAACTCTATCTTTACAAAAAATAAAAAATTAGCTTATTAAAAATAAAATAAATTAGCCTGGCATAGTGGCACCCACCTGTAATTCCAAATACTCAGGAGGCTAAGGTAGGAGGATTGCTTGAGCCTGCGAAGTTGAGACTGCAGTGAGCCATGGTTGTGCCACTGCACTCCAGCCTGCGTGATAGAACAAGACCCTGCTGAAAAAAAAAAAAAATCCAGAGGAGTGCATGCCATGACTGGTACGGCAGGTTCATTTGTTCATCTGGGACCAATACTCTTTCTATCTATGTGATGTGCAGTTTTTAGTTAACTGCTTCTAGTCATGGCATCTGGTCTCACTCAAGGTTACCTCATGGTCTAATATGACTGTTAGCATTTATAGTCATCACCGACAGAAAGGAGGAACAATAGACATAAAGAAATTAACACTGGCTGAAGCAGCTCCCTTAGTCTTCCTGGATACCTCACAGAACACTCCATCTCTTTGACCAATTCTTAGTTACATATAGCTGAAGGTTACATACAACTTAGTTACATATAGCTGAGAGGGAGGCAGAGAGAAACATGATTCTTAACTAAAGGTATTCTTGCCGAAAAGAAAAAACATGGTTCTTTTACTAGGAAAGGAAAGAATAAATATTAGATGATAACTTGCTGTTTCTGCCATGCTGGCATTCAGAGCCCCTTACAATCTTGCCCTGACTAAATGCTGACTCTTATTATCCAATATTGACCTCCTTATGGAAACCATTCACCTGGACCCACCTCTGCCCTAAACAGAAAAACAATATGTTGATCCCTGCCTGTGCTAGGCTAGTGTCTTCACCAGGGAAAGCCCCACACATTGAATTATCCATCCTTGCCAGAGTTCCTGCATTGGTAACATGCTGGGAATCAATCAACAGCACTTGGGCTGTGCTTTGTTTTTTTTACTAATCCTGCCCTTCATCTCCACTCTTTAGATCCCCAAATTCTTGGGTTAGAGTCCTGGATCAGTCCTCTCTTTCACTTGGTGATTTATTGCCTGTTCTGGAATCCCCATCACTGTTCACTGTCTACATTTCGGGACTTCAGATTATATTTTGCATCTTTGATGCCAGGTCCTTGTTTGGAGCAGATCCTGTTCTCTGTCCTCATGCTCCTGGTTATGAGCTGCTCTATGATCGATGGCTGGAACTAACTTCATGCTTGACATCTCTCACTGTCTGGACCTTGTTCACATTTTATCTACCCTCAGCCTCAGTCTTACGACAGTTATCTAGGCCATGCCAGAGGTAGAACAGCTGGTGATACTAGTTTAAGTGTATAGTAGGTACTTGGTGAATATTTGATTGATTGGTTTGATTGACATATTAATTAAACTGGGCCTAATGAGTATTGTATTTTAGAAAGAGATTATTTGATCTTACTGATGCCAATCTCCCTCACATACTCAGGTCATGCTCTTCTCAGAGAACAATTCGGTGCAGGCCTAAGACCATTTAAGTTGCAGATAGTAGACTTGGGTCCTATCTTTGTCAGTGCCAAAGGCAGTTTGGGTGGGAATCTTAATCAGTGGTGAAATATTTGAAATATTTGGGAGCTTTTTAAATGCTTTGAGCCCCCTGTGACTTGGATGCTAAGTTTAGGATTGTCAGGAGGAAGAGAGAAAGGAAAGGTAGGTTAGAATTTTGCTGAGCTGTCTGGGACTTTTGCTGCCACATTTGTATTTGCCACTGTTGCTTAAAACCTCCCTCCTTCCACTTCCACCACTGTTGTTGGAGATCTTACAAATGTTAGTAATGTCGTCTTATAAAAATTATCCTTTTTCGTCAGGTGATTGCCCTAGGTCATCCCACCCACCCTCCAAGCTCATCTTTTTGCCTTAGTTTATGACCTACTTTGAACCCTAGGTTTCTAGTATGAAGTTGCAAGTACAGTGGCCAATATTCTCACCTCTCCAGTAAAAACAACATCACAGTCTCAGTTTTTCATTCCCCTTACTATCTTTTTGAAGCTCTTCTTTGAGCTGTGGTTTCTTTGAACCACTGTTCCTGGTGTTTGGGATACAATGTTTAATAAGAGAATATTCTTACTCTCATGTTGTTTATATTGTAGAGAAATACAGAGACAAAGAACAAGCAAACTAAATGAATAAACATGAAAAAATTCAAGGAATGACAAACACATTGTAGGGAGTTAAACTATTGTGATAGTAGGTGACTTGGGTTTAAGTGACCAAGAAAGGCCTCTGAAGATCCAAAAACTAAAAAAGAGCTAGTTATGTGTTGATAAAAGTGAGGTTTTTCAACCTTCCCACTGTTGAAATTTTGGACCAGATAATTATTGGTTGTGGGCGGCTATCCTGTGCACTAGAGGATGTTTAACAACATCCCTAGTATCTAGTATGAGAAGCTAGTAGCACCTCCCCAGTTGTCAAAAAAAAAAAAAAAAAAAAAAAAAAAGTCTGGGCATTGCCAAATATCCCCCTGGGGCAAAATTCCCTCTGATTTGAGAACCACTGGATTAAGAGAAGAGCATTCCTAGCAAAGGCAACAGCTCGTGCGAAATTATATCATTGGAGATAAGTTTGATATTTTGAAGTAGCAGAAAGGAAAGTAGTATATCTATAGCATGGTGGTCAGGGGAGAGTGGTACCCAACGCAAAAGAAAGGCAAGATCCATGTAATGAGGGGATTGCAAACTGCGTAAGGATTTGAATTTTATCCTAAATCTGCTGGGAAGTCATTGACAATTTCAAATTATGGTGAGGTATAATCAGATTTATATTTTCAAAGATTATTCTTAATGTTATATAGAGAATTGGTTATGGAGGGAGTTGGAGTGGTTGATAGATGTGACAGTGGCTTGAGCTAAGGGAGTCATAGTGAAGACAGGGAAAAAAGAATGGATTTGAGATATATCTCGGAGGTACAGTAGATAGAAGCTACTCATAAAATGGATGTAGAGATAAAAGGAAAAAATAAGAAATCATGTGAACTCAGATTTTTGGTCTGAGCAACTTAGTACTAGTGATATCATTTACTGAGATGTGGGAGACAAATGAGGAACAAATTCAGGAAACTATGAATTCTGTTCTGGCCATCTTAAATTTGAGGTGCTGATTAGACCCTGCAGTGGTATTGGGAAGGCAGTTAGATATATGAGCCCAAGGAAGGGTCAGGACTGTAAATACAGTATGGGAATCATTGTTTTTTATGTGATCTCTAAAGTGACAAGACTGTGGGAGGTCACCTAAGATATAGTGTAAAAAGAGAAGAGATCAAAGCCCAGGACTGAGCTTTGAGTACTGCACCATTAAGGAATTAGATGGAAGAGGAGCCAGCAAAGGAGTTAGGAAGGAATTGCCCATGAAATAGGATGGATGCCAAGAAAGTGTGGCATTCCAGAGGCAAGAAGGGAAGTTGCAACTTTTCTCACATCAAGGGCTTTATGCCACTTTTTTAGTTATGCCAAGCTGTTTTTCCTGAGACTCCATTAAAAGTTCAGCCTGTGAAATGGGACTACTTGAGATTAAATCTTGGCATTACCTCTATGACATGTTGACCTGACTAGTTGTTTCCTTGTGCTTCAGCTTTTCATCTGTAAAATGAGAATAATAATCACAGCCCCTACATTACAGAATTGTTTTAAATGTAAATGGGACCATGAATCTAAAATGCTTGTGAACAGATGCTGCTATGTAGCAAATGTTTCAAAAAGTTAGATTTTGCTATTACTTGTACTCAAATTTTTAGTACACATAACATGTGTCTCAGGGTGAAGAAAATTCTCACATGATAGTGGGAGTAGATACTGGTATGTTCTATCTGGAAGGATGCATGTTAATGTCCATGAAAAGCTTTAAAAGTATCTATGCCCTTGATATGACAGTCTTCTGTAAAGTTGTAGAAATAATGCAAAACAATACGTGTATAAGGATACTCATCATAATATCATTCAAGAACAAAATAAACTAATAAACTGAGCACCCATTAGTAGAAGATTGATAAAATAAAGTTTAAAAGCATGTACATCCACACAATATACTGCAACTAAAATGAATAATATAGATGTGCATTTAGGTAAAGAAGTGAATGGTGCTACTTTGTGCAAGTTTATACAGCAAAATGTTTATAATAATTATAAATTTTTTTACAGTATATAGCGAGGTGAATTGTGAACTAAAAATTTTTCCCTTTTTACTTTCATGTGTTATGTGGATTTTTTTTTGTAGTGTATAAGATTTTCTCTCATATTAAGAAAAGAAAAGCATAGAAGCACTTAATAAAATAGAAAGAAAGGAGTGCAGACAGGCTTCCCCTAAGCATCTCCCCTCTGCAGTCAGGTTAGTGACTCTTCATCATTACATCAAGGAGCTGCTCTTCTTATTGTTCCTCACACTTTTTTTCTTTTACACAAGATGAAGTACTACCCAAGACTAGATTTATTTGAGATCCAGCTGAACAAGGATGAAGCCATGTGCAGCTCGTAGTTGCAAAGAAATGAAACTTCAGACAGGTTAATGAGAAAAGAAAGAAACAGGCCACTGAAGATGTCTGCTTGTTACTGAGCTATAAATCCTTTCTCCAATTACTTTTCTTCAGCCAGCTGTGCTATGTGACCTGATGCTTTGCCCAGAAGACCATCCATGTTCAACAGATTGTGTTAGAGCAATAGTTTACCCATCCAGAAACATGAATATATTTCCAAAGACAAGCTAAGTGAAAGTTCAGGAACAATATAAATTCTATACTGTGCTGATTTCTTTTTTATATATAAACACATTTTATAAGTATGCTCCATTAACTTAAATAAAGTTATTTATTTTGAAGAGGTATAGCTGGTTCTGAAAGAAGGAATCAGATAAATTATTATACAGCTACATTTGTCCTATTTTTCCGTTTTACTATACCCCAGTATTATTAATATGCTATCTAGAACTATAGTCAGTATGCATTGAATACAGTGCAAATTGTACTAACATGACAACTTATAATTCTTTCAATTAAAATAAACAGATTCATTTCTATGTGTGTTGTGATCTACCTATTGCTCAAAGGCGTATCCAAAGCTCTTAGAGTAAGAATGTCCCTTAGAAATAGTCTTGTCTAGTTTTGCCACCGTAGAGGAGGAGGAGTTTGTTTCAGAAACTTATGAGTACCAAAAGCAGACCAGAAACTGTGAAGGATGTGACCCTTACAGGAGGAAAAACTTCACTGGATAAGGTACACATTAACATGGCTTTTTCTCTGTGGGAACTATCTAGCCTGAAAGGCACAGAACAGCTACAAATAAGATGAAAGCTGTTGTGTTACTGACTTAAGGTGCCAGAGAACAGAATTGAGGTCTGCCTGAGAAGTTGGAAATTGAGTGGGAAATCCTGGCAAGGAGGAAGCCATAGATGAAAGAACCCCCAAATCTTTATGTAAACAGTCCTCAAATCTTGGCTGCCCTCTGATATGCATATAAGGCGGGAGATTCTAAGGAACCCAGCAGAAGGCAACAGTTGAAATCCTGAGAGAGACTTCAATTGCTGCCCTTCATAAGGGAGACAGAATTTGGAATTTGAGTCTGGCCATATTGAAACAGTTTGGTAAACTCAAGCTCTTCATGGAAACCCCATTAATTTCATGTTGCAGGAGTAGAGTATCCCAAAATTTAAACCTTAAGGATTCATACTAGATCTATGCATAAACCGTGAGACACACTCCAAAAAGTGTGAAACCTCCACAAGTTTGAAGTGATCATCCAATAATTTAACTGCCTGTTAGAATAAAAACCAACATTATGCAGAAGATAACAGAATCCAGAGTCTCTACAAAATATTATCTACAATGTTCAGTACAAATTAAAAATCAGCAGGCATGCAAAGAAACAGAAAATTGTGACTCATAGTCAAGAGAAAAATGAGTCAAAATAAATCAACCCTAAGATAACATACGTGTTGGAACTAGCAGACAAAAATTTTAAAGCAGCTGTTATAACTATGTTATCAGTTTATTGTCTCTCAGCTCCAAGTCTACCGTTTTTTTTCCCCTGCCTTATGATATATAGCTAGAGTGAATACACTTTTCTCTTTTGTCAGCACAATATTACGATTTTTAAAATGTTATTTGGATACAAGGTCTTGCTCTGTCACCCATGCTGGAGTGCAATGGCATGATCCTAGCCTGCTGGAATCTCAAACTGTTGGGCTCAAGCGATCCTCCTGCCTCAGCCTCTCGAGTAGCCAGGACTACAGGCATGTGCCACTATGCCTGGCTAATGCCTTTTTGTAGAGATTGGGTCTCACTATGTTGCCCAGGCTTGGCATGAGCCCTGAAGGCTTGGTAATAGGAGGTGCTGAAGGAACATTACAGGAGAAGGGCTTCTTTCTCTTCCTCATTCTGATACGCTTTTTATTTTTTATTTTTTTGAAAATTCTGGTTGCTGTGTGTGAGGTAGCCTGTAGAATATGACACCCAGAAAGTGGCTTTCCAGTGAATTTCAGCAACACCTGATCAGGCAGCTTCTCAGTAGTACATCACTAGGCTGGGCACTTCAGCAGGTGATTTTGTTTGCCATCCCTAGATTAAACACATCACTAGCTTTCCTACCATCCAGGGAGCCATAGCCACACCCCCTCCAATCACATCTGAATCTCAGCCCTGGGAATAGAGATAACTTATTTTGTATTTATTTATTCCTTAGTTACTCTGCTTCAGTCCTAGAAACAGTGACTGCTCTCTCTATCTGTAATTTAAGTATGCCTTGGAATTATTTTTATTTCTTAGTAGTTAATAATTATTTTAATTACATTTTCCTATTCAAATTTTTGATGAGTTTTCTACTTCCTGACTGGGCTCTAGAATACAGCAATAAAATATGTTCCAAATGAATAGAAAATCTGGGGCAGAGCAAGATGGCAGAATAAAAGCTTACACCATTTGTCCTGTCCCCAACTCCTCACCGCTGGAATGCCGAATTTTCACAACTCTGTACACAGAAAAGCACCGCCACAAGAACCAAAAATCAAGTGGGCAATTACAATTCCCAGTTTTAGTCTTGAATTGCTGACACACCCCCAAGCCCTTAAGCGGTGACCATGTGGCACAGAGAATCTGTGTGCTTGGCAAAGGGAGAGTGTGGTGACTGAAGGATTGACATTGAACTCAGTGCTGCCCTGTCATAGCAGAGAGCAAAGCCATGCTGGGCTCAGCCAGCACCTGTGCAAAGAGGGAGCACTTGAATCAGACCTAGTCAGAAGGGAATCACCCATCCCAGTGGTTGGAACTCGAGTTTCTTGGCAAGCATCACCGCTGCAGGCCAAAGTGCTGTAGGGTCCTAGTAAAGATAGTTTAGGACACAAGGACTGCAATTCCTGGGCCACTCCTAGTGCTGGGCTGGGCTCAGAGGGTGGCATTTTATTTAGGGAGACATCAGGCAGCGTTGCTACTGGAGTGGTTGTGCTATGCCTCCCACAACCACAGGCTACACAGCTCACAGCGATGAAAGTAACTCCTTCCTTCTGTCTAAGGAGAGGCGTAAAGAGGACTTTGTCTTGCATCTTGGATTCTAGGATAGGATAGGGCACTGGGCAGAGTGGTGAGGTCCCCATTTCAGGCCCTAGCTGCTCGATGACATTTCTAGAAACACCCTGGGCCAAAAAAGAACCCACTACCTTGAAGGGAGTGACCCAGACCTGACAGGAGGACTCATCACTTACTTACTAAAGAGCCCTTGGGCCCTAAATAAGCAGCAGTGATATCCAGGGAATACTCCATGGGTTCTGGGCTCTGAGACATGCTGACTACAGGTATGACTTAGCACATTCCCAGATGTGGTAGCTATGGTGAAAATTCCTTTTGTTTGAGAAAAGCAGAGGAAAAAGCAAAAGAGATTTTGTCTTGCACCTTAGGTACCAGCTTGTCCACAGTGGGATAGAGCAATAAGCAGGGATTTGGGGTCTCGAGTCCAGGCCTAGGCTCTTGGACAGCATTTCTGGACCTACCCTGGGTGAGAGGGGAGTGCACTTCCTCGAAGGGTATGTCCCGGGCCTGGCAGCATTCACCACAAGCTGATGGAAGAGCCCTTGGGCTTTAAGTGAACATCAGTGGTAGACTGGCAGAATTCCCCCATGGGGTGAGGGCAGCAGTGGCCACAGAAAGAGGCCTGTCTGCCTGTGGAAAGGGAAGAGAAGAGTAGGAAAAACTTAGTATTGTGGTTTGAGTGCCAGCTTAGCCACAGTAGTATAAAACATCAAGCAAATTACTAAGGTTTGTGACTCAAATTCTGGATCCCAGATAGCATCTCTGGACCTGCCTCGGGCCTGGAGGAACTCACCACCCTGAAGGGAAGGATGCAAACCTGGCTGGCTTTGCCACCTGCTAATCACAGAGTACTAGGGCCTTAGGTGAGCATAGGAAGTAGCCAGATAGTGCTTACGGCAGGCTTTGGGCAAGACCCAATGCTGTGATGGCTTTAAGTCAGACCCAGCACAGTCCCAGTGCTGGTGGCCACAGAGTTACTTACATCATCACACCTCCAGTTCCAGTTAGCTCAGCATAGAGAGAAGGCTCTGTTTGTTTGGGAGAAAGAAAGGGAAAAGAACAAGAGTTTCTGTATGGTAATCTGGAGAATTATTTCCTATCTTATCCCAAATCCCTAAGATGGTACTTCTTTGAGTCTGCAAAAACAACAGTGATATTGGGCTTGTGGCCCAAGGTTCTTTCAAATACCTGGAAAGTCTTCCCAAGAAGGATGGGCACAAGCAAGCCCAGACTGAGCACTACAGTAAATACCTAACTCTCCAATGCCCAGATGCTGATGAACATCTACAACATTAATATCAACGCAAAAAACAGGACCTCACCAAACTAAGGAACCAGGGACCAATTCTGGAGCAACAGAGTCATGTGACCTTTTAGAGAATTCAGAATAGCTGAGGAAACTTAAATTTAAGAAAACACTGAGAAAGAATTTAGAATTCTATCACATAAATTTAACATAAAGATTGAAATAACTACAAAGAATCAAGCCGAAATTGTAGTAATAACAGAGAACTTCCCAAACCTAGAGACAGATATCAACATTCAACCACACGAACGTTATAGAACACTAAGAAGATTTAACTCAAAAAAGACTACCTCATGGCATCTAATAATTCAACTCCCAAAGGTCAAAGATAAAGAAAGGATCCCAAAAGCAGCAAGGGAAAAGAAACAACATACAATGGAGCTCCAATACATCCGGCAGCAGACTTTTCAGTGAAAACTTTACAGGCCAGGAGAGAGTGACATGACATAATTAAGGTGCCACAGGGGAAGAAATAAAACTTTTACCCCACAATACTATATCTGGTGAGTATATTCTTCAAGCATAAAGGGAAAATAAAGATCTTCCCAGACAAACAAAAGCTGAGATATTTCATCAACACCAGACCAGTCATACAAGAAATGCTAAAGGGAGTTCTTCAATCTGAAAGAAAAGGATGTTAATGAGCAAGAAGGAAGTCACCTGAAGGTACAAAACTCACTGGTAATAGTAAGCACACAGAAAAACATAGAATATTATAACACTGAAATTGTGGCATGCAAACAATCTTTATCTTAAGTATAAAGACTAAATGAACCAATCATAAGTAATATATTACAATAACTTTTCAAGACATAGGCAGTATAATAAAACATAAAGAGAAAACAAAAAGCTAAGCAGTGGAATGAAGTTAAAGTACAGAGTTTTATTAGTTTTCTTTTTGCATGTTTGTCTGTTTATGCACTTAGTGTTGTCATCAGATCAAAATAATGAGTTATCAAAACTATAAAAACCCTGGAAGATAATCTAGGCAAACCATTCAGGACATAGGCCTGGACAAAGATTTTATGACAAAGATGCCAAAAGCAATTGCAACAACAGCAAAAATGACAAATGGGATCTAATTAGAGAGATTCTGCATAGCAAAAGCTACTATCATCAGAGTGAAAAGACAACCTGCAGGATGGGAGAAAGTTTTTGCAATCTGTCCGTCTGACAGAGGTCTAATATCCTGCATCTGCAAGGAACTTAAACAAATTTACAAGACAAACCATTAAAAAGTGGGCAAAGGACATGAGTAGACACTTCTGGAAAGAAGATATACATACAGCCAATAAACATGAAAAAAACTCAACATCATTGATCATTAGATAAATGCAAATCAAAACCATAGTGAGAAACCATCTCACAGAACAATGGCTATTATTAAAAAGTCAAAACACAACAGATGCTGGTGAGGTAGTGGAGAAAAAGGAACATTTTTATGCTGTTGTGGGGAGTGTAAATTAGTTCAACCACTGAGGAAGACAGTGTGGCAATTCCTCAAAGACCTAGAGGCAGAAATACCATTTGACCCAGCAATTCCATTACTTGGTATATGCCTGAAGAAATAGAAGTCCTTCTCTTATAAAGACACATGGACACATATGTTCATTGGAGCACTATTCGTATTAGCAAACACGTGGAATCAACCTAAATGCCCATCAATGATAGACTAGATAAATAAAATGTGGTACATATATACCATAGAATACTGTGTAACTATAAAAAGGAATGAGATCATGTCCTTCACAGTGACATGGATGGAGCTGGAGGCCATTTTCCTTAGCATACTAACTCAAGAACAGAAAACTGAATACTGCATGTTCTCACTTATAAATGAGAGTTGAATGATGAGAACACATGAATACACGGTGGAGGTGGGGATGACACACACTAGGGCCTGTTTGGGGGTTGGTGTGGAAAGGAGGGAAAGCATTAGGAAGAATAGCTAATGGATGCTGGGATTAATACCTAGGTGATGGGTCCCTCTGTACAGCAAACCACAATGGTACACATTTACCTGTGTAACAAACCTGCACATCCTGTACATGTACCCTAAACATAAAATTTTAAAAATTGTCTATATTTGTATTCAGTATTATCAATAAATTTATTTGAGGTTGTAAGCTAGTATGGATTATAAGCTAGTATTTGTAAACCTCATGGTAACCTCAAATTAAAAATCATACAGTGCATACATGAAAAACAAAAAGCAAGAAATTAAAACATACCACCAGAGAAAATTACCTTCATTAAAAGGAAGACAGGAAGGAAGATAAGAAAGAAACAACCAGAAAACAAATAACACAAACAACCAGAAAACAAATAACAAAATGGCAAGAGTAAGTCTCTAGCTATCAATAATAACACTGAATATAAATGAACTAAACCTGCAAATCAAAAGACATACAGTGGGTGAACGGATGAAAAAACAACACCCAATGATCTGTTGCCTACAAGAAATCATTCTGCCTATAAAGGTACACACAGACTGAAAATAAATGGATGAGAATAGATATTCCATCTCAATGGTAAACAAAAAAAAGCAGGAGTAGCTGTACTTAAATCAGACAAAATAGATTTCAATACAAAACCTGCAAGAAGAGACAAGATCATTATATAATGATAAAGTTTTCAACTGAGCAAGAGGATATAATGATTGTAAATATGTATGTCCCCAGCAGTAGAGTACCCAGCTATATAAAGCAAATATTATTAGAGCCAAAGGGAGAGAGAGATCTCAATATAATAATAGGTGGAGATTTCAACACCCACTTTCAGCATTGGACAGATCTTCCAGACAGAAACTCAACAAAGAAACATTGAGCTTAATCTGCATTATAGAACAAATGGATCTAACAGATATTTACAGAACATTTTATCCAATGGCTGCAGAATACACATTTTTTTCCTCAGCATATGGATCATTCTCAAGGAGAGACCATATGTTAGGTCACAAAACAAGTCTTAAAACATTAAACAAATCTGAAATAATACCAAGCATCTTCTCTGACTACAATGGAATAAAACTAGAAATCAACAACAAGAAGAATTTTGGAAACTATACAAGCATGTAGAAATTAAATGATATACCCATGAATGACCAGTGGGTTAATGAAGAAATTAAGAAGGAAACTGAAAAATTTCTTGAAACAAATCATAATGGAAACAACATAGCAGAACCCATGGGATACAGTGAAAGCAGTAGAGAAAACCTTACAACTATAAGGGCCAAAAAAGAAGAAAAACTTCAGCTAGGCACAGTGGCTCATGCCTGTAATCCCAGCACTTTGGGAAACTGAGGCAGGCAAATCACAAGGTCAGGAGTTCGAGACCAGCCTGGCAAAACCCCGTCTTTACTAAAAATACTAAAATTTACTAAAAATTACTTAAAAAATACTAAGAATTAGCTGAGTGTAGTGGTGGGCACCTGGAATTACAATCCCAGCTACTTGGGAGGCTGAGGCAGGTGAATTGCTTGACCCCAGGAGGCAGAGGTTGTAGTGAGCCGAGATTGCACCACTGCACTCCAGCCTGGGTGACAGAGTGAGACTCCATTAAAAAAAAACAAAAACAAAAACAAAAAACAACAAACCTTTCAGGCTGGGTGTTGTTCATGCTGTAATCCTAGCATTTTGGGAGGCTGAGGTAGGTGGATCACCTGAGCTTAGGAGTTTGAGACCAGCTTGGGCAACATGGTGAAACCATGTATCCACTAAAAATGCAAAAAATTAGCCAGGCATTGTGGTGTATGCCTGTAATCCCAGCTACTTGGGAGGCTGAAGCATGAGAATTGCTTGAACCTGGGAGGTGGAGGTTACAGTGAGCCAAGATTGCGTCACTGCACTCCTGCCTGGATGACAGAGTGAAACTCTGTCTCAAAAAAAGAAAAAAAAAAAAAAGTAAAAAAACGTTTATATAAATAACCTAATGATGCCTCTGAAAGAACTAGAAAAACAAGAGGAAACTAAACCAAAAATTAGTAAAAGAAAAGAAATAATAAAGATCACAGCCAAAATAAGTGAATTTGAAATGAAGAAAACAATACAAAAGATCAATTAAACAAAAAGTTGGGATTTTTGGAAAAGATAAACAAAATTAACCTTTAGCCAGACTAATAAAGAAAGAGGGGAGAAGACCCAAATAGGTAAAATCAGAGATGAAAATGGAGACAATACAATTGATACCACAAAAATTCAAAGGCTCATTAGTGGCTACTATGAGCAAGTATATGCACATAAATTGGAAAATCTAGAGAAAATGGGTAAATTACTACCTACTAAGACTGAACCATGAAGAAATCCAAAGCCTGAACAGAGTAATAACAAGTAATGAGATTGAAGCCATAATAACAAGTCTCTCAGCACAGAAAAGCCCAGGATCTGATGGCTTCACTGCTGAATTTTACCAGAGATTTGAAGAACTAATATCAATCCTGCTCAAACTATTCCCAAAAATAGGACAAATGCTTGGGAGGATAGATACCTCATTTTTTATAATGTACTTATTTCACATTGCATACCTGTATCAAAATATTTCATGTACCCTATAAATATATACGCATACTATGTATGCATAAAAATAAAAAATAAATTTAAAAAATAAAAATTTGCATGGGAAATCTCAGTAGAGATTCTGAAGCTAAAAATAAAAGGACTAAAATATGAAATACATACAATGAAAATAATATAAATAATATATAAAATATCCAAAATAAAAATGCATGGCATGGGCTTACTTAACAGCAGATTAAACAGGACAAAAAACAAGTATGAACTTAAAGATTGGTTAATATCTCTGTATATCTCAGAAGAAAGGAAAGAATAGAAAACGAAAAAAGTAAGTTAGCAGGGCTTTACGGACCTGTGGAAGATTGTAACAAAAATACAACAAACATGTAAGTGTAGTTTCACAGAGAAAGGAGAAAGAAAGAGAAAATGGGACCAATTTTTTTTTTTTTTTTTAAATAATGGCCAAAAACATATAAATGTACAGGTTCAAGAACTTCAGCAAACTCCAAAGAAGATAAATATAGAAAATATAATTCTGGCTGGGCACAGTGGCTCACACCTGTAATCCCAGCCTTTGGGAGGTCGAGGCGGGCAGATCATGTGGTCAGGAGTTTGAGACTAGCCTGGCCAACAAGGTGAAACCCCGTCTCTACTAAAAATGCAAAAATTAGCCAGGCATGGTGGCACGTGCCTGTAATCTCAACTACTCGGGAGGCTGAGCCAGGAGAATTGCTTGAATCCAGGAGGCAGAGGTTGCAGTGAGCCGAGATCATGCCACTGCACTCCAGCCTGGGCGACAGAGCAAGACTCTGTCTCAGAAAGAAAAAGAAG
>NW_012102776.1:843258-844963 GCF_000951045.1 Mandrillus leucophaeus | reverse complement strand
TTTGCTGAGAATGATGGTTTCCAGCTGCATCCATGTCCCTACAAAGGACATGAACTCATCCTTTTTTATGGCTGCATAGTATTCCATGGTGTATATGAGCCACATTTTCATAATCCAGTCAGGCAGTAATTTTTAAAAAAGAGTTATGCCAAAATAGTCAAAAGGAATACAACTATTCTGTTAATCCTAAATAAAGGGAGATGGAGGGGAGAAAACAAGAGTGACAAATAAAAACAAAAAATATAACCCTTTCTCCTACTTTTTTGTTTTGTTTGGGCTCTCAGTGAAAACATGCTCACAGATACACTCCAAAATAATGTTTTGTAGCTCTCTGGGTATCTCTTATCCCTGTCAAGTTGTCACATAATATTAACCATGACAGTGGGATATCTTTCCATTACTTTATGTCTTCTTCAGTTTCTTTCATCAATGTCTTACAGTTTTCAGTGTACAGATCTTTCACCTCCTTGGTTAAATTTATTCCTAAGTATTTTATTTTTTGATGCTATTGTAAATGAGATCATTTTCTTAGTTATTTTACTGAAATAGTTCATCGTTATTGTATAGAAACGTGACTGATTTTTGTATGTTAGTTTTGTATGCTGCAACTAGTAAATTCATTTATTCACTTAATTGTTTTTTGGTAAAGTCTTTTGAATTTTCAATATATAGATTATGTCATCTGCAAATAAACAATTTAGCTTCTTTCTTTCTAATTTTTAAGACTTTTGCTTCTTTTTCTTTCCTAATTGCTCTAATTAGAACTTCCAGTGCTATGTTTTTTAGAAATTGCAAGAGTCGGCATCTTTGTCCTGTTTCTTACATAGAAGAAAACCTTTCAACTTTTTAGTGTGGAGTATGATGTTAGCTATGAATTTTTCTATATCTAATTTGTTGAGAGGTTTTTTTAAATTATGAAAATGAATAGAAAATGGATTTTGTTTAATGGCTTTTCTGCATCTGTCGATATGACTGCATGGTTTTGTCCTTCATTCTGTGAATGTGTTGTGCCACATTTACATATGTTGAACCGTCCTGCACCCACTTGATCATGGTGCATGATCCTTTTAATGTGCCGTTGAATTTGGTTTGCTTATGTCTTATGGAGGATTTTGCATCTATCTTCATTAGGGAAATTGGTCTGTAATTTTTTTTTTCATGTAATGTCCTTGTCCGGGTAATGCTGGCCTCATAAAAAGAGTTTGGAAGTATTTTTCCTCTTCAATTTTTTGGAAGAGTTTGAAATGAATTGATATTATTTCTCCTTTAAATATTTGGTAGAATTCACCAGTCCTTCTGGTCCTGGACTTTATTTGCTGTGAGATTTCTGATTACTAATCCAATGTCCTTACTTCTTATGGGTATATTCATATTTCAATTTCTTCATGATTTAGTTTTGGAAGTTTGTAAGTTTCTAGGAATGTATCCATTTATCCTGTGTCATACAATTTGTTGGCATCTAGCTGTTCACAGTAGTCTCTTATAATCTTTTAATTTTCTGTGGTATCAGATGTAAGGTTTCTTTCTTTCCTGATTTTACTTGAGTCTTCTCTTAGCTAAAGATTTGCTAATTTTATCTTTTCAAAAAAAAAAAAACAAAAAAAAAAACTACTAACTTTTAGTTTCATTGATCTTTTTTATTGTTTTTGATTTTTTTAGTCCTTATTTTAATGATTTCTTCGTGGATATGTATTATTTTTTCTTT
>NW_012102776.1:836356-837508 GCF_000951045.1 Mandrillus leucophaeus | reverse complement strand
TAGCCAGGCATGGTGGCACGTGCCTGTAATCTCAACTACTCGGGAGGCTGAGCCAGGAGAATTGCTTGAATCCAGGAGGCAGAGGTTGCAGTGAGCCGAGATCATGCCACTGCACTCCAGCCTGGGCGACAGAGCAAGACTCTGTCTCAGAAAGAAAAAGAAGAAAATATTATTCTTAGGCACATCATAGTTAAACTGCTGAAATCTAATGATAGAAAATCTTGAAAGCAGACAAAAATGATTTGTTGTGTAAAAGGTAACAGTAATATGAATGGTTGCTGCTTTCCTAGAACTAATGGAGAAGCAGAATATTAGGAACTGCATCTATAAAGTACTGAAAGAAAAGAAAAAGAAAAAAAGGTCAACTAAGAGTTGTATATCCCATGAAAATATACTTCAAAATAAAAATAAAGGTAAAATAAACAATTTTCAGATAAGTAAAAACAGAAAATTCTTCACCAGCAGGTCTGCACTATAAGAAATACTGAAGGGATTTCTTAAGCAGAGAAACAGAGAAAATCACATCTATAGTTGGAAATGAAGAGCACTGGAAATTTAGAAACTTATTTTTCTTTTAATTTGCATAAAACACATAAAATCAAATGAAACAAAGTTTATAATGTATGAAGATCTATAATATATAAAAACCATAACACAAAGACATGCAGCAAATTGAATGATAATGTTGTAACATTCTTATATTTTACAAAACATGGTACAATATTAATGCTAATTAGCTCAATATTGTGACAGGTTAAAGGTGCATAGTGTAATCCCTAAGGCAGCAATTTTATTTTATTTTATTTTATTTATTTTTTCTTTTTTATTATACTTTAAGTTCTAGGGTACATGTGCACAACTTGCAGGTTTGTTACATATGTATACATGTACCATGTTCGTGTGCTGCACCCATTAACTCGTCATTTACATTAGGTATATCTCCTAATGCTATCCCTCCCCCCTTCCCCCACCCCACAACAACAGGCCCCGGTGTGTGATGTTCCCCTTCCTGTGTCCAAGTGTTCTCATTGTTCAATTCCCACCTATGAGTGAGAATATGTGGTGTTTGGTTTTCTGTTCTTGCAATAGTTTGCTGAGAATGATGGTTTCCAGCTGCATCCATGTCCCTACAAAGGACATGAACTCATCCTT
>NW_012102776.1:826126-835031 GCF_000951045.1 Mandrillus leucophaeus | reverse complement strand
TGGTATCAGATGTAAGGTTTCTTTCTTTCCTGATTTTACTTGAGTCTTCTCTTAGCTAAAGATTTGCTAATTTTATCTTTTCAAAAAAAAAAAAAAACAAAAAAAAAAAACTAACTTTTAGTTTCATTGATCTTTTTTATTGTTTTTGATTTTTTTAGTCCTTATTTTAATGATTTCTTCGTGGATATGTATTATTTTTTCTTTAGGCTGACTTTGGACTTAGTTTGTTCGTTTTAGTACCTTGTGGTTTAATATTAGATTGTTTATTTGAGAGTTTTCTTTTTTCCTAATGTAGGTGTTTATCTTCATAAACTTCCCTTTCACTGCTTTTGCTGCATCCCTTATGTTTTGTTCCATTGTGTTTCTATTTTTATTTCTTTCAAGAACTTTTAAATTTCTCTTTTGATGTCTTCTTTGACTTATTGGTTGTTCAGGAGTGTGCTGTTTAATTTCCATGTATTTGTCGATTTTACGGTTTTCTTCTTCATATTCATTTCTAGCTTAATACTATTATGGTCAGAAAAAATACTTGATACAATTTCAATCTTCTTAAGTTTAAGACTTGTTTTGTGACCTAACCTATTATCTGTCCTGGAAAATTTCCATGTTTGTTTAAGAAGAATGTGTATTCTGCTGCTTATGGATGGAATGTTCTATATGTCTGCTAGGTTCATTTGGCCTAAAGTGTAGTTTAAGTCCAATGATTCCTTATTGATTTTCTGTCTGGGTTGTTGAAAGTGCAGTGTTGAAGTCCCTCACTATTATTGTATTGGTATCTGTTTCTCCTTTCAGTTCTGTTAATATTTGCCTTATGTATTTAACTGCTTCTAAATAGATATGTTGGGTGTATAGATATTTTCAATTGTATCTTTTTAATGAAATGACAATTTTATCATTATTTAATGACCTCTTTTGGAAGTCAACAGTACTTTAATGTGAATATGTTTACTCATTATATTAGTTATCATCTATAGATGTGCAACAGAACTTAAGTGGCTTAAAACAATGAACATCTATTATCTCATAGTTTCTGTTGTTCAGAAATCTGGGTGTAACTTAAGTGAGCGTCTCTGGCCTAAATTGTCTCACAAAGTTACAGTCAAGCTGTTGGCCAGGTTTATGGTCATTTTAAGACCTGACTGGAACTGAAGGATTCACTTATAAGATCACTTATGTGTTTGTTGGCAGACCTCAGTTCCTCACTGGCTGTTGGCCAATTCTTTACCACATGAACCTCCCATTAGGCAACCCAAGTGTCCTTATAAATGTCAACTAACTCCTCCCAGACTGAGCTGTACAAGAGGGAGCAAGGGCATGTGTGTGCAAGAGTTCCCAAGATGGCAGTCACAGGCTTTGTATAATCAAATGTTGGAATTGATATACTGTCATTTCTGTCATATTCTATTTATTAGAAGACAGTTTCTAAGTCTTGCCCAAACTCCAGGAAAGGGATTACACAAGGGTGTGAATACCAGGCGGTGGGGATCGTTGGAAGCCATTTTAGAGCCTGCCCAGCACATTCATATTTTACTCAATAATAGGCATTTTTCATTAGGTAGCCAGGCCCTGAGTACTGGCTGGTAAGGTGAATAATAGACACATATTTGTGTTGTGGTTAGAAATGACAGCCTTGCTGATTAAGTGCCAGCTCTGAAGTGAATCCTATAACGTACCACTATAGAGTCATTATAATTCAAATGATACTATAAATTTGAAAACACATTGAAATCATGGACATAATCAAATTTGACTCCAAAATTAACTCATACAATCTAAATTCTCATACCGATATAGATTTTCAAAGGTTTCAGAATGCATACAGAGATTATTTTTTTAAATTGCCATGACAAAATATTTTATAAGTAGAAGTTGCAGAAATACTTCTTAGATTATGAATAGCTTAAAGTAGAATATTTTGAATACATACAGAGCTTACATGACTTACTCTAATATCAAATATTAATAAAAATAATATTAACTATAAATTTTTCTTAATGCCTTATATTAATATTAAATATTTAACATTAAATATTAATATATGACAGATACTAAAGTAATACTTCTTAATTAATTGACATTAATATTAAATATTAATAAAGAGAACACTAATTCTAATTTTTTTCTTAAATCAGCCTTCTAAGGTAGTATCAGCTTAATAGGTACTATCACAGTGTCAGCAGCTTTGGTTCAAAATAATACCACTAAAATAAATAGTCGTGCCTTGTTCATTTCACATTTAATGTCTGAGAACACTTTTAGCAAGGAGCCAGATTACACAAGCAGTAAGTTATGCTGGTAGTTAACTGTGAAGTCGTAAAATTTGTCTGTTTTTCCTACAGCTTCAGGGACTAATCTTTCTCAAACTCATTTGCTGGCCCTTTCTCTTTGGCTTGATTGCTGAATGTTGTAGTGCTTCAGGGCTGGGTCATGAGTTTTCTTCCCCTCTTTACTTAAATCCTCTCCAGAGTAAGTCTTAGTAAACTCCCTCACTTCAAATATCCCTATATTATAATGATTTCCAAGGTAAATCCTCACACTGAACAGCTCCTCTACATTTTAGACTTGTGGGCCTAATAGCCTACTAGACATCTGTATTTGTATATCTAGTAGGAGTCTCAAATCTTATTAGGCAATGTAAAATTCTTAATTACTTGTTCCCTAATACCTATTCCTTTCCCATGCTTCCCATCTCAGTGAAAGACCTCATTCACCTAATCACTCAAGCCAAAAATCTAGTTTTTTTCACTTCTCACATCCAATACACAAGTAAGTCATGTTAGTTTTGTCTCCAATACTACCCGTAGATAGACTTGAGCAGACACTTGCCCTAGGCTTTTGTCTTTGCAGACCCCACTAGAAGTAATTGCCTGGGGAATTTTATAAGTCTTTCTGCAACATGTGAAATATGTTTGGGTTGGCAGTGCCATTTTAATAGGCTATTCCAATCCCAGAATGGGAGGTATATAGGTCCCAGTTCCTGTTTCTGTCTCTTGTGCTCATCTCTTATTTTACCTCCCAAAACACATGGGCTTTATCAGTTGCTCCTGGAATCTCTGGAACTTGCACCTATGAGGTTATTCCATTGGTCCCTGGCCAGGCCTTGATTCCAGTAGACTACCCCTGATTCTAGTCTAGTGAATGGATTTCTCCCATTGGCCCAGAGATTGGGCCACCAGAATCATGCTGAAACATTGATTTGATTCCCAGTCATGTTGGACACAAGACAATTTAAGGGTTTGAGTTGTATTTGTAGGCTTGCGCATGGGATCTTGCTATCTGTGTACCAAGGTACCACTTCTGGTCTATAGTACTTGAATATATCAGGGGTGGCAATAGGTATCATTAACCCTATATGTCCCCACTGCTGGAACCTAGGGTAATCACCCACACCCTCTGCAGACTCTGCAGCACAAGTCAAGTAGTTCTCTAGGGGTGGCTATGCCTGTAACTTCCTATGGTCATTAGGACTGTTGTCCTGCAATGCCAATGACTTAATGTTCTTTCTTGCCTTCAGTTAACGCGGAGAATCTGTGCTTTCCTAGGTTGATCTGTAATCATGCTGGATAAGGGATGATATTTTTTACAAAATTAAGACAACTGTTATATATGTGTATTTAAGACATCTTTTCACTTTCTTTCTACTGTCTTTTGATAAACTAAACTTGTCTCTTTACTTTCTTAATACTGTTATTTGATAAACAAGTTATTACATTTAATGTATTAGAATATATCACAATTTTGTTTAAGGTTAATTCTTTTTCTGTCCTTTCTAAGAAGTATTTGCCTGTCCTCAATGCCATGAAGATATTCATGTGTTTTTCTCTAAAAGTTTTATAGTTTTACCTTTAAAATTTAGATTTACAATCCATTTGGAATTGACTTACATGCTTAGTATAAAGAATAGTCAATATCTGTTCTATTTTTATATGGATATCCACTTAACTCAGCACCACCTATTGCAAAGAGCATTCTTTTTAAAAAATATTTTCAACCTTTATTCTGAGTTCAGGATACACGTGCAGGATGTGCAGGTTTGTTATGTAGGTAAACGTGTGCCATGGTGGTTTGCTGCACAGATCATCTCATCCCCCAGGTATTAAGCCCAGCATCCATTACCTATTCTTCCTGATGCTCTCCCTTCTCCCACCCCGCACTCTCTGACAGGCCCCAGTGTGTGTTTCCCCTCATGTGTCCATGTGGAAAAGAACATTATTTCCCATTGCTTTGCAGTACCATTTGTATCATAAATCAAGTCTATATATATATATGTCTGATATATATATGTGTCTGATTTTGGTGTGTATATACATATACACACCAAATGTGTGTGTATATACATATACACACCAAATGTGTGTGTATATACATATTATATATGTGTGTATATACATATTATAAATATATGTCTATATATTATAAACATATGCCTACATATACTTATTGTAAATATATGTCTATATATACAGATAAATATATCTATATACATATTATAAATATATGTCTATATATACATATAAATATGTGTATAGATGCATATTAAAAATATATGTATATTTATATACACATATTATATACACACATTATAAATATATGTATATATAAATACATAGATACATAATATGTACATTATGTATATATGTAAATATATGTATATACACATATGCCAATGTAAATATATGTATATATTTACATCTGGTTTTTGACTCATAATTATATGAGTCACATAAATATAAATATATGTATATTTACATCTGATTTTTTACTCTAATTTATTTCATTGGGCTATTTCTCTATCTTAGCAATAACACTCTATCATCTGATTGCAGTAGCTTTCTATTAAGCCATGACATATGGGAGTTTGAATCCTTTAACTTTGGTATGTTACTTTAAAATCATGACTACCATTGGCCATGGGCATTTTCTTGTAAATTTTTGAGTCAGCTTGTTAATTTATTCAAAATAATCTGTTGGTATTTTTAAAATTTTGAGCTTACAGCTAATGTATATATTGGTTTGGGGAGAATTACCATCTTAAGAATATTGAATCTGCTACTTCATGACAATGTTATAACTATGAATTCATAAAAGTATTTGTTTTCCTAAGTAATGTTTCTTAGTTTTTGGTGTTGCAGGCTTGAATATCTTTTGTTATTTTATTCATAGGTAATTGTTGTTTTAATGCTGTCTTTAATGGTCTCATTTAATTTTTAAATTGTGCATTGATATTATACAAATTAGAATTAATTGTTTTACATTGGCATCACATCCAGCAACCTTTCTAACTTCCCTTGCTAAGTATAATGGGATTGTCTTTTGAATTTGATTTTTATTGACAAAAATAATGTTATCTGAAAACAACCACAGTTCATTTCTTTCCAATTTGTATAACTTTCATTTATTTTAATTTTTGTGTATTTTTTTTCCCTATTGCATTGGTTAGAACCTCCAACACAATGATAAATAAAAGTGTTAATAACAAGTATTCTGTGTCACTCCTGATTGCAATGGGAAGATTTCAGTGTTGCATATTAAGAATGACTGCTCAGATTGTGCCACTGCACTCCAGCCTGGTTGACAGAGGGAGACTCCATCTAAAAAAATAAAAAATAAAAAAAATAATTTTGCTGTTGGTTTGTGTGAATTTAAGATGTTCCCCTATGTTCTAAGTTTCCTAAGAGCTTTAAATCATGAACACGTATTAAATTTTATCAAATACTTCTTTGAATCATTTGAGATTGTTGCAGACACTCCTTGACATACTATGGAATTATGTCCTAATAAATGCATCATACGTTGAAAATACTGTAAGTCAAAAACGCACCTAACCTGCTGAATATCATAGATCATCCTACCTACCTTAAGTGTGCTCAGAACACTTATATTAGCCTACAACTGGAAAAACTTACCTAACAGAAAGTCTACTTTATAATAAAGTCCTGAATATATCATGTAATTTATTAAATACTGTACTGAAAGTGAAAAATAGAATGGTTCCATGGATACTTAAAGTATGGTTTCTACTGAATGCATATTGTTTTTGCATCACCCTAAATGTGAACCATCATAAGTTGGGAGCCCTAAGTATGATTTTTCTCCTTTATTATTTTAATGTGATCAAACACATAGATTGCTTGCTGAATGTTAAGCCATCCTTGCATTGATGAAATAAACTTAATTTGGGAATATGAATATTATTTCCTAATATTTATTTATAAGTTTACATCTATGACTTTTAAAAATTATTTTATTTATTAAGTTCTGGTGTACATGCAAGATGTGCAAGTTTGTTACACATATTTATGTGCCGTGGTGGTTTGTTGCACCTATTAGCCTATCACTTGAGTATTAAGTCAAGCATTCATGAGCTAGTTTTTCTGATGCTCTCCCTCCCCACCAGTACCCCACAACAGGCCCCAGTGTATGTTGTTCCCCTCCCTGTGTACATGTGTTCTCGTTGTTTGGCCTCCACTTATGAGTGGGAATATGTGGTGTTTGGTTTTCTGTTCCTGTGTTAGTTTGCTAAGGATAATGGCTTGCAGCTCTATCCATGTCCCTGCAAAGGACATGATCTCATTCCTTTTTATGGCTGCATAGTATTCCATGGTGTATATATACCACATTGTTCTTTATCCAGTCTATCACTGATGGGCATTTAGGTTGATTCCATGTCTTTGCTATTGTGAATAGCACTGCAATGAACATACATATGCATGTATCTTTATAACAGAAGGATTTATATTCCTTTGGGTATATACCCAGTAATGGGATTGCTGGGTCATATGGTGTTTCTAGTTCTAGGTCTTTGAGTAATCGCCATACTGTCTTCCACAATGGTTGAACTAATTTACATTCCCACCAACAGTGTAAAAGCATTCCTATCTCTTAGAAGCATCTCCAGCATCTGTTATTTTATTTTATTTTCAGACAGAGTCTTACTCTGTTGCTTGGGCTGGAGTGTAGTGGCACAATCTTGGCTCTCAGTTTACTTGAACCTCTGCTTCCTGGGTTCAAGCAATTCTCCTGCCTCAGCCTCCTGAGTAGCTGGAACGACAGGTTCATGACCATACCCGGCTAATTTTTATATTTTTAGTAGAGGTGGAGTTTCACTATGTTGGCCAGGCTGGTCTTGAACCCCTGACCTCAGGTGATCCACCCATTTTGGTCTCCAAAAGTGCTGGGATTACAGGTGTGAGCCACCATGCCTGGCCTGTTGTTTCTTGACTTTTTAATAATCTCCATGCTGACTGGCATGAGATGGTATCTCCCTGTGGTTTTGATTTGCATTTCTCTAATGATCAGTGCCTTTTCCCACTTTTTAATGAGGTTGTTTTTTTTCTTGTAAATTTGTTTATGTTCCTTGTAGACTCTAGATATTAGACCTTTGTCAGAAGAATAGGTTGCAAAAGTGTTTTCCCATTCTGTAGGTTGTCTGTTCACTCTCAGATAGTTTCTATTGCTGCGCAGAAGCTCTTTAATTTAATTAGATCACATCTGTCAATTTGTGCTTTTGTTCCAATTGCTTTTGACATTTTCATCATGAAATCTTTGCCTGTGCCTATGTCCTGAATGGTATTGCTTAGATTTTCTTCTAGGATTTTTATAGTTTTGGGTTTTATGTTTAACTCTTTAATCCATCTTGAGTTAGTTTTTGTATAAGGTCTAAGGATGGGGTCCAGTTTCAGTTTTCTGCATATGGCTAACCAGTTCTCCCAGCACCATTTATTAGATAGGGAATCCTTTCCCCATTGCTTGTTTTTGTCAGGTTTGTTGAAGATTACATGGTTGTAGATGTGAAGTCTGATTTCTGAGTTCTCTCTTCTGTTCCATTGATTTATGTGTCAGTTCTTGTACAAGTAGCATGCTGTTTTTATTACTGTAACCTTATACTGTATAGTTTGAAGTCAGGTAGGGTGAGGCCTCCAACTTTGTTCTTTTTGCTTAGGATCATCTTGGCTATATAGCTCATTTTGGCTTCATCTAAGATTTGAAATAGTTTTTCAGTTTCTGTGAAGAATGTCAATCATAGTTTGAAGGGATAGCATTGAATCTATAAATTACCTTGGGCAGTATGACCATTTTCATGATATTGATTCTTCCTATCAATGAGCATGGAATGTTTTACCATTTGTTTGCACTCTCTCTTACTGTCTTGAGCAGTGGCTTGCAGTTCCCTTTTAAGAGATCCTTCACATCCCTCGTTAGTTGTATCCCTAGGTATTTTATTCTCTTTGTAGCAATTGTGAATGGGAGTTCATTCACGATTTAGTTCTCTGCTTGTCTGTTGTTTGTGTACAGGAATACTTGTAATTTTTGCAGTTGATTTTGTATTCTGAGACTTTGCTGAAGTTGCTTATCAGTTTAAGAAGCTTTTGGGCTGAGATGGTGGGGTTTTCTAGATATAGGATCATATCACCTGCAAACAAAGATAATTTTACTTCCTCTCTTCCTATTTGAATCCCCTTTATTTCTTTCTCTTGCCTGGTTGCTCTGGCCAGATCTTCCAATACTATGTAGAATAGGAGTGGTGAAGGAGGTCATCCTTGTCTTGTGCTGGTTTTCAAGGGGAATGCTTCCAGGTTTTGCCCATTCACTATGATATTGGCTGTGGGTTTATCATAAATGGCTCTAATTATTTTGAGGTACGTTCCATCAATACCTAGTTTATTGAGAGTTTTTAACATAAAGAGATGTTGGCCAGGCGTGGTGGCTCAAGCCTGTAATCCCAGCACTTTGGGAGTCCGAGGCGGGCGGATCACGAGGTCAGGAGATCGAGACCATCCTGGCGAACACGGTGAAACCCCGTCTCTACTAAAAAATACAAAAAAACTAGCCGGGCGAGGTGGCGGGCGCCTGTAGTCCCAGCTACTCGGGAGGCCGAGGCAGGAGAATGGCGTAAACCTGGGAG
>NW_012102776.1:824293-825856 GCF_000951045.1 Mandrillus leucophaeus | reverse complement strand
CCTTTTCTGTGTCTATTGAGATAGTCATGTGGTTTTTGTCTTTAGTTCTGTTTATGTGATGAATTATGTTTATTGATTTGCATATGTTGAACCAGCCTTGTATCCTGGGGATGAAGCTGACTTGATTGTGGTGGATAAGCTTTTGATGTGCTGCTGGATTTGGTTTGTCAGTGTTTTATTGAGGATTTTTGCATCGATGTGCATCAGGGATATTGACCTGATGTTTTCTTCTTTTGTTGTATCTCTGCCAGGTTTTGGTATTAGGATGATACCTCATAAAATGAGTTAGGGAAGAGTCCCTCATTTTCAACTGTTTGGAACAGTTTCATAAGAAATGTTACCAGCTTCTCTTTGTACCTCTGGTAGAATTCAGCTGTAAATCCATCTGGACCTGGGCTATTTTTTATTGGTAGTCTATTTATTAATGCTTCAATTTCAGAACTCATTATTGGTCTAATCAAGGATTCATCTTCTTACGGGTTCAGTCTTGGGAGGGTGTCTGTGTCCAGGAATTTATCCATTTTTTTCTATTAATGGATTTTCTAGTTTATTTACATAGAAGTGTTCATAGTATTCACTCATGGTTGTTTGTATTTCCATGGGGTCCGTGATGATATCTTATTTATCATTTTTTATTATCTGCTTGACTTTCTCTCTTTTCTTCTTTATTAATCTAGCTAGTAGTCTATCTATTTTATTAATTTTTTCAAAAAACCACCTCCTGGATTCATTGATTTTTTTTTTTGAAGCGTTTTGTTGTATGTCTGTATCTCTTTCAGTTCTGCTCCGATCTTGTTATTTCTTGTCTTCTGCTACCTTTTGGGTTTTTTTACTCTTGGTTCTCTAGTTCATTTAATGTGACTTTAGGATGTTATATATGAGATCTTTTTGATGTGGCCGTTTAGTGCTATAAATTTCCTTGTTTTACTTTTGTTTTTAAATCTTTTTTTATTATACTTTAAGGACTAGGGTACATGTGCACAACGTGCAGGTTTGTTACATATGTATACAGGTGCCGTGTTGGTTTGCTGCACCCATTAACTCGCCATTTACATTAAGTATTTCTCCCGATGCTATCCCTCTCCCATCCCCCCACCCACAACAGGCCCCGGTGTGTTATGTTCCCTGCCCTGTGTCCAAGTGTTCTCATTGTTCAATTCCTACCTATAAGTGAGAACATATAGGTTTTGTTCTCTGTCCTTGTGATAGTTTGCTCAGAATAATGGTTTCCACCTTCATCCATGTCCCTACAAAGGACATAAACTCATCCTTTTTTATGCCTGCATAGTATTCCATTGTCTATATGTGCCACATTTTCTTAATCCAGTCTATCATTGATGGGCATTTGGGTTGGTTCCAAGTCTTTGCTATTGTGAATAGGGCCGCAATCAACATACATGTACATGTGTCTTTATAGCAGCATGATTTATAATCCTTTGGGTATATACCCAATAATGGGATGGTTGGGTCAAATGGTATTTCTAGTTCTAGATCCTTGAGGAATCGCCACACTGTCTTCCGCAATGGTTGAACTAGTTTACAGTCCCACCAACAGTGTAAAAG
>NW_012102776.1:823866-824243 GCF_000951045.1 Mandrillus leucophaeus | reverse complement strand
ATTATTCTAGTTATCCATTCTTCCACTCTTTTTTCAAGATTTTTAGTTTCTTTGCACTGAGTATGTAGTTCCTCCTTTAGCTCTGAGAAATTTGATCAACTGTGGCCTTCTTCTCTCAATTCATCAAAGTCATTCTCCGTCCAGCTTTGATCCGTTGCTGGCGATGAGCTGCGTTCCTTTGGAGGGGGAGATGCGCTCTGATTTTTTCAATTTCCAGATTTTCTCCCCTGCTGTTTCCCCATCTTTTGGTTTTATCTGCCTTTGGTCTTTTATACTGGTGACGTACTGATGGGGTTTTGGTGTGGGTGTCCTTTCTGTTTGTCAGTTTTCCTTCTAACAGTCAGGACCCTCAGCTGTAGGTCTGTTGGAGATTGCTT
>NW_012102776.1:803522-823601 GCF_000951045.1 Mandrillus leucophaeus | reverse complement strand
GGGACCCACCTGAGCAGGCAGACTGTCCGTTCTCAGATCTCAGCCTCCGTGCTGGGAGATCCACTGCTCTCTTCAAAGCTGTCAGACAGGGTCATTAACATCTGCAGAGGTTTCTACTGCTTTTTTTTTTTCCTATGCCCTGTCCCCAGAGGTGGAGTCTACAGAGACAGGCAGGCCTCCTTGAGCTGCGGTGGGCTCCACCCAGTTCGAGCTCCCTGGAGACTTTGTTTACCTTAAGTCTCAGCAATGGCAGGCGCCCCTCCCCCAGCCTCGCTGCTGCCTTGCAGTTAGATCTCAGACTGCTGTGCTAGCAATGAGGTAGGCTCTGTGGGCGTGGGACCCTCCCGGCCAGGTGTGGCATATAATCTCCTGGTGTGCCATTTGCTAAGACCCTTGGTAAAGCCCAGTATTAGGGTGGGAGTTACCTGATTTTCCAGGTGTTGTATGTCTCAGTTTCTAAAGGGATTCCCCTCCCCTTTGTGCTTCCCAGGTGAGGTGATGCTGTGCCCTGCTTCAGCTCTCACTGGTCGGGCTGCACAAGCTGACCAGCACCGATTGTCTGGCACTCCCCAGGGAGATGAACCTGGTACCTCAGTTGAAAATGCAGAAATCACCCGTCTTCTGTGTTGCTCGCGCTGGGAGCTGTTCCTATTTGGCCATCTTGCTCGCACTCCCCTCTTGAGTCAGTTTCTTAATCTTGAGTTCTAATTTGATTGCACTGTGGTCTGAGAGACTGTTTGTTATGATTCCAGTTCTTTTACATTTGCTTAGGAGTGCTTTACTTCCAACTATGTGATCAAGTTTGGAATAAGTACCATGTGGTGCTGAGAAGAATGTATATTCTGTTGATTTGGGGTAGAGAGTTTTGTAGATGTCTATTAGGTCCGCTTGGTCCAGAGCCAAGTTGAAGTCCTGGATATCCTTGTTAACCTTCTGTCTCATTGATCTGTCTAATATTGACAATGGAGTGTTAAAGTCTCCTATTATTATTGTGTGGGAGTCTAAGTCTCTTTGTAGGTTTCTGAGGACTCGCTTTATGAATCTGGGTGTTCCTGTATTGGGTGCATATATATTTAGGATAGTTAGCTCTTCTTATTGAATTGATCCCTTTACCATTATGTAATGGCCTTCTTTGTCTCTTTTGATCTTTGTTGGTTGAAAGTCTGTTTTATCAAAGATGAGGATTGCAACTCCTGCTTTTTTTTGCTTTCCATTTGGTTGATAGGTCTTCATCCATCCCTTTATTTATGTGTGTCTCTGCATGTGAGATGGGTCTCCTGAATACAACACACTGATGGATCTTGACTGTTTATCCAATTTACTAGTCTGTGTCTTTTAATTGGGTCATTTAGCCCATTTACTTTTAACGTTAATATTGTTATGTGTGAATTTGATCCTGTCATTATGATGTTAGCTGGTTGTTTTGCCCATTAGTTGATGCAGTTTCTTCCTAGCCTCGATGGTCTTTACTATTTGGCATGTTTTTGCAATGGCTAGTACCAGCTGTTCCTTTCCATGTTTAGTGCTTCCTTCAGGAGCTCTCATAAGGCAAGCCTGGTGGTGACAAAATCTCTCAGCATTTGCTTGTTTGTAATGGATTTTATTTCTCCTTTACTTATGAAGCTTAGTTTGGTTGGATATGAAATTCTGGGTTGAAAATCGTTTTGTTTAAGAATGTTGAATATTGACCCTCACTGTCTTCTAGTTTCTGGTGAGAGTTCTGCTGTTAGTCTGATGGGCTTCCCTTTGTGGGTAACCCAACCTTTCTCTCTGGTTGCCCTTAACATTTTTTCCTTCATTTCAACTTTGGTGAATCTGACAATTATGTGTCTTGGGGTTGCTCTTCTTGAGGAGCATCTTTGTGTTGTTCTCTGTATTTCCTTAATTTGAATATTGGCCTGTCTTACTGGAGTGGGGAAGTTCTCCTGGATAATATCCTGCAGAGTGTTTTCCAACTTGTTTCCATTCTCTCTGTCACTTTCAGGTACACCAATCAAATGTAGATTTGGTCTTTTCACATAGTCCCATATTTCTTGGAGGTTTGTTTGTTTCTTTTACTCTTTTTTTCTCTACACTTCTCTTCTCACTTCATTTCATTCATTTGGTCTTCAATCATTGATTCCCTTTCTTCCACTTGATTGAATCGGCTACTGAAGCTTGTGCATGTGTCACGTAGTTCTCATGCCATGGTTTTCAGCTCCATCAGGTCATTTAAGGGTTTCTCTACACTGTTTATTCTAGTTAGCCATTTGTCTAATCTTTTTTCAAGGTTGTTAGCTTCCTTGTGATGTGTTCAAACATCCTCCTTTAGCTTGGAGAAGTTTGTTATTACCAACTCTGTGAAGCCTACTTCTGTCAACTTGCCAAAGTCATTTTCCATCCAACTTTGTTCCGTTGCTGGTGAGGTGCTGCGATCCTTTGAAGGAGAAGGGGCTCTCTGGTTTTTAGAATTTTCAGCTTTTCTGTTCTGGTTTCTCCCCATCTTTGTGGTTTTATCTACCTTTGGTCTTTGATGATGGTGAGTTACAGATGTGGTTTTGGTGTGGACGTCTTTTTTGTTGATGTTGATGCTGTTCCCTTCTGTTTGTTCATTTTCCCTCTAGCAGTCAGTTCCCTCACCTGCAGGTCTGTTGGAGTTTGCTGGAGGTCCCCTCCAGACCCTGTTTGCCTGGGTATCACCAGCAGGGGCTGCAGAACAGCAAATATTATGGAATAGCAAATATTGCTGCCTGATCCTTCCTCTGGAATCTTCATCTCAGAGGGGCACCCGGCTGTATGAGGTGTCAGTCAGCCCGTACTGGGAAGGTGTCTCCAAGTTAGGCTACACAGGCGTTAGGAACCCACTTGAGGAGGCAGTCTATTTGTTCTCAGATCTCAAATACCGTCCTGGGAGAGCCACTGCTCTCTTCAGAGCTGTCAGACAGGGACGTTTAAGTCCGCAGAAGTTTCTGCCGCCTTTTGTTCAGCTATGCCCTGCCCCCAGAGGTGGAGTCTAGAGAGGTATGGGGGCCTTGTTGAGCTGCGTTTGGCTCCACCCAATTCAAGCTCTCCAGCCACTTTGTTTACCTGCTCAAGCCTCAGCAATGGTGGACGCCTCTCCCCCAGCCAGACTTGCTGCCTGGCAGTTCAATCCTGGACTACTGTGCTAGCAGTGAGCAAGGTTCCATGGGCATGGGACCCACTGAGCCAGGTGCGGGATATAGTCTCCTGGTGTGCCATTTGCTAAGATGGTTGGAGGAGTGCAGTATTTAGGTGGCAGTGTCCCAGTTCTCCTGGTACAGTCTGTCATGGCTTCCCTTGGCTAGAAAAGGGAAATCCCCTGCCCCCTTGCACTTCCCAGGTGAGGCAATGCCCCGCCCTGCTTCAGCTCACCCTCCATGGGATGCATCCACTGTCTGACCAGTCCCAATGAGATGAACCAGGTACTTCAGTTGGAAATGCAGAAATCACCCATCTTCTGCATCAATCACGCTGGGAGCTGCAGACCAGAGCTGTTCCTATTCAGCCATCATCAGACTTCCTTCTTAACAGTTTTTTAGCTGTATCCCAGGGATTCTGGTACATTTCCTCTTTGTTCTCATTAGTTTCAAAGAACTTCTTGATTTCTGCCTTAATTTCATTATTTACCCAGGAGTCATTAAGGATCAGGTTGTTCAATTTCCATGTAGTTTTGTGGTTTTGAGTGAGCTTTTTAATCTTGAGTTCTAATTTAATTGCACCGTGGTCTCAGAGACTGTTTGTTATGATTTCAGTTCTTTTGCATTTGCTGAGGAGTGTTTTACTTCCAATTATGTGATCAATTTTAGAGTAAGTATCATGTGGTACCACGAAGAATGTATATGCTATTGTTTTCAAGTGGAGTGTTCTGTAGCTATCTATCAGGTCCACTTGACCCAGAGCTGAGTTCAAGTCCTGAATATCTTTGTTTATTTTCTCTTGAAGATCTGTCTAATATTGACAGTGGGGTGCTAAAGTCTCCCACTATTATTGTGTGGCAGTCTAAGTCTCTTTGTAGGTATCTAAGAACTTGTTTTATGAATCTGGGTGCTCCTGTATTGGATGCATATGTATTTAGGGTAGTTAGCTCTTCTTGTTGCATAGAACCCTTTACCATTATGTAATGCCCTTCTTTGTCTTTTTTGATCTTTGTTGGTTTAAAGTCTGTTTTGTCAGAAACTAGGATTGCAACCCCTGTTTTTTTTTCTGTTTTCCCTTTGCTTGGTAATTTTCCCTCCATCCCTTTATTTTGAGCCTATGTTTGTCTTCGCATGTGAGATGGGACTCTTGAATACAGCACACCGATGGGTCTTGACTCTATCCAGCTTGCTGGTCTGTGTCTTTTATTTGGGGCATTTAGCCCACTTACATTGAAGGTTAATATTGCTATGTGTGAATTTGATCCTGTCATTATTATGCTGGCTGGTTATTTCACAGACTTGTTAAAGTAATTGTTTTATAGTGTCATTGGCCTATGTACTTCAGTTTGTTTTTGTAGTAGCTTTTAATGATTTTTCCTTTCCATATTCAGTGCTTCCTTCAGAAACTCTTTCCAGGCAGGCCCGGCAGTGACAAAATCCCTCAGCATTTGCTTGTCTGGAAAGGATTTTATTTCTCCTTTAATTATGAAACTTAGTTTGGTTAGATATGAAAGTCTGGGTTGGAAATTCTTTTCTTTAAGAATGTTGAGTATTTGTCCTCCAGTCTCTTCTGGCTTGTAGGGTTTCCATTGAGAGGTCCACTGTTAATCAGATAGGCTTTGCCGTGTAGGTGACCTGACCTTTCTCTCTGGCTGCCATTAACATTTTTTCCTTCATTTCAACCTTGGAAAATCTGCTGATTATGTGTCTTGGGGTTGATCTTCTCAGCGAGTATCTTACTGGGGTTCTCTGGGTTTCCATAATTTGAATGTTGGCCTGTCTTGCTAGGTTGGGGAAGCTCTGGATGACATACTGAAGTATGTTTTTCAGCTTGTTTCTGTTCTCCTCATCTCTTTCAGGTACCCGTCAGTTGTAGGTTCAGTCTTTTTTACAAATTCCATAGTTCCTGGAGGTTTTGTTCATTCCTTTTCATTCTTTTTTCCCTAGTCTTTCCTGCCTGTCTTATTTCAGCAAGATAATCTTCAAGCTCTGAGATTCTCTTCTCTGCTTGGTCTATTCAGCTATTTATATTTGTGGTTACACCGTGAAGTTCTTGTGTTGTGTATTTCAGCTCTATCAGGCCACTTATTTTCCTCCCTAAACGGTTTTTCTGGTTAACAACTCCTCTAATGTTTTGTCATGGTTCTTAGCTTCTCTACATTGGGTTAGAACATACTCCTTTAGCTCAGTGAAGTTCATTATTGCCCACCTTCTGAAGCCTGCTTCTGTCAATTCATCCGTTTCAACCTCAACCTAGTTCTGTGCCCTTGCTGGACAGGTGTTACAGTCATTTGGAGGAGAAGAGCCACTGGCTTTTAAAATTTTCAGCATTTCTGTGTTGATTTTTTCTCATTTTCATGGGTTTATCTCCCTTTAATCTTTGAGACTTTTGACCTTTGGCTGAGGTTTTTGTGGGGTCTTTTTTTGTCGATATTGTTTTTTCTTTTTTTTTCCTTTTTTTTTTTTTTTTTTTTTACATCCAGGTCCCTCTTCTGCATGATTGCTACAGTTTGCTGAGGGTCTATTTCAGACCCTATTTTCCTGGGTCTCTCCTGCACCTGGTAGTATCACCAGTGGAGGGTGCATAACAGCAAAGATGATTGCCTGCACTTTCCTCTGGGGCCTTGGTCCCAGAGGGCTACCAACCTGATGCCTGCCAGAACTCTTCTGTATGAGGTGTCAGGTGACCCCTGTTGGGAGGTCTCACTCAGTCAGAAGGTACAGGATCAGAGACCTGCTTAAAGAAGCAGTCTGGCTGCCCTTGGCAGAGTATGTGTGCTGTGTGTGTGTGTGGGGGTGGGGGGCGGGGGGCGGAGTTCCACTTGCTTTCCTGACTCCTCACAGCCAGCAGGCAGGAAAGACTAAGTCCACTTAACCGGAGACAGCAACTGCCCCTCCCTCCAGGTGCTCCATTCCAGGGAGATCAGAGTTCTGTCCATAAACCGCCGGCTGGAGTTGCAGCAATTCCCACAGGGAGGTCCTGCCTGGTGAGGGGGGATGAATCTGGGTTCCACCTAAAGAAGCAGTCTGGCCACAATCTGCCTCAGTCACTGTGCTGTGCTGTGAGGAATTCTTTCCAGTCCAGACCACCCAGCCTCCCTGGTACTGGCAGGGGAAGATGGCTGGTTGGAATTGCAGTGATGGCTGCTGCCCCTCACCCCTCTGGAATCAGTGGTCTTGGGCAGTCTCTAGCCTGCTGCCACTGCCCAAAACCCGAGCAGCTGCCAAGAGTCTGTACAGTTCTGTGCTCAGGACCCGAGGCCCAGGAAGTACGGGTTCACCAGCGGATCTCCTGATCCATTGGTTGCACAGATCCGTGGAAAAAGTATGGTTTCCCTGGTTGGGTAGCACAATCACTCACCATCTCCCTCGGTTAGGGGTGGGAGTTCCCCTTACCCTGTGTAGCTCCTGGGTGGGCTGTCACTACACCTTGTTTTTCCTTGCTTTCCATTGGTTGCACCAACCACTTACTTAGTCCCAGTGAGAGAAGTTGGATACCTCAGCTGAAGGTGCAGAATTCACTTGCCATTTTCATTCTTCTTTTTGGGAGCTACAGTTGGGAGCTGCATCTAATTGGCCATCTCAGCCTCTCCCACATCTATGATTTTTGATCTTAGAAAATCACTCTATATTAATTTTCCTTTCTTTTTTGGTTTTATTGGTAATATGTATTCCTTTAGTGTTTGGGGAAATTAGCTTTTAAAGCCATTAGATCCAGAATTTTCTTTATAGTGTGGTTTTCCAGTGACTTCAACATCTTTAGAACTATCCAGATTTTTCAGTTTCCTCCTAAGGTTTTTCAAAAGGTTTGTCTCTATGAGAATGACTATTTTTTTTTGACTGTTTATATTGGTTAAATTGTGTTTTGTCTTTTTCTCCTAGGGGTTTATGAATTTTGCTAGTCTTTTTAAAGGAACAGCTTTTGGCTTCATTAATGTTCATTAATTTTCTATTTCATTAAGTTCTTATTTTACTATTTTTTCTTTCTAGTATTTTTGAGTTTATTTTACAGTTTTCTTTCTAGCTTCATGAGAAAAATAATTAGGTCATGAATGCTTAGCCTTTCTTTTTATCTAGTATATGGAATTTAAGGCTGGAAAATTTCCTCTAAGCACAGCTTTAGCTGAATTTAATTTTTTCTATTGTCTGTTTTTTTCTTGGTTATCAGTCCAATCTTATCTTTTCAATGCTGGATGTTTTTTTCTTTTATTGAATGATAACCTTTATGTGAAAAAATAAAACAGAGAACATTTGAGGTTCTGATAATAGTATATACAAGTAGAAAGAATTTACTTCTTTAAGTATGCTTTTAGACATTAGTGGCAGATCACTGTAATTCAATTGGGAATTAAACTGATTTGAGCCTGGAATTTAGTGTTAGTGAGAGTGCAGATTATTTCCAGTGCATTCCTATTCCTGGGGTAAATAGTCCTTTATGTGTTCTTACTGAAAGCCAAAGATGTTCACCAACAGTTCTTCACTTTAACAAGCCCTGAGTATCGATGTTTATTTCCCTAGTACAGTGAGATTATTCAAAGCTCTGAAAGGTCTGTTAGTCTCTAGATTGCCATTTGCGGACTGAAAAAATGCCTAGAGGAGAGAATCAACACAGAATGTTTGGTTCACCTTTCCTTACTGTGTTGCTCTTTTGAATCTTGTTCACTCAGTGTTGGTTGCTTTGTGAGTTTTCTTTTGCCCTCAAAAATATATTTAAAAATATTTTATCCTCATTTATTAATTGTGATTATTTTCCTTGAACTATATTTAATGGCATGTAAACATGCAAAACTATTAAAAGATAAAAATCAGATTACAATTATTACTCTTTTGAAATCATGTACATTTATGTGTATGTGAGCACATGCATGGAACATATTCTGGCTGATGGATAACAAGATATTAGTCGTAACTGTCTCAGAGTGATAGAAGTATAAGTCATTTTTAGTTTTTCTGTCTGTCTCTCTCTCTGTCTCTCTCTCTCTCTGTCTCTCTCTCTCACACAAACACACACACACACACACTCATACATACCCTCACCCCAGAGATTCTTGTGGTGCTTCTCGGTCCCAAAGGGTCCAGGTCCAGAGTTCAGGTTCTCAGATTTCCTACAGTCAGATCATATGTACACGTGTGAAACATGTGAAGGAAAGTTAAATGGTTAAATAGTACCTCTTAGTCTCCATCTGACACCAGAAAAGTCACTGGCAACTTTACCGCTAGGCAAGACCTTGCTTCCTCAAAGCCTGTGGTTTCCCTCAGGTTCTGGCACACCAGAAATATGTATATAAGTAATTCTTGTTAGATAACAATGAATTTGGTATGGTTAGTTTGGGGCAAGGGGGAGTTAGTGAGCAGAGATACATGAAGTTATCTATGTTCCTATGTACATTTTTATTGATACATAATATTTATATGTATTTGTGGGGTACATGTGATATTTTGATATATGCATACAATCTATAATGATCAAATCAGGGTGATTGGGATATTCATCACCTAAAATATTTATCATTTCTTTGTGTTGAGAACATTCCAAATCTTCTAGCTATTTAAAATACACAAAAATTTATGGATACCTATAGTCACCCTTGTAGTCACCTATAGTCATTGTTTTTCCTTTTTTTTGTCTGAGTAAGTTATTTTAAAAGTCCTGTTTTCAAGTTCAGAATGTCTTTCTTCTGCTTAATCTAGTCTATTGTTAATGCTCTTGATTGTATTTTTTATTTTAATGCTTGAATTCTTCAGTTCCAGGATTTTGTTCTGTTCTTTTTTATGATACCTCTTTGTTGATTTTTAAATTCTGGTCATGAATTATTTTCCTTATTTCTTTGTAATGTTTATCTGTGTTGTTTTGCATTGCACTGAGTTTCCTTAAAAGCAATACTTTGAATTCCTATTCAGTTATTTAACAAATTTCCTTTTCTTTGGGGTCAGCTACTAGAGAATTATTGTGTTCCTTTGGAGGTATCATGTTTCCTTGCTTTTTCATGTTTCTGTGTCTTTATATTAATATCTGGTGTAATTATCACTTCTTTTAATTTTATTGAGTAACTTACATAGGGAAAGATTTTTCCTATAGATATATCTATAAGGTCAATTGGGCAAGGTTCTTGGGCTTTGATTTTGAGTGGGCAACATAATGTAGTCTCCATATGATTACTTTGGTTATAATAAGTATCAGTGGTGTCCTTAGTGGATTATGCTGTGGTAGGTTGTGGAGGCTTTTCTGAGGATAGAGGTGCCGGGCAGACTGGTCTTCAGGCACCTATCTAGGTGGTTTGTGCAGTCACCAGATGTGGTTGAAATATGCCCTTAGCTGGCTATTCTTCAGGCCTCAGGTGAGGTATGCAGTAACTGGTGGTGGTAGTGTTGGGCACTGAGTGGGGCATGTGGGCACTGGCAGTAGCAAAAATGAGTCAGTCATCAGGCACCTATGTGGGCCTTGTGTGTGTCAATGGCATTGATGATGGGTCAGCTGCACTAGTCCCCAGGTCCCTAGGCAGGGCGTGCAGACACTGGAAATGTCCATGTCGGGTCAGTCCCCAGACTCCTAGTGAGCTGTGTCATTCTGCAAGGGCTGCGGCTTTGAATTCAAGTGGGGTCACTGTTGGTAGCCACAGCCTTGGACAGGTGGATCTCAGCCTTTGGGGAGTGCATGCTTTAGTTCCCTATGTCCCAGGGCAGCCTCCCTAATGTACTGGACTGTATATTCCCGAGGGTACAGGGCACTTTGCTGGCTCAGGTGTTGGTGATGTGATCGTACCACTAGGTCCAACTGGTACCACAATGCTGTAACCCTCTAAGTAGATGTGGGGGAATGTTGGTGGGACTCCAGGGATGTGGAAAATGCAGGGGCTACTGGGCTCCCAGGCAGGTTGTAGCTTGGTGTTGGCTCTACACTCAAAATGGTGCTGTGCTTCAGCAGCTTGAGTCCCAGGGGTAGAACACAACATAAATTCCTTCTCTGGAATAATACCATCATGTGGACTCCAGGCAGCCCCTTATATTAGGCTCAAGGACTATGAGGGCTGAGGGGCTTTCCTGCTGTTAGAGCTGTCAGAGTCTGCAGTGGAAATGTGGACTGCTGAGGACCTCTTACCTTTTCCCCTCATTGGGGAATCCGTCTGGGCTCTGAGCCAATCTGGCCAGCTCCCTTACTTCCCTCTCTATGCTGTCATGTCAAGCTTCTGTTCCTCATATAGTACCTGTCACTTCCTGCTGGATTCTAGAATTCCCCTCTAGAACATCTACTTGATGTGCAGTTATCTCTTTGCTATTTTGGTCCTTGTTATGGAGGAGGATAGTGCTGGGTGCCTCTAGTCAACCATGTTGATGATGTCTCCTCCTTAGGTGAATTTTGATATATTCCCCTGGAGGGATTTATCGCAACGTGACTATTGATCATGGTAGTGTGTGGTATCCCATAGGGATGGTTGGGTATAAATCATAGCTAAGAGTAGTTCATCACTGTTAAAGTGGAGTTGTTCTTATTTTTAAGGTAAGTCTAATACAAGATAATCCTCCATAGACAAAAGCAGAAATCCCTACCAGCCAACCTTTTTCTACAGAGAATAGCCAAAGGGATCTTTTCAATTCAAGATCAGTTCAGATCACTTTTCTAATTAGCACCCCTGGAAGTTTTTCAGAGCGCTTAGAGTAAAAGCCATACTCTTTACCATAACTAGCAAGGCTTCACATGGTTTGGCTCCTGCTTGCCATCCAATCTCATTTAACATGATCTTCACATTTTGCTATGCCAGCCACCAAGGTCTTCTTCCTGTTCTCAAACTCGCCAAAACTCCTACCTGCCTTGGGATTTTTGGTTCCTTTTGCCTGAACACTTCTACCTCAGAGAGTTATATGGATGATAACTTTTTATTAACCAGGACTCCACCCAAATGTCATCTCTTCAAAGAGGCCCTTCCCCGAACACTTAGGGCTGCTGTGTAGCACAGTTGAGGGGACATTATTCATATTAGGGACTATGGAAATGGCACTGGAATTGGGCAGTGCACAGCCTGTTGTGGCTCTGTGCTTTCTTCCTGGAACACTCTATTTAAAATTCCTCCCCCATTACTCCCAAGCACAGAACCTTATCATTATCTAAAATTATGTTATTTATTCATTTACTTTACAGAACACATGCTTGCATGCTGCCACTTGCATCCCAAGAAGGCAGGAACTCTGTCTCTGTTGTTCACTCCTATATTCACAGAGTTTAGAGAAGAACCTGGGACAGAATTTGGTACTTCCTATGTATTTGTGGCACTTCCAATATATTTCCTATATAAAATGGATTGTAGGGGTATCTCAACACAGACCATAGGAATGGTCCCTGGTTTCATTTGTTCTTTTTCTTTAGGGGTCCAGTGGACCATATTGGCTTCTTGTTCCAGATATGAAGTATTTAATAAATATTTATGAATAAGATTACAATAAAGATACAATAATTAAGATGGCATGATGGTCATACAAGAATAAATGAATAAATCAATGGAACAGAATAGAGACACGAGAAATAGAACACACAAATGTGGACAATTGATTTTTGAAGATCTCGCCATGTAATTAAAAGCAAATTAAATGTTTTATCAATAGTGGTCCTGAAGAAACTGAGCATTCATATGGAAATAAGTGATTATTTACCTCTAGCTTATACCACATATAACAACATAAGATGAATCATAGACTTAAATGTGAAAGCTAGAACTGTGAAGCTTCTAGCAGAAAACATAAGAGAATAGTTTTAAGACCTGGGTCTACAAAGATGTTTTAAATAGGAAGCCAAAAACCCTTGCTATAAGTTAAAAATAATAAATCAAACATTATCAAAATTAAAATTTTCTGCTCATCAAAGATACCATTAAGAATGTGAAAATGCAAGCCACAGGCTGGAAGAAAATGATTATAATACATATATCTGTCAAGGGTGTCATATCCAGAACAGATAAAGAAAAATAAAAACAATCCTATTTTATAAACATAAATAAAAGTACTTTAAAAGTACTTCACAAAATAAAACATCCAAACAGCTGATAAACACAAAAAAAGGTGTTCAACATTATTAGCCATCAAGGATATACAAATTAAAAACACAATAATATACCAGCACACATCCACCCTAAATGACTGATATTTAAATGGCTGACAACGCAAGTATGTTTTTCTAGAATTTTGAGCAAACAGAAACTTTTTTTCAATAAAAGCCCATCAACTGAAAACAACACTAAATGTTCATCATCAGGATAATGGATAATGATGTGAATGCATTACAAACTGATACAGACAACAATATGAAAGAATCTCAAAGCATGTGGAGTGACAGAAGTTGAAAGAGTAATAGTACGTGATTCCTTTTTTTTTTTTTTTTTTTTTTTTTGAGACAGAGTCTCACTGTGTGGCCTAGGCTGAAGTGCAGTGGTGCGATCTCCACCCACTGCAATCTCCGCCTCCTGGTTTCAAGTAATTCTTCTGCCTCAGCCTCCCAAGTAGCTGGGACTACAGGCATGCATCACCATGCCAGCTAATTTTTTGTATTTTTAGTAGAGGCAGGGTTTCATCATATTGGCCAAGCTGGTGTTGAACTCCTGACCTCTTGATCCACCTGCCTCAGCCTCTCAAAGTGCTGGGATGGTGGCGTGAGCCACTGTGCCTGGCCTATGTGATTTCTTTTATATGTAGGTCAACAGCAGACAAAACTGATCAGTTAAGCTTATTGACTGAGAAGGTGCACAAGTAAGTAATAGAAATATATATATATATATATATATGTTTTTTTTTTAATGGAGTGGTAGTTACATGGATGTTGTGATGGTTAGTAATGGGTGTCAACTTGGTTGCATTGAAGGATGTAAAGTATTGATCTTGGGTATCTGTGAGGGTGTTGCCTAAGGAGGTTAATATTTGAGTCAGTGGACTGGGAGAGGCAGACCCACCCTTAATCTTTGTGGGCACCATCTAATCAGCTGCCAGCCTGGCCAGAATATAAAGCAGGCAGAAGATCTTGGAGAGACTAGACTGACTTAGCCTCCCAGCCTACGTCTTTCTCCCATGCTGGATGCTTCCTGCCCTCGAACATCCGACTCCAAGTTCTTCAGCTCTGGGACTTGGACTGACTTTCTTGATCCTCAGCTTGCAGATGGCCTATTGTGGGACTTTGTGATTGTGTGAGTTAATACTTCTTAATAACCCCCCCTTTATATATAAGTATATATAGCAGTCTCTAAGGTTGTCATTTTATATATACATATATCTTTAAGGACATCATTATATCATATATATTATATAGTATATATAATATATATAAAATGACATCATATATATATAAAGGGGAGTTTATTAAGGAGTATTAACTCACACAATCACTATATATATATATTCTATTAGTTGTGTCCCTCTAGAGAACCCTGACTAATACAAATTTATATGTATTGCTTATACAATTGGTTATACAATTAAGATCTGTGCATTTTCCTACATTTAAATTATAATTTATTAACAATTATACTAAGAAAAATGGAAAATATATGTTGAATGAAAAAACGGAAATTCTTTACTATACAAATATAAATGTTCAGAGAAAGTTGTAATACATTTTTCCTTCAGAACTACATTTATCTCCATTTATTTCACTTATTAATATTGCCTATTATTTTAAAATATTATATATGCTAAATAACTAATATAAATTGCTATTCAGAATTTCCAGCCAGAAGTTTAACTTAAGAAAGAAGAAAGCCATGATTTTAATTTTACAAATAACAGAAATTTCCCTCATGTCAGACTATTGCCAACAGACAATATTATACTCTGGACAGCAGTTATGAACCTATAATTGACAACAAGATGACCTTCCCTGATGGTTTCATGAGACAAACAGTTTAACATCCTAAATAAGTTACAGAATGCTTATCTCAGATAGCAGCAAAAATGGAACATATTTAATAACCATACTTTGTATGTTTCACATTCTTCTCCATGGTTTTCAAATTCTGTGATTTTTCTTCTCACTGTATCTCTCATATTCACCGCTGCCTTCTCAATTCCCAGAAACATACCATAATTCAAGATCTTGAGCATTTCTCATAGGGAGTGAAGATGGTACAGTAAAGGTGACATTTTTGCTATATGATTATTTGATTCCAGTTTTAACAATGACATCTACAGGTTGACAGGCTTTTCAACTGACTGAATGAAGCTTATATTGTGACCTCTGTTACTAAATATTATCCCCATTTTATTCCCCATCTTTTTCACATGTGTTCTCCTTTATGTGCTCATGATGTTATTTGCCCAACTTTTTTCTCTATCACTTTCTCATGATCCACTCAACCATACTCTATCATTCAAGGCAATGAGGCAATGACTTCCTGTTGTATTTTCCACTGGTGCCTTTTGCTGGCATTCTTGATCTGTCTTGCTTATGTCCTTCATGTGTTCACATCTTCACACATAATATATATAGAATCACCGAATGTTCTGGAAATTTCTGTTTCCTTCTCCAAGTTCACACTCCACCTTTTCCAGTGGGTTCTGTGCCTTAGGAGCCTGACCTCTTTAACTGCATCACTCACATTCCCTCACTTTCTAGTTTGTGGGTGGATTTTGCAGGAGACTCTTATTGGCTAGATATTGGTGAGTCGGAGTAAAGAAAGATGGAGGCGTTTGCTTTTGACATTCTGCAGTGATTGCACCCTGTCTCTACGGTCATCATTATTATTGGGTAACTCCTCTCCCACAACTGTAATTTTGCTGAGTTCTGTTAATATTTACCTTCTCTTACCCCATTAGACTAAAGGAGTGTAAAAGTTTCTAGCCATTTCTAGTCCTAGAATTCTTAATCCTTCCTGTGTGTTCCTACAACTTGCCTACAGCTTTTCAAATGATCTCTTCATAAAATTCTCTTTGCTTTCCTCTTTTGGTATAACTTCTCTCAAGACCTTGATGGATACCCGTGTTTGGCATAAATAAATGAGGCTTGAATATGTGACCATCTCTGAGGACACATATGCTACTTTTCCAGCTAGCCATCAAGATTAAACCCATGAGATTTTCATGCTCAGATTCATGAAATTATCTCAGGAGTCACACAGATTAGGTGTGGGGAATAATCTTGCTATTACCTAGAAATTCCTGGGATTACCATTAGCATGGAAACTTGCTAGGCCTCCTCCTGGAAGGAACAGTGCATGCAATGAATTATGTCAGTTAAGGTCCTCTGGACACAAATGTTATAAAAATAGTTAACAATAGCTGACATTTATCAAATGCTTAATGTACATTGGAATAATTTCTTTATATTCATTATGTCATTTAGTTATAACTCTACCACCACTACTCCAATAAAACATAATAAAACTCATCTCAGTCTCTGGGGATTTTACTGCATTTGAGTATATAACTCTACACTGTAATGTTTGGCCCCATTAGTTGACAGCTGTCAAGATGATGGGAGGCTGAAAGAGTGTATACCAAGATATCTCTTTTTCTCATTCATTGAAAACATTTTACTTCTCTAATTACATCTGTCACCTGAAACAGCACAATGAAAACAGATGAATTTTCTTCATGGTGAAATGACTTAGGAGGAAGATTCCTTTAATTAGTATTTACTGCATATCTGCTATGTGTAAGACACTGTGTCAACATAGGAAGATGAACTAGGTACAGCCTGTGCCCACAAAATGCTCATAAACATGAACATAAACAAAGTGACCATACAAATACAAAGTGTGACCTAGGTCGCCAGGTTGTAGCACATGAAACACTCTTTGAAAACATCCAATTCGTCCTCCTCATCTTATACATGAAACCCAACTATAAACCCAACTAGTGTATGCACTTCCCAGGTCTGAATTCATGGAGTCACTCATTAGTTTAATAATTAAAATTTAAATTGTTAGAGGGCCGTATTCCATGTATTGGAGGAGTAGAATGCCTTGTACAATGTTAGCAATTTGGCAAGGATTTAAATTTTAATAGTTCTATCCCACTCCAGTTTCATATTTCTAAGAACACTTGATCCTATTCAGGTCTTCCCCACCATGGCCATTCTGTCCTCTTGTCTCTGAGATGTTTAAGTCATTTATCATAGTCCCTGTCTGTGATGTCTCTGAAGCATCACCCACAGAAGGCAGTCTGTAGTTTGGAGGGGAAGGGAGAGATACATTGTAGCATGCCAAACCCTGTACAATTTAATATTAAATATCCTGGTTCATAAATAGCAACTGGACATCCCCTACCTGAGGAATTACATGGAAGAAATAGCCCTGAAGAACAATAGAATTTTTTAAAGTTAGAAATTGGGGGTAGGGACACATAGAGAAGAAACATTCGAAGCAAAGGTACAAGTCAAGGATGGGGCATGCACAAAAATTTTTTCACAAAAATGTCTTCCCTGCTTGTCCACCACTGCTCTGACATACACACCATTCATCTGACAACAATAGTACTCTGAACTGTCTTAGGGAACAGTGATTTTGCTAAATGGAAGATGTGTAAGTGAGTACTGTGGATAAAACCTAGAGAGGTGGCTTGGGTGAAATAATGGAGAGTTAGCTAAATGTGGTGTGTATGATGGAGCCTGTGAAGGTTTTTGAGCAATGGAGTTGCATTACCGAACCTGGGTTGTTGGAAGATTAATATGGGAATAATGTATGTGCTAAATTACAATAGGGAGAGGTGAAAAGAGGAAGGCTAGCTGTCACCAATAGAGGGATGTGCTGCCCAAGTGGGGCAGTGCTCCTGGGAGTGTTGATCATAGACAGCCTTCTGTTGTCAGACTTGCCGTGGATTGGCTCACCTACCGAGAGTTCTCTCAGCCAATGGCAGACCCCTTGGAGTAGTGGCTCACTTCTGGTGACTGATGTATGTGTAAGCATAAAGGCCTGGACATACTGGCCCAAATCTGGATGACCCTGTAGTGTCTATCTAGCTTCCGAGCTTCTCCTGGGGTGGGTGGTGGGCTTGGGCTGACCTTAGACCTGATTTTATCTCTATGCACTCAGGTTCCTTCCTCTCCCTTCCACAGGTGTTGATCCCAAGGGCACACTTTAGTCAATATTTGGCACCTTAAACGACATCTCAATCTCTTTTCCAGATAAGCCAATCTGAGACATTGGTTAGAACATGATTATCCTAGTCTAGGTTAGGGGCAGTAAAGACCTGAATTAGAACTGTGTCATCTGGAATAGAAAGTTCAGATATAAAGGAATCGGTTCCTCCATGGTATAACTTTGCTGCCATGTAGATGTTACTGGGGATTCTGTAATTAGGATTCACTAGGACCAAGTCCATGTGACTACAGAAATGATTCAGCCTAGTCCATTCGAAGCATATGTGAAAACACGAATGAGTGAATAATTCCATGAATGAATTGGTAAGCACAACAGATGTGGTAACTTTATTTATCATCTCATGAATAGAGTGGGTCCAGAAATACTTATTCCACTGTTTGTAGAGTAACAGTAACAAGCCATAGAGAAGCTGACTGGCTGTCTATGTTGTTGCATCTGATTCGGCTGTACTTGTATATACAAAGACTGTGATCAGAAAAGCAGCATAGAGCATTTTCAATGAGATATTTCTTGTACTACAATTGCAAGTTCCACACATGCTAATCAGGAATTTGAGATATCCTAAACAGGTATATGTTACCACAGTCCACTGCCAGCTGGGAAACATGAAATGACCTTTTGTTTTATATTCAAGGTATCAGACTTAGAAAAGGATACACTGGAATTTCACCCAGTAATTGTTAACTGTGAATCAGTCAGGAAATTGTTTTTCAACACTTTCATTTTATGAGGTAGTAAAAAATAAAATAAGACACATTTTACAGTAAATGAGCTTGTTCTGTTGTAATTTGTCTCTTTCTCCTAAACATAGAAAGAATAAGACCTGGATAATTTTACATACTATCAGTTAGGTACTTGCTAATTGGGTTTTTATCCCATTAAGAAAAGACAGTTTAGGGGATGGCCTAATGCAGTCAGATTCCTACCCTAAGTATGTCCATAGCTCAGACACACTAATCCTTAGACACTAAAACATACCTACTCTCCAGATAACATGTATTGTTGTGTAATGTATTATTCTTATCAAATATATTTTTATTCCACAAATACTTATTGAGGACTAACAATGTACTAAATAGTACACTAAGCAGGGAGATCTAATGTTATAAGAAATAAAAGCACTCAAGGAGAAAGGGAGGAGGGAGGGAGGAATGGAACTCTTGACAGTGTCACTATTCCTGAGGATTAAAATAACACAAAACCCAAAAAACCTTCCTTAGATTTAATATCTTGTACATTATAAGCAACTTTTGAAAAGCAGTTTCTACAGGGTAGAGGACAAAATGTGGTGGGTTCATATTTTTCATATCAAGAGAAGGAAGTGGACAGAGCAGATTCTTTGAGTTTTTTGTTTGTTTGCTTGTCTGTGTGTTTAAGTTCTGTCACCCAGGCTGGCGTGCGGTGGCACAGTCATAGCTCATTGCAGCCTCAAACACCTGAGCTCAAGTGGTCCTCCTGCCTCAGCCTCCTGAGTAGCGAGAATTACCAGCATGTGCCACCACGCCGGGGTAACAGCAGGTCTGAGTAGATTTCAGGGAACTCTATGTGAAGAAAAGGAAAAATGCAGGGCAGTGACTTTGAAAGAGGAATAAAAGCAGAGAAAGAAGCTTTTTTACAGATGTGAAATAATTGATCTTATATGCTGAGAGGAAGAAATAAAAACTACTAGAGAGGAAAATGCAGAAAATACAGGAGAGTGAGGAGATAAATGAAATGGGATCCCTCAAGAGGCAGCATGGGATGGGACTGTGAAGACAGGTGTTGAGGATACGTTTCAACAACCACCAGAGTCATAGCAATAATGATAACTAATAAGCATTGATCTCTATGTGCTATGCCTGCCTAAGGATTATATATGTTATTTAACCTCCCCCATAACATTGTTAGATGTATGTAATTATTATCCCATATTTTAATGGTAGCTTAGGAAAGTGAGACACAAAGAGGAGTAGTGTAGAGGCCAGGCAAGTTTTTGGGTGGAGAAAGAAATTGAAATGTTTGCTTTGGTGGGCCTCACTTTGGTCTGTAAGGCAGAAGGTGAGTCAATCTGCTGAGAATGAGGAGGAAGCTGATACAGCTTGTGAATTGTGAAGGTTGGAAATGGTTGTGAAGGAAACTGGAAATCATATGAGACTTCCTTAGCAGATCTGAGGAAATGAGGTTCAAGATCATGGATTTTCACAATTCCAATCAACTTAATTGTGCAATCTGCTCTAGGAGCAGAGGAGGAGCTCCCAGGGGCAGAGGAGGTAGATGCTTAGTGTTGACACCAGGATCACAGTCTTTCTCTGTAGCTCCAAGAGCTTTTAGCATCTTGAGGACATCAGTGTCCACATGATGGCCATAAAGTATCCCATTGTTAAAGTTCCTTGACCCTCTCCATTCCAATGACCTTCCTTCTCACTCCATTTCATCCACTCATTTCATGGACATTTCATGAACTCATTATAAACCTTATTTGCACAATATATATTCGGAGACCTCATTAAAACTAGCAGTGCTTAAGTCCTCCATCTTTTCCTAAGCTATGAAATTCTTCCTATCCAGCCCGGATCCAAACTTTCACCATTTTAATTATTTATTTTTAACTTTCTTTCTTTTCTTTTCCTTCCTTCCTTCCTTCCTTCCTTCCTTCCTTCCTTCCTTCCTTCCTCCCTTCCTTCCTTCTTTCCTTCCTTCCTTCTTTCCTTCCTTCCTTCTTTCCTTCCTTTTTCTTTTCCTCCCCTCCCCTTTTCTTTTCCTTTCCTTTCTCTTTCTCTTTCTTTCTTTCTCTCTCTCTCTCTCTTTCTCTTTCTTTCTTTCTTTCTTTCTTTCTTTCTTTCTTTCTTTCTTTCTTTCTTTCTTTCTTTCTTTCTTTCTTTCTTTCT
>NW_012102776.1:792448-803472 GCF_000951045.1 Mandrillus leucophaeus | reverse complement strand
TATCTATCTATCTATCTATCTATCTATCTATCTATCTATCTATCTATCTATCATCTGTCTATCTATTTAGAGACAGAGCCTTGCTCTATCAGCCAGGCTGGAGTGCAGTGGGACAATTATAGTTCACTGTAGCATCGACCTCCTGCTTTGGCTTCCTGAGTAGCTAGGACTGACTACAGGCATGGCATGTGTCACCACACTCAGATAATTTTTTTTTTTTTGGAGGGATGGGGACTTGCTGTGTTGCCCAGGCTGATTTTGAACTCCTGGCCTCAAGCAATCCTACTTTAGCCTCCCAAAGTGCTGGGATTACAGGTGTGAGCCACTGCACTCGGCCTTAATCATTTATTGATACTGTCCAAATTACTGCCTCCCTATTTGTATGTCCTTGCACATGCTCCTCTCTTTGTCTAGTGCATAGTTTTCTGCTTTCTTTGCCCAGCAAAAGCTGTCCTATATGTCATATGTAGTATATGTCTTATATGTTCTCTAGGAAACCTTCCTTGGCTCCTCTCATCCCTAAGGATTTTTTAGTTATGTGTCTCCCATAGGCTTCCTCTTGGAGCACTCTGCATGACTCCTCCAGTTTATTTTCTGGTCTTTCATACAGTGAAATCATGAGGCTCTTGAAGCCAGAGATACTGTTTTTGTTTAATGTCTATGTGCATATAATTTACTGTAGTGACTTAAATAGAGCAATTGCTTAATAAACCCTTGAAAGATATAATCAATTTCTTTTTATATTAATTCAAGACTGCATAAATGTTCTTCTACTCATCATTTCCCAAGAACATGAAAATAAAATTCTGAATACAGATACATATTCACTGTGTAAGAATTTAATGAGGCTAGACTAATATATACTAATTTTCAGTAATCTACACAAGCATTCAGAAGTCTTGATGCTGTGTTTATCCTTTTATTATTTCTTAGACAGTGATGCATCACATGCTTATTCCTAAGAAAGTATCTCAATAACAACATGAGTGATATTAGCACTGAGGGGCTGACAAAGTTACTATACTTCAAGGAAAATGTTTTTTAAAAGGGAATAAATTTTATATTTCTAAGCTTTGTGCTATTTTTACAACCACAGAGAAATTAAATGAGATCTGATAGGGCCTAGCTTTATTACTTGTATTACGCCTCGTTAGTTGCATCTTGGAGTAGCTCAAATCTGTCCTCACTGGAGATAGAATATTATTTTTATTTTGATATGTGAAAATAGTGATAAGCAGTTGATCTTTAAACATTTGAAGAGTTATATATGTTTTTTAAACACTGGAGATTTATGTAGAATTTCTAAGACAAAAGTGACAGAATAGGAGGAATGATCTCATGTAAAAGTGCTGAGAAGGTTATGACGCATCATCCAAATATGGAAGTTTATGATGAAGCCACACAATAGTCCTCTGCTTCGCTCCATAACAGGCTCATAAGATGGAGCACCCCTTGCTATTTCAAGCCAAGGGCCTTGGCTAACACTGTTCTCCAACACATACCTCATGGCTTGCCTCCTTCAGGAAGACTTGCTAGACACTTTGGTTAATTTAATTCCCCTTTTCTGTGATCTCGTGGGACCCAGGCATTACTTTATCTATCCGAGCACTCAGAGCTCTGTATTTTGATTTTAGTATATTTGTTGGTTTCCCTCCTGGACCATGAGCTTCTTTAGGTCATGGATCATGTCTTATCTGATTGTTCATCCCCTCTCTTTCTTAACAGGGAGCTTGGCACAGAGTAACTGCTGAATAACTGTTGATGGTTGGATGGATGGATACATGGATGGATGAGATGAATAAGTACAAAATACTAGATCTTTGCCTCTTTCCCTGCTTGTAATGCAGACAGGGGATATGTTGGAGGTAGAGAGTGGAATATGGGAGATTTCTGGTTAAGAGTGTCTCTCTTTTCTCTCACCACCAGTTGTTTTTCATGAGATTTATACTTCCCATATATAGTTAACTTCCTAAAACAATTAGCTCTACTGTTGAATTCCATCCTGCGAAGATCACGCATCCATCAATCTATGCACAGAGCTCACAGAGAGTGACCCTTTTGACACACACAAAAAATCCAATTCTAATGTCACTGAGCTGCCTGCAGATGTCACTCAGAGATAAAGCCAGTGTCTCTGTACCTGTCTTTCTTTTCTTCATTCTGGGCCACTGTCTCTTCAGATAAAGAGGAAGAGATGAGGATTCTGTTGTCTGTTATGTGCCAGGCCTTATTCTAAGTGCTTTACTTTGTGTCATCTCATCTCACCTTCACACAGTACTGCAATATAGGTACAGTTTATAGACAAGAAAACTAGGGGCTAGCTACATTCATTAGAAGCAATGGTACCCATCGAAAAGTGCACCAGCTTTAGATTCAAGCATTGACCCAACCATGTACCAAGATATTACCTTAGGCAAGCCATTTACCTTTTCTAATATTCAGTTTTTTAGTCTGTAAATGGCAATAATAAATGCTTTCTTTAGAGAGCGGTCATAACGGTTAAAGCAACTAGCACAGTGTTAGGCACGTAGTGTTAAGCGGATCTACATTATTATACAAATAGTCTAATATCATTCTACTCAATAGTAAAATTAACTCCAGTTTCAGAAGCCCATGTCCCCAGCCTGTTTAATGTCTATGTACATATAATTTATCATAGTGACTTAAATAGAGCAATTGCTTAATAAGCCCTTGAAAGATATAATCAATTTCTATTTAATATTAATTTAAGACTGCATAAATGTTCTTCTACTCAACATTTCCCAAGAAAATGAAAATAAAATTCTGAATACAGATACACATTCACTGTGTGAGAATTTAATGAGGCTAGACTAATATATACTAATTTTCAGTAATCTACACCCTGTTAAATGAGATAGTGTATAGAAAACTCGGCATGGTTGTAGAAGTATAGGTACTAAATATAGAAGTAGTGATAGCAGTAATAGTAATCTTTGGAGTACACTAAAATATTACAAATATTTTTCATAAATTATCTTGTTGTATTATCGCCATCTTACACATGAGAAAACAGAAACTTATAGAACTTTAATCACCTGCCCAAGACCAGGTTAAGTGCCAGAGATGAGACTCACATGTCCTCAGATTCTAAATTCTCTCTGCTTTCCACTATAACAAGTGGCCCCATGGGAAATGTGTTCAGCATTGGTCATGGTGTGGTTGATGAGGTCAGCTTATTATTGAAGTCAGCTTATTGCCCCGTTTGCAGCCTGGCCCCTCCTCTTCCCGTGTGTGGAACCTGGATTCAAACGGCCAGAGGGAAGCACTCTAACAGGGGACTCTGGCCTTGTGGAGAGTCCCTGTTTCCCCCTTTTCTTCCTTTTCACACAATAAAACCCTGCATTACTCACCCTTCAAACTGTCTATGAGCCTAAATTTTTGTGGCCGTGCAATGGACAAGGAATAACAAATTTTGCTTCATCTTCATCTTGAGACAGGAATACTGGGTGGTCACAGAAGCGAGAAAATGTCAAGCAGCAATTTCATATGGCAGCAAGAAAGGAGCTGTTAAAATTAGCTACAGGCTGGGCGTGGTGGCTCACGTCTGTCATCCCAGCACTTTGAGAGGCCAAGGTGGGCATTTCATGAGGTCAAGAGATCAAGACCATCCTGGCCAACATGGTGAAACCCTGTCTCTACTAAAAATACAAAAAACAAACAAACAAAAATAGCTGGGCGTGGTAGTGTGCACCTGTAATCCCAGCTACTTGGGAGGTTGAGGCATGAGAATTGCTTGAGCCCAGAGGCAGAGGTTGCAGTAAACTGAGATCACGCCACTGCACTCCAGCCTGAGCAATACAGTGAGACTCCATCTAAAAAAAAAGAAAAAACAATTAGCTACAATGACAAGAATGAGCCTAGGCTGATAAGACCCTAACAGAAAGGCTATGGGATAACCTGGTTGAAACTGGCTAAGTCCAACATGGTGGTGAATTTGACCCATGCCTTATCTAGACCTAATTATATGCTCATTACTATACTAAATTACACACCCACCAGCACCACGACAGATCCGAGCATGCCCATATTTAATATAAAAATAGGTGCCACCCCAATTCTAAGAAATCACCACCTTTTTTTTTTTCCTAGAAAACGTCATGATTATTCCACCCCCTAATTGAGATGAGCACATTAAAATAGAAAACCCAAATTCCTCTGTGTGTGACTTGTTCTCTTGAGCATGCCTGCACTTCTCTCTCACGTGCATACTTTCTCTTCGCAATACAAGCTTCTTGTCTTTCGCATCATTCTGACTCATTCCCAAATTCTTTCTTGTGACAGTGTCAAGAACCTGGATACTGGCTGGGGCTAGGGTTTCACTAGCATCCGGGGACCTTCCTGAACCCTCCAACAATAAGCTGACCTCATCAACCACACCATGACCAATGCTGAACACATTTCCCACTAGGGCCACTTGTTATAGTGGAAAGCAGAGAGAATTTAGAATCTGAGGACATGTGAGTGTCGTCTCTGGCACTTAACCTGGTCTTGGGCAGGTGATTAAAGTTCTATACGTTTCTGTTTTCTCATGTGTAACATGGTGGTAATACAATGATACAATGAGATAATTTATGAAAAATATTTGTAATAATATTTTAGTGTCCTCCAAAGATTACTATTACTGCTATCACTACTTCTATATTTAGTACCTATACTTCTACAACCATGTGAAGTTTTCTATACATTATCTCATTTAAACCTCACAAAACACTTGATGTGCTGATATTTATCATACAATAGTTACACCTGGAGAAATTAAAGTTTAGGGAGTTTAAGTCACTTTCTCAAGGTAAAAGAGCCATTAAGTGGCTGAGTTGGGATTTCAACATGTATCTTCGCACTCCATGACCTAAAAATGCTACTCTATGGCTTATAACATGGTAGACAAATGCTCTATTCAAGCTAGTTTACCATATGATATGATGGCAGCAGTTAATTGTATCATGTAACTGAATGCTTAATACTTGTAAGAAGGCATTTGAAAATTTTCTGTAGGATTCATTCTCAAATTACTTCCTTCTGAATTAGCGGGAGCTGTGGGTAGTTCTGCACATCTTGCCACTACTCATCCTGGAAGGTCTATTGCTAAGACAGAAGGAGAGGAAATGTTACACACATTTTCAGAGTATTGAGGGCTCAGGCATTGATGAAGATGAGCCAGTAAGATGGGAGTGGGTCCCTGGCAAACTCCTACTGGCCTGTGCACTGGGAGAAATGCTCACTGAGGTGGGTCCTTGGGAAGTTTGCTCCGTTTGCAGCCTGGCCCCTCCTCTTCCTGTGTGCAGAACCTGGAAATCAAACTGCCAGAGGGAAGCTCTCTAACAGGGGACTCTGGCCTTGTGAAGAGTCCCTGTTTCCCCCTTGTCTTCCTTTTCACCCAATAAAACCCTGCTTTACTCGCCCTTCAAACTGTCTATAAGCCTAAATTTTCATGGCCGTGCGATGGACAAGGACCCTGTCTTTAGCTGAACTAAGAAAAATCCTGCAACAAAGGCAGTGCCAGGTACTGAAGAGAGCTCCTGGTTTGATTCACACACACATGAACTAGAAACCAGCTTTGCCATCTTGCAGTTTTAGCAGGCAAGCATTCTATACCTCATTACCCTCATTCACAAAATGGGAATAACTATACTTCAATTACTTCATTAACCTGAAAGCACAAAAGGTGATTCAAAAGCCAAAGATTTCCAAGAAGATAACTAGAAGGGCAGGGCAAGTCTGCAAGCCTTTGCCAAACAGATAGCATTAAAAACAAACAAACAAACAAACAAAACAAAACAAAACAAAAAAACTCCTCAGTGTGGGACACCTCCTGATCCAAATATCCAAGTTGAACTGGGATTTGTTTCATGAGAAGCAGAGGAGCCAACATGAAGGGGAAAATACAATAGAATGTATGTTGTAATGTGAAGAATGTGATTACAGAGCAATATTTGTTACTCAAAACCCCCCACAAAGTGTGGCGTACTTGCAAAATGCCCATAAATGAATATGCTCTGTCAGGACGAGACACTGTAGGACAAGTTTTAGCTTCATCAGCATGTCAGTGCTTATAAGCCCAAGTCAGTTTCATTGCATGATGGAGCCACTGCCTTGCAGAGTGCAGGGCAGGGAGAGAGCCTTCTGAGAAGCAGACTTCAGTCCCCTTGCCATAAGTCAAGGTTCACAAAGGAACATCTCAAATCACTCGTAGGTCTGCCTACAGGGAAAAGTGTGTGGACATTCAGGCTTTCAGATATTTCCGGGCTCTGAGGCAGGCACTTTTCATGGTTTCTCAACAACTTCCCATGTTGCTTACCACAGGAGAAGAGTGTGCTTGTCCTACATCTTTTATTGCTGTGACAGTTGTTTTTTTCTCTGGCTAACACCAGTTCTTTTGTGCATTTTACTAAGCATGAGTCAGGTTCCCAGGATCTGACCACCTTGAGGCATTGACCCAATTATGTCTCTGAGCCTTCACAGAAAGGGGCTACATCCAGTTGCATTTTCTTAGAAGGTGCTGCTTCCCCACGCATAAAGGCACAGTCCCACACTCAGAGCATGCACATTTTAGATGAAAGAAATAAACATAGTTAGAGACCTGCTTGGCTGCCATGGAAGGGAATTTTGGACACTAGGGTCAGCATGTGATTTACTATAAAATTACAAGAGAATGTGCTCTTAAAAAGAACTGTAGTCTTCTTTTTCTTCTTCTTCTTCTTTTTTTTTTTTTGCCTGAGGCAGGTCATGGAAAGTGACTGATGCCAACAATTGCCATCATCCCTTTTTGTGACCTTGCTCCCACTTCCTGATTCCTCAGATCTGCATGAACCAGATTGAAACTCGGTAGTGCAATAAAACTTTATGCCATAAAATTCAAAATTCACCCGAATGTTTTAGCCTTAGTTCGTCATTTTCCAACTCTAGTGTGTGAACATTGAACATGCTCAGTGCACGTATGTTAACACCACATCCCAGGACAGGAGATGACCATATGGATGAATGAGAGAAGTATTCCACTTATGCAGCATTCTGTATCTTCAAATTCAGAAGCGCACAAAGTGCACAATACATACATGGAAACTCAGTTAGACACATTTTTCTCTTAAAAACCATCCCCTCATTTACCAACTTTCTTCTATCAACCTCTTTGAATTCACTTACATGAAAGCATGAGTCAAATACATAAAATTCTCTAAAGACATCATAGAGGAGACAGAGGAAATTCTCCTCATACATTCCACAGCCAAAATTTTGGAAGAAAATACATGACAATAGATTTTTGTTTGTCCAAGTTCTTTTTTAGCCAGGGATGCTGGGCTACAGAGGAGCATTTTTCTTAAAGTAGAATCACTGGTACCTCAGTGATGCTTGCTCCCTTTCCCCCAGATTTTCTTCCAGGAATTTGAAATTGCCCAGTCATTTTTGGAGGACTTATTGTCCATCTCAAGAGTCTTATAAGCAGTTTCTCCATGGAGGATAACCTACTGTGTGAGGAATTCTTATACTAGCTTCTAAGAGACAAATATCACAGTTCCTTATTATGTAATAATATAAAGAATACTCTTATTTTTACATGTGTGTCTGTTAATATGCTACAGAGGTGAGGATATTTCTTTTTGAAACATTTAGAACAATGGAAATAAAAATAAACTACAGACTTCTATATTTATAGATTAGAGAGCTATTTAAAAGTAGTGTTCTATACTGTTCTGTGGAACGACTGGTTAATTATATTTAATGACTGAAAAATAGACACATTGAAACAGCACACTGTATCTCATAAATATATACAATTAGTATGTGTCAAAAATAAAACTTTTAAAAACCTAGGAAAAAAGCTAGTCTACTGTGTTAAAACCATTAGTCATTAATAGTAATTATGAAAAAGGAAATATTATCATAGTGGTCTGTATTTTGGAAAACTTTGGCTGTAGTTGAGTATGTTTCTCAGAAAGAAGACATATGATTGAGGAAAGTCTACTGCAATCACACCTTCCATGTGGTTATATAAATGATTTGGAAGGATAGTTGCTTTATCAGTCAGGTTCCAGCTGGGAAAAGAGAAATCACTCTAGCTCTTTCAAATACAGTTAATTTGATACAAGAAATGGTGGTACTGGGGTAGAAAGGATGAAAAGCTAATATGAGGTGGTGAGGCAACCTAGAGATTTAGCAGCACCAGTAAGACAATAGGGTGATGCCAGACCTTGGACACCAGGGCTGTGTAGAAGGTGCTAGAAGAAGAGTGGGTACCTGGATGGGAGCTGGGAACCCAGCTTGGTCAGATTGTGAGCCATGGTGAAGGTGTAATTGCTGCCAGACACCATAGGAAGCAGACAGAAAGAGGGAGGGAAAGACACATTATAAGCCCAAGTTAGTTTCATTGCATGATGGAGCTGCTGCCTTGCAGAATGCAGGGTAGAGAAAGAGCTTTCTAAGAAGCAGACTTCAGTCCCCTTGCTGTAAGTTAAGGTTCACAAAGGAACATCTCAAATTACTCATAGGTCTGCCTAAAGGGAGCACTGGTTGCTCCCTTCCTTCTCTCCTCCCATCTTCCACAATTGCCACCAAGTACCCAAATTTACCGCCAGACCAAAAGAAATGGCCTAGGCAATGTAGCTTCTTATAATTCAGGGCATGGGAAAGGAAGAATAAGAAATGGATCTGAGAGGAAATGGAATTTTGACATGCATAAATGCTCTTCTCATAATCTGTGTTTGAACTAATAAGAAACTTACAAGATATAATTTTTTTGGACAAGTAGTTAGAGGAAACCTAATCATGCACTTTCCCCACTACCCTTCACCAACCTATTGAGCTCTTCATTGAACCCATCCTTACTCTCTTACCTCCTTTATCAAAGGACTGTTCTTCCTTAAGTATCACAATCTACCTAGGCTCATGTCATCCCGCCATGACTATGTTCCACCAACTAATCCATGTGTCCTCAAATATGTTACATCCCTCTCTATTCTTTCAGCCAAGATTCTTTGCAAAAGAGCATATACATGGTTTTTACACTTTTTATTATTCACTTTAATCTGATTTCTGCTGTTACAGTCTTTACATCTGACAAAGTCTTCCAATAACTCATCTGTCACCAAATTGAATGGGACTACCCCTTATAAAACTTTGAAGCTGACTTTGATTCTATTTATCTCTCCCTCCTTTAAATTGTTTCCTAACTTGTCTCTGTGAGACCAGTTCCTGTAAGTTTTCCCTTTTCTTTCTTAAATAGGGAAGGGTGACATTTCTCCATGGGAAGAAGAAACCGGGGAGAAGGCAACGCTAGGCTGGGAAAGAATAGATGACTCTTGGAAAGAGTCTTGGAAAGAAGTTAGAAGATGAGTTTCAACATCCCCAACAATCTCCCTGGCCAAACCCCCTATTTTGTACCAATTAAATGGATACCAATAACTGTAGAATCTCTGGTAAAACTACCACCATTTTTCTGAAAAGGAAAGGAAATCTTGTAGTTCAAATAGTTCCCAGCAGAGTGGATTCTTTCAGCTTCCACCCTCAGGCCTAGCTACCAGCCAGTTGCCATATGCAAGCTGTCCTCATAATGCAAGGAGGCTGAGCTGGGCATATCACCCTCACCAGTGGTTGAAAAGGCTCCTGTATAGCTTCATACCCAAGGGCTAAAATATAGAGAAAAATTAAGTTCTTCAGCGTGAGCACAGCAACACTAACAAATGGCCACTCCATGGAGTCCAGTCTATCCAGTGTTTTAGGTTCCAGGATTTCTCTCTCTCTGCTTGGACTCTATCAGGCCTCTCATACTGTATCCAAGCCAGCTGGCTGGGGCCTGCATTCCTCCGTCATTCCTACCCAGCTCTGCTTCTTTGGACTCAGCCCTATTTTGAGTATTCTATGGTTCATCTCAAAAAGAGATTATCCAGGGTGTATCTCTGACATCCGGTTGCCATTTCTGTCTCTGCTCTGCCCTCCAGAATCAAACTTTTGTTTCTTCCCCAAACCTTGAGGCTCTGCCATTGGATATAAATCTTGTGGCTGCACTTTCTTAGGATCAAACATTTCTGCCCCTGGTGGTGCCTTCTTACTCCTGTGAATTACCTCTCCCTTGACGTCTTCCTGTGTTGGATGACAGAAAATGGATGGGAGCAAACAACTGAAATGGTTAAAGCTTGTCCTTAAAAGACAGGTCTCTCATGACTGAATACTTCTTATACAATGAATTAATTAGTTAATCAATATTATTGAGCCTCTACCCATACTGTTCCCAACTGTGCCAGATAGCATGGAGGAGGCAAAAGGATACTCTAAAGAGTGTATGATCTAATCGAGTAGATTAATAAAAAGTGAATACAAGTAGTGAATGATTAGACCCTAGTACCAATCTGGGCTCTCTTACTAGTTGTGTAACTGTGAGGCTTAGAAAGGTAAATCACTTTCCCTTCCTATAGTATAGGAATTTAAAACATATCCTTTTGGATTATTGTGAGGATCAAATAAGAAGATGAAAATAGAACGTGTGGCACACACTGAAAAGCTCCCATTTTTTGAGCACTGCTTCAGTAAGTGTTCAATAGGGTAAACAGAAAAGACTTTGAATATTTGAAACAGGAAATGCAATGCTCACAGTTAGTTACACAGGTGGTAGAAAATGTACAAAGATCACAGGAGGTGAGGGAGGCAGCCCAGAGATTAGCAGCAGCAGAAAGTCGCTACCATCCTTAGGCTGGGGGGAGTGGGGAAGATCTGGGTTATAAGCAGGGTCACCCATCGAAAGTTGGAACCACAGTGACATGTGGAGTAGGAGCAGGAGCCACAGAGCAGCTGCCCCTACTGCTGGAGAACAAGCCCTTGGCACTGAGAGAGGGAGAGATACTTTGTTTTCCCTTTTCCTCCTTCTTCCTCTACCCGCAGTCTTCAGGAGGTAATTTTCATTAGCTGAATCCAGCTTACTCAGAAATAAGGAGAGCAACTGCAAAGATTTATTGCACCCCACCAACTATTCCTTGGCTCCCCTTGCAATACAGGCACACAAAGGTAAGGAC
>NW_012102776.1:773308-792085 GCF_000951045.1 Mandrillus leucophaeus | reverse complement strand
AGTAGCTGGGACTACAGGCACTTGCCACCATGCCTGGCTAATTTTTTGTATTTTTAGTACAGACAGGGTTTCACTGTGGTAGCCAGGATGGTCTCAATCTCCTGAACTCGTGATCTGCCCGCCTCAGCCTCCCAAAGTGGCAAGTGGCAAGTGGTCATATTTAAGAAAACCAGATTAAAGGGGTAGGCAGGAGGGAGTCATTGTGGATTTCTGAGTAAGAGCAATAGCAAGATAAGTATAATCTAAGTCAGGGCCTTACAAGCAGTGATTGCACTGAGAGCAAAACAGATTATTTTTAAAAACATTTTATTTACTCAATTGCTAAATAAAAATTGTATACATTTATTGTATACGATATGTTGTTTTGAAATATGTATACACTGTGAAATGGCTAAACTGAGCTAATTAATATATGGATTTCCTAACACACATTATTATTTTCTGGGGTGATGAAAACACTTAAAATCTACTCTTTTAGCAATTTTCAAGAATTAATTACATTGTTATAAAATGTACTCACCATGTTTCACAATAGATCTCCTGAACTTTCCTCCTAACTAAAATTTTGTACCCTTTGATCAAGATTTCTTCTTTTAAATACTTTTACATTCAGTATTTAAAATTTAAATAATGGCTATTCTTAATAATTCTACCTGCTCATCCATCTGGATAGTAAGAAACTAAAACTTGTACTTTTCATGGTAATAACATATGACTGCAAAGGAGACTCATTTCAAGTGTTCTCATGATTTAGTTGTAATTAAAATATACCTGATTTTACTCAAAACATCTACAACAAGATTAATCATCTTTTTTTTTTTTTTTTTTTTTTTTTGAGATGAAGTCTTGCTCTGTGACCCAGGCTGGAGTACAGTTGCGCGATCTTGGCTCACTGCAACCTCCGCCTCCTGGGTTCAAGCAATTCTCCTGCCTCAGCCTCCCGAGTAGCTGGGATTACAGGCATGCACCACCATGACTGGCTAATTTTTGTATTTTTAGTAGAGGTAGGGTTTCACTGTGTTGTCCAGGCTGGTTTCAAACACCTGACCTCAAGTTATCCACCCACCTCGGCCTCCCGAAGTGCTGGGATTACAGGTGTAAGCCACTGCGCCTGGCCTGATTAATCATCGTTTTTAATTCAAAGATTACTTGCAAAATGTTTATACAGCTTCTTTGAAAATTTATAGTCTCATAAAATTCCACTCTCTTAATGAATTTTATTTGAAGCCTTTGTGTAATATAAATCTAGTGATCCATGCAGATTACGATGCAGAAAGATCCCTTTCTTTCCATGTAGGAAATTGACAGTGGTGAGTTCATACCCCAGGAAACTACCCCACAATGTTGTCTCTGCTTATTTGCTGCCAGGCACTGATCTTCTCTGGGGCATTATGTTTCTGAAATATCTTCTTACGCCCTGGACCTAGCACACTGCCTGGCACATGGCAGGAGCCAGGTTCATGTTTGCCAATTTGCTCTCATTAAATTCACTTCAGAATATCCTTACTAAGGAGGCCACAAGAGGATCCCATTTCTGTTCTTTCTGTTACTCTAATGTCACACAAATGAGGCTTGAAGTAGTGCTTCTGACGAAGGGCAGACTTCTTGCGCCTCCTCTGATGCTCTCTGACCTGTATTCAGATCTTCATTGTATCAGTCTTGGGTCATGGGAAATTAGCTTCTCTGAAAATAAGCTTTTGCATTTGCAAGGTGGACTACCCACACCTACATTCAGTGAGTTCTGAGGGTTAAAGAAAATCATGTAGCTGGGAGTCAATAACAGTTATTAGCCACCTACTATTAGTCTGGAGTGGTTTCACTTAGCTACTAATCTGCTAGGACACTACTTATTCTCAGTGGGGCTGCGCTGAGAGAGTTTCCTCATAGTGACGTGAAGTCTCATTGAATTGAAGCTATGAGGTTAATTTCAAGACAACTGGCTAGGTGCATTCCAGTTGCTTAGCTAATCATATCATCATTATATGCCTTTAACACCCGTTCTGTTCTATTTCCTATGGCACAATGTCCTATGGTTCTTCCTCTGAAATATGCCTTATATCCCAATTCTTCTATCTTCATTGCTGCCATACCTATAGGCTCTAGACCCCAAGATAAATTACTGCAATAATTTCTTAACCATTTCTTCAACTCCTATATTTCTGTCTCTCCATTTCTATATACACCTCCTGGATTTATCTTCCTGAATCCTCCCCTCTCAACCTTGCATCAATTAGAACTGTGATAACAAAACAGAATTTCAAAGAGTTTTCCAACTAGCCTCAAAAAGCAAAACAAAATAAAAGCTAAAACCTAATTTTCCTTTAACATTTTTTAATGCAATGATTTTGAAGATAGTAGAATAGATGTCTTTTAGAATATAGGCTATTACATCAATGTGGTACTTTTAGCTTTATGTAGAATTCACTAGATAGTGTTATTATTTTTACTTTTTAACTGAGATCATTAAAAATTTCACATTGGTTGGCAAAAATAAAAAGAAAAATTTCACCACAAGCATTCAGAAACACTAAAATATACGTCTCCTCTAATAGGTATTTGGAGCCAAAAGCAATCCCTAAAACCAAGCCCCAGTGAGTAGTTGAGGATGTGAGAGTAAAGGGCAGTATAAGGAGTAGAAATAATTTCTTCCATTAACTCTACTGAACTAGACTCTTTGCTGTCTTTCTCCCCTCTCACCTCTCTAACCTAATTAAGTGTCCCATTGCACATTCACCCATTGCTACTGGGGAGGGTTTCAGTCCTTACAACCCTGATCATACCCATTCTGCATAGTTCATCACTTGGGTTGGGGTAACAAAATGCAGAGTGGCCATGTACACCAGATCATGGGTTTCGAACTCAAGAAGCTCTGCATTAGAAGTCTCAGGTCTACTGCTTAACTGTCTGACAAACTCAGACAAGTTTTTAAAAATTTTGGTGTAAAAATGTCTGGTACATTATAGTTCCGGATATATCACAGTTGCTTAATGATTGGTGGTTACATTTTTTTTTTTTTTTTCCGAGATGGAGTCTTGCTCTGTTGCCCAGGCTGGAGTGCAGTGGCATGATCTCGGCTCACTGCAACCTCCACCTCCCAGGTTCAAGTGATTCTCTTGCCTCATCCTCCCAAGTAGCTGGGACTACAGGCACGTGCCACTACACCCAGCTAATTTTTGTGTTCTTAGTAGAGATAGGGTTTCACCATGTTGGCCAGGCTGGTCTCGAACTCTTGACTTTGTGATCTGCCAGCTTTGGCCTCCCAAAGTGCTTAGATTATGCACCCCGCCCCCACCCATAACGGCCTGGTGGTTACATTTTAATTTTATTTTAGGACATGAGAACAAGAATGGAAAAGGTTAAAGTGTTTCAGAACTGTTTGTAGGTTCTTAGTCATGAACAAAATGGAATTAAAATTTCTGAGTCATTTACTTCCTTTATCTTAAACAGTTTTAATACTATTCATTTTTTTCTACTATTGTACATAGCAGAAACTACAGTCATGTGCAACATAATGACTTTTCAGTGAGCAAGGGGCTGGCTGTGTCTACAGTGGTGGTCTCATAAGATTATAATGCCATATTTTTACTGTACCTTTTCTATGTTTAAATATGTTTAGATACACAAACCAGTATGTTACAGTAGCCTACAATATTCAGTACAGTAACATACCATACAGGTTTGTAGCCTAGGAACCACAGGCTATACCATATAGCCTAGGTGTGTAGTAGGATATACCATCTAAATTTGTGTAAGTGTAGTCTGTGATGTTTGCACAAGGACATCACCTAATGATGCTTTTCTCAGAATGTCCTCTTACCAATATGCAGAGAATGAGTTCCTAATTTTTCCTGAGATCTACATTAGTAGTCATCAGAGCTCAACTTATTGAAAGAATACATCACATCCTTTCAGAGAAACAAAAATTAATCAAAATTCTTCCGTGAAGTATTAATTCCATGTGTATGAAAAGGCAAGCCAAGGAGTATGGGAGCAGGTAAGTACAGGAAATAGGGATCATTGAACCTGTGGTGGAACGTCCAATAAATCCTCAGTGGGAAGCTCAAAGGAAAGAGTAGGTTCTGTTTAAGCAGAATAGTAAAGGTCACCCTTGCTTATTTTTGCTGCTTCAGGGAGAGAAGAGGCAGACCTAAATATATTTAAGAGCTTAAAACAGAATGAAGTTGAGACTGTCTGGGTTATCTGACTGCTGGACTTTTTCAGTTCCATTAGATTCTAAACAGAATCCATCTGTGTTTCCAACGTTCAAAATCCGTACTGAGAAAACAGAGGACATAGAACCACAAAGACTCATTGGAAAGCAAATCATATTGAAAAGAGCTGATGTGCAGGGCTTATGACCTTCCACATGTCAATATCCCCTGTAAATAATTATAAAACAAGGTACTGATTCATAACCCCAGCACTGTATGGAAATTCACTTAACTTTCTTCCTGAAAAATTTCTAAATATGTGAACTTTGACACAAAATTTAAGAAATGGAATTTTGATACACAGCACCAAATTTCTATTTAAAATTCCTTTTTTAGAGTGAAGAAACATTAGTATAACCAATCAAGTACTGATTTGTCTAGTATCTACTTATCCAATATTCAACATATTTACATAATTGTATGCTTCTTTAAATGTGCGTGTGTCCTATGTGTTATTAAAGTGCCTGATGATGAAGACTGGATGGCAAGAGAGCGAGATAGTACTGACTTGTTTCCTCACCAGCAGGAAAGCAGCCAGGTGTAAAAAACAAACCAAAGGCCAGTAGTGACAATCACTCAGATCTGATCTGAGCTGAGGTAGTGCATGCCTGGGCCCTTTACTCTCCTGGAACTCTACGTTCTTTGGATGAAAGATGGGGTTCTAGGTCAAACCTAGGAAGAATGAAGGCAGGGAACAACAACAAGAAGAATACAGAACAATAAACAGTTGAGAACATTGCACTGGAGTCAAGTGATTTTTAAACTCCCAAGGAAGTTGTGGGTGATGCAGAAAGGCCAGATGGGGTTAGAAACGTTTGCGATGTTTGAGTTGCCCTGGATAGTTGTCCCTGATGACTTGAAAGCAGCCTTGCAGCTTCTCCATCACTTTTGGTCATTGATGGAGGACTCTGCTCACCAGACACCCATTCCTGCCCAACAGCCAGTAAAGGCTATCCTTACATCTTTTCCACTTTGGAATGAGAACCTATATTTTCATGCTAAAATTTAGTTATTAAGAGAGAGTAAACAAAACCTGGGATAGGAGACTACAGAATGAAAATTTGATAGAAAGTTTTTGAGAGAGTCCTATACCAGCAAAATGGGAACTTGTTATCAAGGCAGGTTAGATAACTAGTTCTCTGCTTGTGGTACACATGTAATAAAAAATACATAAAAATTTTATTGATTAATTATCAATTTCACTTTGCTCAAAAGGGTTTAGTGTAAGGACAGAGCTCTAGAGGGCATTCTTAGCTTAGATCATGCAATTTTAGAGTTTCAGGGATCTTAGACATCAGATAATCTAACATTTTCATTTTGGAAATGGAGATAAAGACGGCTGACAAGGTTGGAAGAGAGTCAAAGTCACATAACCCATTCATTTATTTTTAAATATTTTTATGGTCTACAATGTGCCAGGCATGTGGACCAGATAGTGACAAAACCAGGACAAGAACCCAGATATTCTCTGCTGTATCCCAGGGGCCTCACCACTGAACCACTGGTGCTGGGTACAGCATGAAACCCCCAAATCTTTCCAGTTACACTGTTTTCTTCAGAGGAAAATAGAGTCAAGTAGTTCTTTTATGCATAAAAAATCAAGTAATTATAATCTTCCCCTCTGGCCATTGGAGAAGGCAAAGAAAACCTGCACCATGTTGCTGCAATCCATTATGACGTTGCCCTGACCTTATCGTATTTGCTGTTTGGCAATAGTAGATACTAGGAAAAAGTAGGTTTGTTGCCCAGTTTGGATAGCACTGAGCTCAGATTGACTGAATGGTAGGTGAGCCAATTCCTTGGGTTATATGCATTTTTGTTATTCCAGTACTAAATCCAGGGTGAAACAGACTTGATGCAGATAATGCATTACATTGGAGACTAAGGGCTATGAGGGACCTGTATAGATATATTCAGTGGGAAGGGCTACAAATTGAAGGAAGGTGTACGATATGATGTTGAAGAAGTATAAAGAAGCAGGAAGACAGCTAGGCATGGTAGCATACACCTGTACTCCCAGCTACTCAGGAGGCTGAGGCACAGGAAGATAGCTGGAGGCCATAATGTGCTATGCTAGCACTTGTGAATAGCCATGACATGCCAGCCTGAGCAATATAACAAGACCTTGTCTCAAAGCTACAACAACAAAGAAGCCATAAGAGGTAACATGGAAAGTTTTCGAGCCACAGTAAGGAGTTGGAATTTACATTGCCAAAGAATTCCAAGATTAATTTATAGCTTTGAAAGGTTTCTTAATAAAATCTAACACAATATGCAACTTAAATATTTAGCATTAAATTTCTCTAATATATTAAGCAATTATTATTGACTACATATGGGGAAGATGGAATTCCATTAAATGTAAGATCAAGATGAAAAAGCAAAAGTGTTTTTCAAGCAAATGTGCGAAAGGTACAAAGGGAGATTTTGGTGTCTCATGACCTCCTCTAACCCAGCAAGGTCCTCTGGGATCCAGCTTCAGCTTTTCAAAATAATGTACCCAAACTTTTATCAGTAGCAGTTAGAATATTAAGAAAACATTTATGGGAAAAGCAAAAAGGTTATGGCTTCAGTTCACATATTATCAAATAAGCCTAATTTATGACAAATAATATGTCTCCTGTCCATAGCACTCGGTGGAGCTGCACTTAGCAAGGTGGGTCAAAGAAGGTGGAGAATAGAGGTTCATGCCACATCCTGTGTTAAAAACTCCTGAGATGATTATACTCTAAGTCTTCACTTAAATTCCCTCTCTGATGAAAAATGCGTATAGTTAATAACGTTGAAGTTTTTCTGCCTTGTTGGAATAGTGAGGAAACAGGTAGACCTTCAGAGACCTAAATATTTCATGTTATTGGGGGATTATTTAAGTTCTGCTTGAAACCACAGGCAGATCTGACCCTCTGCAGAGAGTTTTCCGGTAACATGGGAGGAGAAATTGGGAGAAAGGAAATTTATTATTCTTTATTAGATTTCATTTAATTTTCTTTCTGATGGGATTGCCAGTAGATCAGGAATCCTTTAGATTACTGTAGTTAGTAAGACCACCATGATAGCTCTGTGAGTTAACAGGGACATACAGGAAAGAGTTTGGTACACTTACTTTTAAAACTAAGCACCCATCAACTCGTCATTTACATCAGGTATAACTCCCAATGCAATGACGAGTTGATGGGTGCAGCACAGCAACATGGCACAAGTATACATATGTAACAAACCTGCACGTTATGCACATGTACCCTAGAACTTAAAATATAATAATAATAAAAAATAAAAAACAAACAAACCAAAAAAAACTAAGCAGTTATGTCCAATGAGTGCTGATAAATGAACTGGTGCCAGCTTGGAAGGTGGTATCTGGTAATACGTCAAACATCAACATGAATTTGAATGAGCTTGAGTCCGAAGATTCAAGTGAGTATTCCTATTCTTCCTCAGTATGTTTTCAAGTTTTGTTTCCTTCTAGCCCATCCCCATCCCACACTCTTACCACAGAAATAGAGCACTATTTCTAGAACCTCACTCTGTCACTGCCACTTTAAAACTTTTCAAAGATTCATCATATACTTCAGGATTATGACTCAACCTCTAGGCATGGTTCGACCGTTTGTATTTTCACAGTCTCATCTTTCTTGTCCCTGTCCTCTCTTTTATACTTTAAGAATAATTAACCAGTTTGGGGGTGTTGGACATAATGGCTTTCTCTGTCTGAAACGTCACTTCCCCTCACTCTTCAACTGGCTAACACCAAATCACCCCTCAAAATTCAACTAAAGCGATTCTTCATCAAGGTTCATCTCTGAACCTTTCTTCCACAGGTAGGGTTAGAGTTAGAGTTAAGAAGGTTAAAATTTCTTCACAATCACATAACTTTGAATCAGAAGACTTATTAAATTTATTGGTCCTTTTTCTCATTAATCCTAAATAATGCCTGGCACCTAGATAAAAATTTTTAAATGTTTACTGAACGAAGAGAGAATACTATAACCAAAATTCAAATATTTAAGCACTCTGAGATAGCCATTGTTCAAACATTTCTGAACGTTTGAGCTTACGAATAAACAAACAATACAAAATTAATGAAACCATACAATGGAACATTATACAGACATAAAAATGTTATTATAAAAGAATATTTAAAGTATACAGGTAAATATTTACTACTTGTGGTTAGATAAAAGAAGTAGGATACAAAGTCATATTTATAGATTTTGTAAAAGAGGAAAGTATAAATAGAAAGATAAAATTTTCAGAAGAACCTACATCAAATGTTAACAATGGTTGTTTTGGAATGATAGAAGTGATATGATTTTTACTTTCAGTGTTTCACCTGTTTATATTTTGTAACATAAATGTTTGGTCTGTAATATAAAAGGGAAAATATTTTAGGAAATAGAATTAACTGGCTGAGAAGCTCATGATGAGGAAGGCTCTTCAGGGACACTCCTGCATTGCTGATTCCCTTGGGTATGAGTCAGTGGAGACATAAATGTGCAACAGGGCACACTTCCTTTTGCTCCGCACATTATCCTTCACATGGGGTGAAATGACCAGCTTAACAAAGCAATGATATGGTGTGTGCTTGGTGGAAAGGGGCCACCACAGTTTTTACCCTGTATGCTTCATGAGATAATCTCTATTGTCCTTGAGAAAACCACACCAAAAGTTAAGGCCCTACACAAGAATTTCCTTATGGTGAGCTTCTGGAACTTAGCCATGCTAACATGTTCTTTGCGCCATGTTTCTCTTGAGAGTGTAAGTCTTCCTTCAGACCTCCAGAGTGTGAATTCCCACCCACATAATAGCTGCCTGAGCTCTGAGAAATGCATCATTCATTCCCCAGCCAGAGACTTTGCCAAATAGTGTCAGGGACAGAGCAATCTTTAGGAGATGCACCCTAGATTAGAAGAACATTATATAGGAATATCAGCAGAATAATTCAGGACTCCAGTTTGGCCTAATTTCACACCTGACATCCTTTGAGGTCTCCTTGCCATATATACACACACACATTGAAATGCTTCCTTCTTTGCTGCTGAGCCAGGGAAATCTTGAGAACACATTTGCGGGGCATGCTCTGTTATCTTCTGTATATGAGAAGGGAAGGCAGTGTGAGGATCTCTTATCCTCAGGTTATGCTAAATGGCAGGAGATGAGAGGGTGGGATGGAGTGTCTATTTTGTGGAAAACAAATTTTCCTAGATTTTCAAAGTCTGTTAAGATCTTAGGATAAACAGAGTGAATGGAATCAAACTTCACATAGGAGGGTGTGAGGAAGAAAGAGAGATTTTCAGTATAAACAATATTCAAAAGGAGACAATTGTGTGTGTGTGTGTGTGTGTATGTGTGTGTGTGTGATCAGAATTTTATTATTGCTCAAATCAGTCTACCTGAGCATTCAGGGATCAGAGTTTTCAAAGACAGCTTGGTGGGTGGGGGTAAGCCATTGGGCCAGGAGTGCTGATTGGTCTGGTCAGAGCTGAACTCAGGGAGTTGAAGCTGTCTTCTTACAGAGTCAGTTCCTGGCAGGGGGGCCAAGACCAGATGAGCCAGTTTATCAATCTAAGTGGTGCCAGGTGATCCATCAAGTGTATACTCTGCAAAATATCTAAGCCCAAACCTGGGCTTAGGTTTTACAATAGTGATTTTATCCCCAGGAGCAATTTGGGGAGCATCAGAATCTTGTAGCCTCCAGCTGCATAACTCCTAAACCGTAATTTCTAATCTTTTGACTAATTTGTTAGTTCTGCAAAGGCAGTCTAGTACCCATACCAGAAGGGGGTTTGTTTTGATAAAGGGCTGTTATCATCTTTGATTTAAACTAGAAAGTTCCTCCCAAAGTTAGTTCAGCCTATGCCCAGGAACAAACAAGGACATCTTGGAAGTTAGAAGCAAAGTAGAATTGGTTAGGTCAGTTCTCTTTCACTGAAGAGACAATAATGTTTAAGAAGAGAAGGGAGATACTTTGAAAAGAGAACTTAGATTTCGCTTAGGAGTGAGGTAGCCTCTTCTCACTCCATTTCCTGTTTCAATTTTGTGTTCCAATCATGAAGTCTACAGCATCCCTGAATCTTCCACGCTGCCTTTCACTTCAGGTTATTCCCTCTTCCTGGAACATGACCACCTTCTCCCCTAACTCCTAGGGTTATCAGTCTCCTGATGTCAGATGCTATGATATCTCTTCCGATGCTCAAAACAAAGTAAGTCTCTGACCCAAGCACCTCCATACCATTGTGTTTATTCTTACTGTAGGTGCTATCACAGTGCATCCATTCTGCCCTCAAGACAAAAAGTAGACAGGGTTTTAGAGTCAGTGCCATATAAATTTTCACCATTGTATTCTTGGTGCCTCCAACAGTGCCAAGCACCAAGTGGAACTCAATACATTTTTTAAAGATGTTAAAGAAGAAATGTTGGACTGAGAATAATCTAGACTTAGATTTGAGAGGGAGATCAGAAATATTCAGAAAAACAAAATTAACAAAAAGAATTTTTTCCACTACAATCATTGTGTAACTTACACATGTTTAATGTACTCACAGAGTTGATATCCCTCTCTATTTCCATTGCCTGTAGTATTGCAAAGCAGTTACCCTGGAGAGGGCCACTGGAGGAAATGTGTTATAAAAATAAACTTTCCACCTATTTTCTCTATGACTGATAGAAGCTGAGTTATCTTTGGAACATAAAGCCTTTTTAAATGTATTTCAGGACTATCTCAGTGTCATTAACCTGGGAAAAAACACATTTTTTCTATTCATATTTCCCTCCAATTCTCAAGGGCCTACTAGGGCAGAATCACAGACTAAAAATAGATTAGACTAATTTAGGCTCCGTTAGGCAAGCTATTTCTTCTTTTGTACATAGTTGAGTTTTTTTCCTTCTGAAACATCTAGTTTATTCTATTAATGCTATGAAAGCATCTATGTGGTATGAACAAGACTGACAAGACTGCTGTACATATTGAGTCACTTCCCTGAAAGTAATTCTCAGAATTCAACTTTTGTTGAGCATCTGTTATTTCTCTCTTCAATTGCATTTTGTTACAACTTATGTTTCCGTATTATAGCCACAAATTCTTTATTATCTGCCTGATTATTGACAACACATTCAACTATGCAAACAACCACATTCTCAACACCTAAATATTTTGGTTATAAAAGGAGAAAATTAGTTTTATACATTTTCATTTCTTTGACTTCTGGATTTCATAGGTTACTTTATATTGAGTACCTGAGTCCTTGTAGTTTATATATACACACACACACACACACATATACATATATATATATATATTTTATACAAGTCAAGATATTTCCTTCATTTCCTTCCGTGCACACTGTGATCATCATCATTAATGTTTTATCCATGTTTATGTTTCTTACTCATTATATCTTTCAAGTTCTTCCTTTAAAGTTCCTTCATGTTCTCCAAGTATATCTATCATCTTGTTTCCTTCATGTGGCTTTTTATGAAGGTTCAGTTTGTGATTTTCTCAGTGTATGGGATTGTTGGAAAGAACAAGGTCAAGGGCAGTATATTTCTAATATTTCTGTCATGTTAAGAACTCTCAAAGTATTGAGTATTCCATCTTTAGGCAATTTCTAACTTCCACCTCACTTTATCACCTCCACCCCCAGCATGTGTGAGGTTCCAGGGCCTTCCATTTTGCTAAATTAATAAAGATTGATTGAGTCAGTAAGACCCAAGGCATAGTCCTCATATGGCAAATAATTCTTGAATATGGATTTGCTATGTACTCTTCTAGGCACTAAGAATTCAATGGTAAAATAGAAAAGGTTCCTGCACTGGTGGATCTCATAATCCTATCATGGAAGATGGCCAATTAATACATGAACATTCTATATGTAATGAGTGCAAAAAAGAAAACCAGAAAACAGGATAGTGATGCCCTGTATTTATTTTGCTAGGATACATTATTTAGTTTGTATATTCTGAGAAGGCTCCTCTGATGGGGTAGCAATAAGCAGAGACAAGAATGAAGGCGAGGAGTCAACTGTGCTGATAACCACAGGGAGGATCATTCCAGTTGGAGGCAGCACACACAACTAAGGCCCTAAGGCAGAAGCACTCTCTGCCTGTTTGAGAAACAGCAAGAAACAAGTGGAAATGTAGAACCACCATGTTTGCAAGTTTCTGCAGGGTCCATATCTGCTAATACCACAGCCAAGCAAGTTATATAGCCAAACTCAGAGTCAAGGGTAAGAAAATCAGCTCCATCTTTAACAGGAAAAACTTCAAAGTCACATGACAAAGAACATAGAGAAATGGGTGAAAAACTGGGACTTGGAATATCTTTACCCATATCCCCACTTATTCTAAGGAATAAACATCAAAAGTAGGAGTTATGAAACAAATGATCTTTTGAGTTTTTTCCTTTATGCCATCAATGTAACAAATAACTTGTTTGATTTTTTAATATTAAATTCCCTGTATGTTCCTAAGATAATATCAATTTGTTCATGATGTGCATAATTTTTAGGTATTTATGTAGTGCATGGTAATGAGTGAAACTGGCTTATAATCTTATTTTCTTACATTTTCTAGTCTGCTTTGATATTAAGACTATGCTGTTCTCATAAAAATAATTGGCAAGTATTACCCCTTTTATTATTCTGTGGCTAAGTTGGTGTGAGATTGGATTCATTGCCTCTTGAAATGTTTGGTAGAATTAGCTAGTGAAGTGATTTAACATTGTTTTCTTTATGAGACAGTTTTAAACACTGATTCACTCTTTTAATCAGGAACTAGAAAGATTTCTTATTTCTTCTTGTGTCAGTTTTGATGAGATGTATTTTTCTAGGAATTTTTCAGCTTTCATTTGGGTATAACTTTGTTTATAATATCTTTCCATTATTAATGGAACTGTGCACCTCTAAGATGTACAGTGACATTCTTTTTGCAATTCTAAAATTGCTTTTTTTTTTTTTCTCTTCTTGGTAAGCTTGCAATAGGTTTATCAATTTTACTAATTCAAAATATATCATATTATCTATACTACACTACTATTTTGCATTATACTGGTGGTATTAACCAATGCAGTTAGAGAAAAGAAAACAACTAGGCTCATAAGAATTTGAAAAGAATAGAAAAACTGTTTCTAGTTGCAAGTGGTATGATGGTACTCCTAGAAAATCCTGAGTAATCAATGACAGAAGTAACTGAAACAAAGAAGTTGGTAGGGCAACAGGATATAAAATTAGCATATAGAAATCAGTGACCTTAATGTAAATAAAAATAACTATGTGTATAAGATAATGGAAAATAAAACTATATTTAAATAGATTGATAAAAATTTTAAAAATTAAAAATGTGCTTAACAAGAAATATACAAAACCTGTGTAAATAAAACTAAAACAGTTCTGAAAGATGAAGACATAGATTTGAGCAGATAAAAAGGACATCCTTTGTATTTGGATATAATGACTAAACACATAAAGATGTGATCCCAATAAAAATACTACTGGACACTTTTTCCAGTGTCAAGAATTGTGATACTAAAATTCATATGAGAAAATAAGCATACAGGAATAGCTAGGAATATACAGAAAAGAAATGCTAAGAGACTAGTCTTACAATGCATTAAAATATAAACCCTGTACAATTATAACAATGTGGAACTCACAAGTGAATAAACATATAAATGAAATAGAAAACCAAGTCTAGAAGTAGACCCAAGTACATGTGGAAATTTAATATGTGAAAAAGATGCTACCTAAGAACACTGGGACAGAGGTGAAGTTTTTAATAAATGCTGCTGGGGTAAGTAGATAGTCATTTGGAAGAAGACAAAATTGAATCCATAACTCACACCATACACAAGAATAAATTTCAAAATGAATCAGATATATAGATATAAAAACAAAGCCATATAAGCTCTGGAAATTGTATCGTCTCTTATACCTTGGCTGTAGGGAAAGGAAATTTATGACTCAAAATTCAGATTAGATAAGATTTGAAGAAGTTATATCACTACGTTCTGGTACTTTAGAGAGAAATCATTGGCTAATTGAATTGTTGTTCACCTTTGTATATTTTGTGTTTCTACTGGCTTCTTTCAAGATTATCTCATGGTCTTCAGTTTTTCAGTGGTTAAACTATGTGTCAGCTTCTATATGGTAAATTAAGTTTCTACAAGACTCACACCTGCTGTATATAACAACTATTAATTTTGGGAAAAAAAGCAAAAAAAAATATACAAAGGCACTTGAGAATGAATGAAAGCAGAATAATTCTTGAGGGGATTGAAAACTTGAAAGAAGAGTCTCATTTGGAGTACATTTCTCTTGTTTTGAATTTTATGGGAGGACAGGCCAAAATTGTCACCAAATCTTCAGTAGAAAACTCATAACATTTATGGCATGTAGACAAGAGGACAAAATTCAGGGCAGTCTCAGCTGCTGGGAGGTCAGGGAAGATTCCTAAAAGAAGAGAGCCAGAATGGGGGTGATTTTCAAATTATGTAAACAACTCTGGGCAAGTCTGGCTGGAACTAAGCATACATGGGGGTAGATTCAAAGTAGCACATCTAAAAATAAAGGAACTGCCTTGAGCGGCCACGCCAAAGAAATAGTTTGCAACTTAAGTTTGATCAAAGGAATTGTTTTCCAGTAAAAACATAAGACTTTTGCAGTCTTCAGAACCTTATGTTCACTTTGCTCAGGTTACAATCATATATATATATATGTGTATATATATATATTTTTAAATTTTTGTGGGTACATAGTAGGTGTATATATTTATGGTATACATTAAATATTTTTATTCAGACATACAATGCACAGTAATCACATTAGGGTAAATGGAATAACCATCATCTCAAGCATTTACCTTTTCTTTGTGTTACAAACAATCCACTTATACTCTTTTACTTATTTTAAAATGTATAATAAATTACATTTTATTTATTGTTGACTGTAGTCACCCTGTTGTGCTATCAAATACTAGATCTTATTCATTCTATCTAACTATATTTTTGTACCCATTAACAATCCCCGCTCCACGCCCACTACCCTTCCCAGCCTCTAGAATCACTATTCTACTCTCCAGCTCCATGAATTCAATTGTTTTAAGTTTTGGCTTCCACAAATGAGTGAGAACATGGGAAGTTTGTCTTTCTGTGCCTGGCTTATTTCTCTTAACATAATAACCTCCAGTTTTATGTTGCTGCAGATGATAGGGTCTCATTCTTATTAAATGACAAATAAAGAACTAGGTGGGGAAACCCCATCTCTACTAAAAATACAAAATTAGCTGGGCATGGTGGCACATGCCTGTAATCCCAGCTACTAGGGAGGCTGAGGCAGGAGAATTGCTTGAACCCGGGAGGCAGAGGTTGCAGTGAGCCGAGATGGTGCCATTGCACTCCAGCCTGTGCAACAAGAGCAAAACTCCATCTCAGAAAAAAATAAAAATAAAATAGGGAAATGTGACCTTTTTATTTTTTTGAGAAAGTAGTAAGAATTTGTATTGTTAAACAAGAGATTATAATAGAAGATGCAAATAAATTAATTGTTCTGATAATTCTAGATTCCAGGCCTCTCTATGGAAAGGTCAATTTCTTATGCAGATGAGATACTATCCAAAACAAAAGTGGGTGTTTGAGACAGTGTTCAAGACAATGACTGAACTTGTACACAGTGAGGAGAAATAAAAAGGCAGTTTCCCTATTTCTTTTCCTCAGTAAAGTTATGTGTTGCGTAAAGGAATGAGGCTCATTTTGGTGAAAAATGCTTTTGTACAAAAACTTTTGAATTCTTTCACCTCCCGGTGCAGACGTTTCAGGCCCTGACTTGAACAAGGATATCAAAATAAGGTAACACTGGTTTCACATGAGCCTCAAGACTGTAATCTAACTGTACCTACCATCTTACTTTACGTTACTTTAAAAAAGTTTAACATCCATTTACCAATGCCAATTCAGTGGACTGTATTTTCTCTCTTAGGAAGTCTTCAACCAAATTGGAATTAAATTAATCTCCCTTTAAAGTGCAAGAAAGCCTTTGACAGACTAGTGTTTGTTCTGTGGCACAGAAAGAGAAGCATGCCTCCCCCAGCACTGGCCTAAGAGTCCCCACATGAAGAACTGGCTGCAGGACAGTGATCTGTTAGGTCTATCAAAAAGCAGGGGGAGTCAAGGTTCAGCCTAGAAAGAGGGGTCCATGCCAAGTGTGGCTTTTACCTGTACCCAGGTTCTAAACAGATCTTGGGTCCTCTAACTGACAAGGCGGGGGCACGGCACATGTAGTCAAGAGGGTCACAGTCCTCTCAACGAGTCAGTGAATACCTCTATGCCATGATTTGTCAGTGTTCATATGGATAGTGGTAAAGGAATCAGGAAGCCTGGGTTTCAGAACAGCACAAACATTCTTTCCCTAGTAAGCAATGATCGAAGTTCTTATCTAGGGTAAATGATGAAAAAATAGGTAATGAGATCCCCCATACATCACTGCTGAGATTATTTAGTCCAATTTTAAAGCAGTACAAAATGGCTTCTTGCACACAACAAGGACAAGCTTTGTACTAATGTTTCTCAAACACCAATTATGTCTCCAGCGCTAGCCTCAATTTAACAGGTTTTAAAAAAATGTACCTTTCCCATGTCACAGCCAAGGTAGAGTCCCTAGAATAGAAAGGGCTCTAGAAGCCAGTGGGTGTCAGCACATTCCAGTGAGGCGGTTTGAGCTTATGGGTCCGTGGTGGCTGTTTCTTCCCTTCCATCACTAGGATGTTCGTCTTGGGCAGCTTCAAGGTTACTGCATCTTCAGCCATTCAGTTGGCCTGGGCATGGATCAATTCCATTAGAGAAGGCTTCTGGGCTCCTGGTAGGCCTGGGTGGCAAAACTTCCAGAATCATACTTCTGAAGGCATCTTGGTCCAAAGAGGCTCCACTTATCTGACAAGTTTCTGTCCTTATCCCCACTTCCAGAATCCATGGTGCTAGGATTTGGGCCAGGTAAGGCTGTGGAAGAACCAGAAGTGAACCAGCCTCTGGGCTTCTGCCTAGGGGAGGAATGAGGAGTGGTGCTTGGGGTGACTGGGCTGATACAGGCTGCCTCTCTTCTTTTGTTATCTGTCCACTCTGTAGCTTTAGTTTGTGGAGTGTTTCTGCCACTGGAAGGTAGTTGGTCTCCTTGGTGGTGAGGCCCCTGTGGGGTGTGTAGCCAACATCTCTCAGCCCTGCCTGTCACCCAAAATGCTGAATGCTTTCCTGGGTCTGTTTTGTTATCAGATAATTCATGATGACATGGGCAGCTTAGCCTTCACCACTGGGACTTTGTCCACACTGTTGATGGCCAGGGTCACGGCTGGGGAGGGTAGGCTGGCCTCATCTTGCTCCACCTTGGTGAGGCACCGATATTGTGCTCTGGAATAACTGGCTTCCAGGGGACAGTGCCCATGTCCGATGGAGGAAGAGTCATGGGCGCAGGGTCCTTGAGGGCATCATGATAGCTGGATGCCCAATGGTGTATCCTGATGGGCAGGAACGTCTTGCCTAGAGACCCACTAGCCTCAAGAGCAGGCACTCCTGGTTGTCTTGAAGCCACTGAAAAACTGGGATCCAGGTGCCTTTTCTCTCTAGAATTCTGAGCTGCCACCACAGTGAAATGATGTGATGACTAAGCTGACAGACAGATATTAAGGAGAAACACAATCCAGCTGCTGCAAATTAGCAAAACTTCCCAGGAAGTATCCATCCAGAGGTTCTGTTATCCTGCTGCCACGGGGCTGCCTGCAGCCTGGAATTTGGCACTAAAGAGGTTCCGAGGGCCCACGTCTCCTGAGAGGATGTGGCACGGTCTGGACCCAAGCCATGGTGAGAGCAGCAATGACACAGAAGGTCTCCAGTTCCCAGCAGATAACACTGCCCCAATGCGACCTGTTGTTAAAGGAAAAGATAATGAACAAAGATGATGCAGTTGTTGGAAGTAGAAGATAAGGGCTTTAAAGGAGTTGTTATAACTATGTGCAATGAAGTAAAATAAAATATTAATAGAAAATGTCTAAAGTAAAGGAAGATATAGCTTGCATATATATAGAAATAAAGAATAGACATGCTTCTATCTTTATTCTTCATATCTTATCCCTTATGTATAAAAAAGTATCCAAAATTTTGGAAGTAATATCAAATTTAAAAATTTATTTCATCATATTAGCAGAATCAAGATGGAAGAGGAAAAGAAAGGAGAATTTAAAGATGACCAATAGAAAATATCTAATACGTAGAGGTGTTTGTAGTATTCTCTGATGGTGGTTTGTATTTCTATGGGATTGGTGGTGATATCCCCTTTATCATTTTTTATTGCATCTATTTGATTCTTCTCTGTTTTCTTCTTGATTAGTCTTGCTAGCGGTCTATCAGTTTGTTGATCTTTTCAAAAAACCAGCTCCTAGATTCACTGATTTTTTGAAGGTTTTTTTTTTGTGTGTCTCTATCTCCTTCAGTTCTGTCTGATCTTAGTTATTTCTTGCCTTCTGCTAGCTTTTGAATGTGTTTGCTCTTGCTTCTCTAGTTCTTTTAATTGTGATGTTAGGGTGTCAATTT
>NW_012102776.1:761416-770232 GCF_000951045.1 Mandrillus leucophaeus | reverse complement strand
TTTTCATGTGTCTGTTGGCTGCATGAATGTCTTCTTTTGAGAACTCTCTTGAACAGACACTTTTCAAAAGAAGTCATTCATACAGCCAACAGATATAAGAAAAAAATGCTCATCATCACTGGCCATCAGAGAAATGTAAATCAAAACCGCAATGAGATACCATCTCATACAAGTTAGAATGGCGATCATTAAAATGTCAGGAAACAACAGGTGCTGGAGAGGATGTGGAGAAATAGGAACATTTTTACGCTGTTGGTGGGACTGTAAACTAGTTCAACCATTGTGGAAGACAGTGTGGTGATTACTCAAGGATCTAGGACTAGAAATACCATTTGACCCAGCCATCCCATTACTGGGTATATACCCAAAGGATTATAAATCATGTTAGTATAAAGGCACATGCACATGTATGTTTATTGTGGCACTATTCACAATAGCAAAGACTTGGAGCCAACCCAAATGTCCATCAATGATAGACTCGATTAAGAAAATGTGACACATATACACCATGGAATACTCTGCAGCCATAAAAAATGATGAGTTCGTCTCCTTTGTAGGGACATGGATGCAGCTGGAAACCATCATTCTTAGCAAACTATCACAACGTCGAAAACCCAAACACCGCTTGTTCTCACTTATAGGTGGGAATCGAACAATGAGAACACCTGGACACAGGAAGGGGAACATCACACACCGGGGCCTGTTGTGGAGTTGGAGGAGCGGGGAGGGATATCATTAGGAGATATAACTAACGTAAATGATGAGTTAATGGGTGCAGCACACCAATATGGCACATGTATACATATGTAACAAACCTGCACGCTGTGCACATGTACCCTAGAACTTAAAGTATAATTAAAAAATATATATATAATACAAAGAAGTACCAGAAAAATAAGATCGAAATAAAGTAAACAAATAACATACATGTATTTATTTGGAGTCTGAGAAAGAGACAAGAGAATGGGCCAGAAAAAGATATTTGAACATATCACCCAAATTTTATCCAAATTTAGTTAGGCACAGGTTTTCAGATTCAGGTAACTCTTGCTTGATTTTGATCCATCAATTCCACTTCTAGGAATTCATCCTAGAGATTTACCTCTGTATTAGTCTGTTCTCCACTGCTAACAGAGACATACTGGGTAATTTATGAAGAAAAGAAGTTTAATGCATTCACAGTTCCACATGTCTGGGAATCACAATCATAGGAGAAGGCAAAAGAGGAGCAAAGCCACATCTTGCACTGAGGCAGCCAAGAGCGAGCATGCGCAGGAGAACTCCCCCTTTATAAAACTATCAGGTCTTGTGAGACCTATTCACTATCATGAGAACAGCACAGGAAAGACCCTCCCCCATGATACAGTTACCTCCAACCAGGTCCCTCCCATGACGTGGGAATTATGGCAGCTACAATTCAAGATAAGATTTGGGTGGGGAGACAGCAAAACCATATTAACCTCCAATAATATGACAACACACATGCACAAGACTATTCATTATAACATGATTAATAGTTAAAAATATTGGGTACAGTTTCAATATCCATGCATTGGATATTGTTTGAACAAATTTTGATTAATTTTCACTAAGGGACAGCAAAATTTTCTTAAAAACCAGGGAGGAATTTTTGGCCCACAGTCTCTCATTTCAATTACTTAATTCTGTGGTAGTAATCCAAAAGCCACCATTAAAAAAAAAAACAAAAAACATATAAACAAATGTGCATGGCACATCAATGAAAGATCACTTACAAAAACAAATGCTGGGTCAGATTTTACCTGTGGGCCTTAATTTGTAAATCCTTGATTTACACAATGGATTTATACAACAATGCATCAATTTAAAAAGATTGAAGAGGATCTCTATAAACTGATATGGAGGGATTTTCAGAGGCTGATCAAAAGTGCCAAATCTAGAACCATTTGAGCAGCAAAATAAATTATGATGATAATGGATAATAACCACTTCAATCAAAGATCTGTCCATGAATCCGTGGATAATGAATGAATGGTAGAAAAAGAAAAAACTTTTCATTCACTAACCATGCATTCATGGATATAAATTTTATGTATTTATACATATTGTTGTATACATATATTTATGTATTCTTCACAGATTACTCATATTTTTATATTATATATGTAATAATAATTATTATGTGCAGGGGAACTCCCCCTTTACAAAACCATCAGATCTTGTGAGACTTATTCACTATCATGAGAACAGCACAGGAAAGAAAATAATAACAGCGCAGAAAAAAAAATTATTATTATTATTTCTGGGCTCTCTATTCTGTTCCATTGGTCTGGGTGTCTGTTTTTATGTCAGTACCATGCTGTGTTGATTACTATAGTTTTAGAGCAGATTTTGAGAACAAAACTGATGCCTCCAGTTTTGTTCTTTTTCCTCAGGATTGCTTTGACTATTTGGGGTTGTTTTAGTCAGGGTTCTCCAAAGAGACACAGCCGATAGACTATGTAGAGAGATATATGAAAAAGGATTTATTAGAATTGGCTCACTTGATTTCACACGTTGAGAAATCTTGCAGACCATCTTTAAGTGGGAGAACCAGGAAAGACAGTAATGTGTCTGAGTCCAAGTCCAAACTGCAGAACCAACAAAGCTGTGGTGTACTTTTCAATCCTGAATGCTGGTGAGCGTGAGGGCTACATGTATGAGTCCTGGAGTTCAAAGGCCAGACAACCTGGAGTTCTGATGTCCAAGGGCAGTAGAAGAAAGGTGTCCTGTCTCAGGGAGAAAAACTGAGAATTCTACCTTCCTCTGCCTTTGCTCCATGAGGCCCAAAACTGATTGGATGATGCCCACTCGCATTGAGGGTGGATCTTCCCCACTCAGACCACCAACTCACATGCTAATCTCCTCTGGAAACATCCACACAGACACACCTGGGATAGCCTGATCATCTAATCAAAACCACAATTACCTGGGCTTCCCTTTTAGCAAAAGAGGGATCAGTTCCCCCTGAAACATTAAGAATAATGCCTTACCTGCTATCTGAGTATGCCTTAATCAAGTCAAGTCCAAAGTTAACCATCACAGGTTTTTTTGTGGTTCCATGAAAGTTTTAGAATTCTTTTTCTTTCTGGGAAAATGTCACTGGAATTTTGATGGAGAGAATCTGTAGATAACTTTGGGTGGTGTAAACATTTTAACAATATTAATTCTTCTAATCCATGAACATAAAGTATCTTTCTATTTATCCATGTCTTTACTTCCATTCTTCAGTGTTTCATAGTTTTCAGTGTCAAAGTCTTTTGCCTTCTTGGTTAAATTTATTCGTAAGTATATATTTTTTAACAATTGTAAATGGGATTATTTCCTTGATTTCATTTTTGGATAGCTTTTTTTAAAAAATATAAATGCAATTGACTATTGTATATTGATTTTGTACCCTGCAACTTTACTGTATTGTTTATTAGGTCTAACAGGTTTTTTTGGTGGAGTCACTAATATTTTCTAACTATAAGATTATGTCATCTACAAACAGGGACAATTTAACTTTTATAAGATTTAACTTTTTTGAGATTTGTTAAACTGCCTTTTCTTTAACTATTGAGATGGTCATATGGTTTTTGTTCTTTATTCTGTTAATGTGGTGTATGACATTTATGGATTTGTACATGTTGACCCATCCTACGTTCCAGGGAAAAATGCCACTTGATCATGGTATACCGTCCTTTTAATGTATTGTTGAATTCAGTTTGCTAGCATGTTGTTGAGGATTTTTGCATCAATGTTCATTGAGGATATTATAATTTTCTTTTATTGTAATGCCTTTGTCTGTCTTTGGAACCAGGGTAATGTTGGCCTCATAAAATGAGCTTAGAAGTATTTCCCCTGCTTCAGTTTTTTGAAGTAATTTGAGAAGGATTGGTACTAATTGTTCTTTAAACATTTGGTAGAATTCACCAGTGAAGACATCAGGTCCTGGGCTTTTCTTTGAAAAAGATTTTGGTTACTGATTCAATCTTCCTACTTGTGATTGGTTTGTTCAGATACTCTATTTTCTCGTAGTTTAGTCTTGGTTGATTGTAAGTTTCTAGGAATTTATTTCTTCTAAACTATCCAATTTGTCGGCGTATAGTTATTTGTCTTTTAAGATTTTGTCTCTTAAGATTCTTTGTATTTCTGCATAAGTTGTAATGTTTCCCTTTTCATTTCTGATTTTAGAGTCTTCTTTCATTTTTTTATTAGCCTAGATAAAGGTTTATCAATTTTATCTTTTCAAAAGACCCACTCTTAATTTTGTTGCTCTTTTATATTGCTTTCTGAGTCTCTGTTTTATTTATTTCTTCTCTGATCTTTGTTATTTCCTTCCTTCTACTAGTTCTGGACTTAGATTGTTCTCTTTTTTCCTAGTTTTTTTGAGAAATGATGTTAGGTTGTTTATTTGAGGTTTTTCTTCATTTTTAATGTAGGTGTTTATTGCTACAAACTTTTCTCTTAGAATTGCCTTTGCTGCTTCCCATAATTGAGTAAGTTGTGTTTATATATCATTGTCTCAATATTTTCCCTTTGATTTCTTCTGGGATCCATTGGTTGTTCAGAAGCATGTTTTTTAATTTCCAAAAACTTGTGAATTTTCCAGTCTTCTTCCTGTTATTTATTTCTAGTTTCATGCAATTGTGGCCAAAAAAGATGCTTGATATGATTTTAATCTTCTTAAATGTATTGATTATATGCTTTAAAAGGCTCATCTGTATCTTTCTTTAGTAGGTTTTACAACTTCTTGAATTACATTTGACTTATTAATGCATGTCATTTTTGACAAAAGTACGAGATAGAAATCTCTTATCCAGTTTGATTTATTCCACGTGCCTTCACATCTCCCATTGACTTAAGATGTGCTCTTTATCATACCACAAAATATTTTGTATCCTTTATTCTATTACATTCTTTATGTATTTCTAGTTTGTGAGTACCAATTTATATTATTTATTGTGTTTTTATTAAATCGTTTGATATTTTTTAGATCCAAGTTTCTTTCATTTATTTTCTTTTTTGGATTTTTCTTTTAGATATTTATTTTTAGAAATGTGAAAAAATAAATAGTAGAGAAAAACCTGTCCTTAGACAGGAAGACATAAGTATTGAAACTACTACATTCTAACTAAATGTATAAATTTAATAAAAGTATAATGAAACTATCAATAAAATGTATTATATAATTTGATACAGACCTTTGATTATTTTTCAGTTAGGTCTTAGTGAAGATTTAGAATTTTCTTTTCATAGGTTTTACAATTCTCTGTTAAATATATTTCTACTTTATATTTTATGGCTTTTATTATATTTTGGCTAGCTATTGCTAATATAAGGGAAAACTGCTGAATTTTTAATATTTACTTTTATTATCTGGTACTGTACCAAACACATTTCTTACTTCTGAATCTAACTATTTTTCATTAAAAATCTTGAATTTTTTATAGTAGACTATTAGATAACTGGTAAAGTAATAGATTTATGTTCTCATTTCAAACTTTTTCATCTCATTTTTTATCACGTTTTATTTTACTTATTGTTGAAGTTCTTAGCTATGTAAAATAGTAATGATAATGACAAACATCTTTGATTTCTTACATTAATGGAAACATCTCTGGTGTTTCTCCATGTTGTTTTTATCTAAAATAGTTTTCTTCACCACGTTAAAAATTTGTCTGTTACTCTTAGTTTACTAAGCTTTTTCTTATTTTCTTTTACAAAAATGAAGAATAGATATTAAATATTATCAACTTTTTGGATCCATGGAGATGATGATTAGTTTTTGAATTTTAGACTTTTTCTTAAAGGACCTTAGTGTTCATTTAATTTTCCATAAATATATTACTTTCCTTTGTAGTATATGTGGAAAATTGAGGTCCAGGTTGTATTTGAACATGTTCAGTGAAAAAAAAAACCAAAACAAAACAAGGCAAAAACAAAATAAAACAAAAAAACAAAAGCAGCTCAGTCCATTCTTGATATGTCTTCATTTATTTAACTTGGGTGACATTGATCTATAAATCAACAATCTTTTCAGCGGTCTTCTAACTATTTATGAATCATTCCTTTGTTACCCAGTTCTTATTTTTCAATCGCGCTGACAAACATATCACACAATTGTTCTCTAAGTGAAACCATATTAATCAGAAGTGCTTACAAAATAAGCATATGATAATGTCAGAATTTTGGACAACATCTATGTCAAGCTCAAATTAGAGCAAAAATGAAATTAGCAATTCACAGATTCTTCTATTTGTTTCTGATGATTAATAACATAACATTTTAGCTGCAAGAGAGATACCAAATGTAAATTACTATAACCTCTTTATTTTAAACATTAAGAAATTGAGGTTCAAAGATATAGCAGCACCTGCTCAGATTTTACTCAAACTGGAGTTTGCAGAGCACTTTCACTCATAGAGAATCAGCAGCCCCTCTGAAGCTTCTGAGGTGTTTCTGTTTTCACCTGGTCAATTCTACACGTGATAGGAATCAGGGCTCAGGGTTTCCATGCTTTAAAATATCCAGATGAAATCGTGACTAAACTTTTATCTGTACTTCTGGACAACCAGAAGTACATTTCCCAGAGAGACTCCTATGTTAGTGGTTTTCCATCAGCAACAGCAACTCACAAACTGCAGGTTTGTGTAACTTTTGAGCTTCTTGAGTCATTAAGCATTTAATGTTTTCTCAACCTTTTGCTCCTGGTGGCAATTTATTTTCCTTTCCCTTTAGGTTCCTTGCCTGAGACTTCCTAGAACAGCGGTCCCCAACCCCCGGCTATGGACTGCTATCCATCTGTGGCCTATTAGGATCTGGGCCACACAGCAGGAGGTGAGCAGTGGGCAGGCCAGCAAAGCTTCACCTGTATTTGGTATTTACAGCTTTTTCCCATCACTTGCATTACTGCCTGAGCTTTGCCTCCTGTGAGATCAGTGGAGGTATTAGATTCTCCTAGGAGCATGAACCCTATTGTGAACCATGCACGTGAGAATCTAGGTTGTGTGCTCCTTACAAGAATCTAATGCCTGATGATCTGTCACTGTCTCCCATCACCACCAGATGGTACCACCTAGTTGCAGGAAAACAAGCTCAGGGATCCAATCAAGTCTACATTATGGTGAGTTGTATAATTATTTCATTATATATTACAATGTAATTTTAATAGAAATAAAGTGCACAATAAATTTAATGTACTGAAATAATCTCCACACCATCCATCCCACCCCACAGGTCTGTGGAAAAATTGTCTTCCACGAAACCAGTCCCTGGTGCCAAAAAAATTTGGGGACCACTGTTCTAGAGGACAACCCTTTTTCTTTACTCATTTTTCTTCTATCAGCTTTTCAAAACACTGTGTTACATATATTATGTGTATAATATATATACACATAATATATATATATATCCCACATGTATATATGTAAAGTATCAATTTTTGCAAAATCAAACTATTAATCAAACAGTGCAGATGTATAATGAGGCAAAGGTCCTCTCTCAGTAACATCTCTTCCTCCGCCCACAGAGACACATAACTCACCTTCATCCTCATTTCTCAGAATGAATGAATGTTTTTTTTATTTCAATGGCATAAACATACTATATAAACTTACATAACCTATAATTGCATAGCAACTTCCAACTCTGTAAGAACTATCAGTTGCATTCACCCAACAATTTTTTTAACTTTAAAAATTATCGTTTCTTTGTTCACTCAGCTTTCTTCATGACTCCAGATCTACTCAATACTTCCATACTTGATTCAAAAATACATTATTTAATCATATTTGGTCTTTTTAAAAAATTAGTTTCACCATGTTTTTAATGTAAAGTGATAAAACTGCATAGGTAACTACAGAATGCAGGAAGTTAGAGATTGAGGTGTAATTGTGTACCAGCTTATTGATGAAAAAACTGAGGTAGAGAGAGATTTAATGACCTCTCTGAAATCATGCAACTTCAGTTAGGGAAGTGGCCGAAATAAAAATCCAGACTTTGAGACTTCTGATCGAATGATTCCACTTCATCATGTCATAAGCTCTTTCAGAATCTTCTAACATTTGTACACCACCTTATTCCTTCTGGGTACTCAATAAATGCCTGGGCTTGTTGGTCCGGTACTCACTATACTTCAAAAAAAAAAAAAAAAAAAAAAAAAAAAACAGAGAAAAACATGTCTTATCTTCCCACATGATAAATTCATGTCAGAATAAAAGTTTACTGTAGTAATTTTTTCAGTGTGAAGGTTGTTACCTGTGAATGAAAAACAGTGTTATGAGAAAAGGCACAAACAGCTCAAGTAACTGTAACAACAGCAAAATTAAATTGTCTCAATTTTTGTTTTTTTCCTTTTACATGAAAGGTTAACACTTCAACTGACACTACAAGTGTTTACTAATTTGGCTTTAGCTCACAGAATTTGAATTGGGTAGAAAACCTTTGAATATTACTTTTCCCATGAATGTTTTCCCCATACTTGGTGTTGCCAAAGAGATTACCTTGGCACTGTTTAACTTAACATTTATTGACTAATTCATTCAAGCATCAAAGCCTATGAATACTTACAGATAGCAGTTGCCACAAACAAATATTAGGCAGAATATCTTATTGCTAGGCATAAAAACTAGAAAATTGTAAGAATTTTAAATCATGGCTCCACATGTTGAGAGATCAAAAAGGAAGACTCTAACTTAAATCAGAAAGAACAGACTTCAGAATGATACGGGGGTTGTTTGTTTCCCCAGGAAAAATGTTCTTTCCAGGGCCAAGAGCATTTTCTTATTGTTTCTATATTCCTTCCATCCATCCAT
>NW_012102776.1:760316-761366 GCF_000951045.1 Mandrillus leucophaeus | reverse complement strand
TGGGCATTTAGTGCTATAAATTTCCCTCTACACACTGCTTTAAATGTGTCCCAGAGATTCTGGTATGCTGTGTCTTTGTTCTTATTGGTTTCAAAGAACATCTTTATTTCTGCCTTCATTTCATTATGTACCCAGTAGTCATTCAGGAGCAGGTTGTAAATCTAGAAGAAATGGATATATTCCTGGACACACACACCCTCCCAAGACTAAACCAGGAAGAAGTTAAATCCCTGAATAGGCCAATAACAGGCTCTGAAATTGAGGCAATAATTAATAGCCTACCAAACAAAAAAAGTCAAGGACCAGATGGATTCTCAGTTGAATTCTACCAGAGGTACAAGGAAGAGCTGGTACCATTCCTTCTGAAACTATTCCAATCAACAGAAAAACAGGGAATCCTCCCTAACTCATTTTATGAGGCCAGCATCATCCTGATACCAAAGCCTGGCAGGGACACAACTACAAAAAAGAGAATTTTAGACCAATATCCCTGATGAACATCAATGTAAAAATCCTCAATAAAATACTGGCAAACCAAATCCAGCAGCACATCAAAAATCTTATCCACCATGATCAAGTGAGTTTCATCCCTGGGATGCAAGGCTGGTTCAACATACACAAGTCAATAAACATAATCCAGCATATAAACAGAACCAAAGACAAAACCCTCATGATTATCTGAATAGATGCAGAAAAGGCCTTTGACAAAATTCAACAGCCCTTCATGCTAAAAACCCTCAACAAATTAGGTATCGATGGGACATATCTCAAAATAATAAGAGCTATTTATGACAAACTCACAGCCAGTATCATACTGAATGGGCAAAAACTAGAAGCCTTCCCTTTGAAAACTGGCACATGACAGGGATGCCCTCTCTCACCACTCCTATTCAACATATTGTTGGGAGTTCTGGCCAGGGCACTCAGGCAGGAGAAAGAAATAAAGGGTATGCAATTAAGAAAAGAGGAAGTCAAATTGTCCCTGTTTGCAGATGACATGATTGTATATTTAGAAAACCCCATTGTCTCAGCCCAAAATCTCCTTAAGCT
>NW_012102776.1:759360-759989 GCF_000951045.1 Mandrillus leucophaeus | reverse complement strand
GGAAGAATCAATATCGTGAAAATGGCCATACTGCCCAAGGTAATTTATAGATTCAATGCCATCCCCATCAAGCTACCAATGAGTTTCGTCACAGAATTGGAAAAAACTACTTTAAAGTTCATATGGAACCAAAAAGAGCCTGCATTGCTGAGACCATCCTAAGCAAAAAGAACAAAGCTGGAGGCATCACGCTACCTGACTTCAAACTATACTAGAAGGCTACAGTAACCGAAACAGCATGGTGCTGGTACCAAAACAGAGATACAGACCAATGGAACAGTACAGAGTCCTCAGAACTAATACCACACATCTACAGCCATCTGATCTTTGGCAAACCTGACAAAAACAAGCAATGGGGAAAGGATTCCCTATTTAATAAATGTTGCTGGGAAAACTAGCTAACCATAGGTAGGAAGCTGAAACTGGATCCCTCCCTTACACCTTATACAAAAATTAATTCAAGATGGATTAAAGACTTAAACATTAGACCTAAAACCATAAAAACCCTAGAAGAAAACCTAGGCAGTACCATTTAGGACATAGGCATGGGCAAGGACTTCATGTCTAAAACACCAAAAGCAACAGCAATAAAAGCCAAAATTGACAAATGGGATCTAATTAAACTAAAG
>NW_012102776.1:756526-757957 GCF_000951045.1 Mandrillus leucophaeus | reverse complement strand
CCACCCACCCATGCAGGCAGGCATGCACCCTACACACCTGTGTCAAATACAAAGCTGGATCCTCAGGACCCAGTGGCTTCTGCTCTGAGTTTCAGTTTTAAATTTAAAGGCAAACTCAGAAGTTTCTAAATGTGTGGCCTCTTTTCCCCTCTATCAAATCAATTGCTTTTTCCCACACTTCCAACATTCATCTTGTTGTCCACCTGTTCATGGGAAGCAAAGGCACCTTTGCAGACAGATTTCGGTCTGGCTTTCTTTCATCCAATTGCAATGGGCCTCTGATCTTTTCATGGCTGGCTGCTTGCCATGCACGTCTCAAGGAGCACCTCCTTGGAGGGGCCTCTTTTAACCATGTCATCTGAAGTAGTCATTCACCAGCTTCCATCACATCAACCTGTTTTATTTTCATTGCAGCATTTGTCCTTGATATTTTTTCATTTGCTTATTTAATTGGTCCCCCTTTCTGCCATGAAAGCTCTATGAGGGCAGACAGGTGCCTCATCTGCTTGTTTGCCTCCGAATTCTGAAATGATTTGAAACGCAGTTGGCATTCATTAAATATTTGTTGACTGAATGAATGGATTCTTAATTGGCTACTACTGCCTGAAGGTCTACAAATACTGATTCATCCTTGTTGACAAGTTTTTACTTCTCACACGTGTGCATATTAATCAGACTTTAAAACTAAGTCTTAAAAATAAAAACAGCTTGGAAACGTGGGAAACATCTGGCAGAGAAATCATTGTGGCATTCGCAGTGATGGAAGGGAAATTTTTTTCTCTGAAGTAAGCAGGTTGTTGGCCTCTTTATCGGTATCATTGGAAAATGCTTGCCTATTTTTGTTGATTTTCTCAGGAACTGGGAACATCTGACGTTGGGAACATAAAAAGTTCATTTTTAAAGCAGAGTCATAATAACTTTAGGAGTTGAGAGTAAGAGAGAAAATGCCCAAAGAAAATGAAGGCAGTCTGGAGAAAGAAGAGGCTCATGTCCCTTTTAAGGAACAGGTTTCCCTGGCTTTTCGAGAGTGATACTTAAAGGAAGCTTCCTAGAAAGTCCGCAGTTGGTATCCTTACTAAATAAGCCAACTAAATAGTAGAGGGGAAAAAAATAGTGCGTGCCTGGCTCCTCCTAATTCAGGCTTATACCGCCTCCTGAAAGTTGTGGCTACAGCACAGGCTTTGGCTGTTTTCTAGAACGTCGCTCGGATCCCTTTAAAGGTGGGGATCTTTACGGAGAATGCCGGGGGATGAAGGCGGGAGCTGAGGGCTGGAGAGTCTCTGTTGACATAGTAACTCTTCAGCTGTCTCCCTTGCTCTCCGCTCTTACGCTTCGCTACCACCAGCGGCCCCGCCTGTGCCCTCTCTGCCCGGGAGTCCCGGACGCATCCTCGCCGGGTCTCCTTGGCCTGACCCGCTCGGGTCAAGGTCC
>NW_012102776.1:742999-756476 GCF_000951045.1 Mandrillus leucophaeus | reverse complement strand
TCCTGACTTGTCACATCCACCCGCAGGCGGTTTCCCGAGGTTCTCAACTCTATAAACAGCTTTAGTTGTAGGGAGGATTCCTCCCCATAGGTGCCGAGAGTGAGACCGCAGAGTACCAACACCATTGCAGGTGATCAGACGGGTGGTCGATGTCTTCAGACCCGTTCATCCTGTGCTCTCGGGCGTTCCCGCCATGAGCCAGAGCCCGGCGTTCGGTCCCCGGAGGGGCGGTTCTCCCCGGGGCGCTGTCGGAGCCGGTGCGCGGCGCAACGAGAGCCAGGACTATCTGCTCATGGACTCGGAGCTGGGAGACGACGGCTGCCCGCAAGCCCCGCTGCCTTGCTACGGCTACTACCCCTGCTTGTGAGTGCCGGCGACGCGGGGCGGATAGGGCGCGGGCTGCGAGGAGGGAGGCTGTGCACTAGCAGGAGTGGCCGAGCCCGGTCCGCGCGCGTTCTGAACCCGCGTGTGTACCTCCTAGGACGGTGCTGGGAGGTCAGCGAGAGCCAGGGCTGGGACCTGAGTGAGTGGAGGGGCGCGCGGGGAGTTGGGGGAAGGGGGTGTCTAGGTTTGCTCCTCGTAGGTACGCATGGATATGTTTGCCCACGAGAGTGAGACCGCAGAGTACCAACACCATTGCAGGTGATCAGACGGGTGGTCGATTTCTTCAGACCCGTTCATCCTGTGCTCTCCAAGAGACAGGATCGCTGCGTAACAGGCGTGATCTGGACACGGGGCTGATTCAGATGTGCGCTCGGGTGACTCTTAGCTTCCGTGAGAGAGATGACTAGAACTCCAAGGGCTGGAGCCGCCTGGGTGCGTGCGGGTAACTCCTGAACTCGTGCGCCCAGCGGCGGTCTCCACGCTTGGCTTAGCGTTTGGGGCTGAGCGCTCAAGTCCTTGGACCGTGGGACAGCCAAAGTTAGACCAGGACCTCTCCCGGCTCCTGGGGCCTTGGGGTGAAGACAGAAGTAGAACCAATAGGCCTCTCCACCGGCGGCGCGAAGCTTTTTACCAGGGGCGTCTGGGGAGACGAGGCTGTTAGGGGCGTGGGCTGGGAGACTCACAGGCTGTAAAAGTGAGGGTGTCGGGGTCGTTTGTGTTGGGCTATGGGTAACTGCAAGCTTTTGTTTATGAATCTAGGGTATTTTTTTCTTGTGGCTGGGTGGGTGACGGGAGGGGAGGTAGGGAGTAAGCAGAGTGGACTCCAGAAGAAAAGACTCTGCTTCCCCAACACTGCTGTGACCACATGTGCAGCGGGCAGATAGCATTTCTGTCCCATTGCCCCTTTGGGTGATTGAGTAGTTAAGTTTCCTGACTTGTCACATCCACCCGCAGGCGGTTTCCCGAGGTTCTCAACTCTATAAACAGCTTTAGTTGTAGGGAGGATTCCTCCCCATAGGTGCCTGGCCTACCCTCTTAATAGATGGGTGCTGTGTCAGGGCTGCCCAGTCTCAAGGCCTGCGGTGCCCTTCTGAAGTAAGAGGTGAGCCCCAGTAAAGGGAGCACCTAAAAGAGGTGAGCCCCAGTAAAGGGAGCATCTAACTTTTCTCAAAGATAAAGGAAAATAGTTAGAACTGGTTTCATTCATCTTTGTGCTGTGCAAGTTAAGACCTTTTACAATTATGCATATGTTTTTCTTTTTAAAAGTTCAAGACATAATTCCGTACCATACAATTCCCCCATTTAAGCTGTACAATGCACTATTGTTTAATACATCCTTAAAGTTGTACAGCCATCACCAATATCTAATTCCAGGACAATTTCATCGTCCTTCAAAGAAATCTTATACTTCATGTGTTAAATTAGAAGATATTTTTATTTCTCATAGTACAGACTCTTCCAACTTTAATGGGTAGCATACAAATCATCTGGAAATCTTGTTAGAATGCAGATTTTGAGAAGGCAGGTCTTAGGTTACAGCCCAAGATTCTCCATTTCTGACATCCCTCAGATGGTGACAAGATTGCTAGTCCATGAATCACCTTCTGAATAGCAAGGTGATATATGACAAGAAAAAAGAGTGGAAAAAAATAAATTAATCCTGGATATTCTGAAATGCTATTTTAAAATTTGCTTTGAAGGTGTAAGTTTAAGACATAGATGGAATTTTTATTGGCTTAAACTTGAGATCTCCGATGTCTGAGGGTTATAGGTTTGGCAACATTACCTCCTGGCTAAACTAGGTGACTAAAAATTTATACTGCTTTTTAAAAATTAGACTGGCCCATGAACAAAACCTTTTTTCATTCTGTAATCCCTATAATCACTTGTCACTGTGTCTGTCAAAAAATTATTTGATTAAAAAAACTTGTGGTTATATATCAGTAGTGAGAGAGACTAAATAAAGTAATAATGCCAAGTTGTCCTGAAAACTTTCCCTAGTGTTTTCTTTAAATGTGTCTTACTGCCTAATTTGTCTAATTATTGTCATTACCTTTTTTAGCTATAGGTTCTCACTGTTACCCAGGCTGTCCTCAACATGCAGTATTTAGTGAATATGTATTTTTCTCCCTTAGTTCAAGAATCCTGGACTATTAAAAAATAGAACTGAGCAGCAGAGTGATCAACAGAAATATTTTAATGTGTTTCAATTCATAACACCCACCCTCTGCATGACGTCAGAGGTACTATAATACATGTAAGAGTGAGCCATGCTCTAGACTTTGAGCTTGGTTTTATGTGAATCTATTATTTCCAAAAGGTTCTATAGTTACATTTCATCCACTGTTTTCTCTGACAAGGTTGTAATTTTTTTCCAGTTGAATAATCAACTAACAGAAACATTTTAACCAATAAACAAAAGTACTTCACACCTATGATGTATAAGAAAGAGCTAAAGAAAATTACTCCCTCTGGTAGAGTAGAAATCAACTCTTCCATATGCTTTTGACTTGTGAGTTACACAATTTCATTTTTTTTTTCAGAGTAGGGGGTATGCCATTTCTGAAAGTGGCAATCACTAGTACATTTTAGATATGAATATTGCCATTTTCTCAAATCACTGAGATTTTCCCTTATGAGATTCCAAGTCTTTGTAAGTTGTCATTTCTGTGGAATGAATTATATGACTCTTGCCAAAAATTTCTCTTTCAGTTTTCTTATTTAGAAAGATTTTACATATATTTACGGGGCTTTTACTGCTGAAAATTGTGGTAAATTATCTTATTTGTGAGCAATTATGTGTTATAAGGCCTTAATTGTTAAAGTAGTAACAAACTGAAATGGTGTTCAGAAGAAAATGACTCAGATTTTCTCTTTCTTCAACGTTCAATAGCAAATCAATTAATACACTCTATTGTTATCAATTTGTAATGGCGATTAGCAAGAAAGGCCCATGTCCTGCCAAGGTCCCAGGAGGCATTTCAGATTTCCTTTATTTAGAACTTTAAAGATATGTCTATAGTTCATCACTTCTGAACTTGGGGAAGAATCCCAGACATTAAAAAAAGTTAAGCAGTTCTAAAATCTCAGGATCTGGAAACACAGTCCAACTAAACTTCCTACTTGGGAAGGAGTAATTGATTAATTATGAATAATGAAACAGTAAACTGTAAACTAAAGCACTGGCAATACAGTTGACTAAGACAATCTGAAAAATTTATGGTTACAGACACCTAGCAGTACTGAATAAAAGATTTTAAATGATTTTAAAACATTTCCCAATTTTGTGAAAAATAAAAGGGTAATCTACCATGTGCTAAGAACAAAGACAAAGATTGTGAAGTGATGATGTGGTTGTCCTATGAGTTATGCATCTCAGTGACCAAGGAGCCTGGAATCTAATGTCCATATGAGACAGAAAGAAGGCAAACTCTTGGTGCCAGATGAGGCAGAGAGCTGGAACTGAGATATCTCTGTCCCCTGCATAAAACCATTAAATAAAAATGTAGGCTAGAAATATATGCCCACCAGCATAGAGTGAGAACAGGAAACTTTATTAGTAAGAAGAACTCTCCCCCTTGAGAATATCGTTTTTGGGATTTTTGTTTTTATATTCTACCTAACTAGCCTAGAAATTCTCAACCTAGAAAATACTCCTGAGGCTCCTATAAGAGTAAAACATAAAATCATTATGAAAGACTAGTACCAAGCATCTAGATTGCCTAGGCTTTTCAAGAAGAAAGCAAGTCCTGCTAAAGATATGCTTGCTATAATGAATAACAAAACACACAAGGAAATAGTCAACCAAGAGTGAGAGTCAGTGGATGATACGATCCATGAGTGAGAGGCAATGTAAGACATGCAGTAGTGAGTGGATTTTTTAAAAAGTTGAGGTAATCAACAACATGAAAAAGAATATTTAAAAGTATGTATAAATATTGACAATATAAAACAAGAAATCAAACCTTAAGAAAAAAATGACATTTTTAAAGAAAAGCACAAATAGAACATCTATAAGTAAAAAATACAATTCTTACAAAAATTCAATGGAAGAGTTAAATGCAGATTAGAGCATAATTGATAATACCCAAAATGCAGAGACATAAAAAATATTTTATATGAACATTGTTAAGAGTAATGGAGCTAGAAGGTAAGAATTCCAGGAAAAGATAACGTGTAGAAGTGGAAGAGGCAACACCTGAATAGATAATGGGTGAGGATTTTCCAGAAATAATGAATTTTCATGTTCATGAAGTATACCAATATTACTGTAAAACAGAAAAATAAACCCATTTAAACATACCGTTTAAATTGCAGAACACCAAAGACAGGAGGAAATACTAAAAATTAATCAAAACATAGAGATTTGAATGAGAGTTTTAAAATTCAAAGTATTTACAGTGGAAATGCACTCATAATATATTTTGATATTACCTTGGTTATAGAATGTATAGCTTGTAAGAACAATGGATTTGCCATTACATAAAAGGTTTACTCTCTAGTTTTTAATGGAGTCAGTGCTCCACTGCTGATAAGGTCTCTGATGGATATGTACTAAAAATTTTTTAAAGGTGACTTATTGAATCACAGTCTTAGGGGAAACTGAAAGTGATTCTTAATTTTATCCTCTATTTCATATGAAAACACAAAAAATGACTTTTTAAAAATGAGTCACAGATCCTTTAAAACTTTATTGACTTCAAGAGGGTTTTGGATGACTTGAACCCCATTTATGAACCCCAAGATCCAGAGTTTGAATTACCAGTTTAAAGTAATGTAATATCAGAGACCACAAATAAATAAAATACCCCACATAGTGCTTTCTTTTCTCCAGGCAAAAAAAAGTTAGTATTGAACACATTGATAAATAAATAAGGGAATGAAACATTCAGACTATAGGCTAGAGAATCTTTCCTGATATTATTTGCCAATAGGGTAACTTACTCTCTTAAAGAAGTTTAAGATTGAAGAACATGGACTCAGGCCTATGCATCATATTACATTATCATACCCTTGTTATCTCTCCCTTGTTTTTGGCAACCCTGATCATTGAAACATCTGCTACACATTTCTACACTTATTTGTTCACATGTCCTTTTCCTCTTACTAGAGCGTAGGCCATAAGAAGTGGGTCTGTCCTTCATCCCCCTATGCTTAACACAGTACCTAGCAAAGAGAAGGTGCCATGTAATTTATTCCTCAACAAAGATATTTCCTCCTCGGTATTTATTCTAGTAAGAAATACAATGATGCCAGCTGCTTTAATAAAATAGCATCTGGATCAGCTAAGTTAGGTAGAAGAGTGAATGTCCATATCAAAAGAGATACCTTTATCTTATATTCTAGCTGCCTGTCACAAAGACTCATCTTTCAGGGAATCTTTCACTAATCACTACACGCTTCTTTTTAGCTTTCTAGCCTGAGGCTCTTCCCTTAAAGTTCTCTCTGCACACCTGAGGTGAGGCTATATCTTTACCAGAGAGAATTACTAAAAAGGGAAAAACTCCTGGCTGGCTATAACTGCTCTTCCAGCTCATTTATGGAGTCTCCTAGGGACTGACCCTTGCCTGGACACAAGCATCATCTCTCTTCTCTCTGGCAGTGAGTGTTCTTGCTTTCCCTCTGCAGACCGTCCTCAATTAATCTAGTCCTTAGTCCTAGCCCAGACTGAAGAATGACTGCCTTCCCACCTCCCACCACAACCTTTTTCTTTGGTGTAATATCTGCTTTCCAAACTTTGTCTTTTAAAAATTCTCCTTCTTTCCTAGATGATTGACATTAGGTATGTCTACTGCTTTGAGCAAAGATACCACCACTGATCCACAGAGGTGTGGCTTTACTCTCTGACCCCAAAGGGGCAGTCACATCAGAACACGATAGCCCAGCAGCAGTATAAGGTATTTCCAAATAAAATTAAAGGGCTGATTTTCTTACAAGACATATTTATTGAATGATACGTGAAATCAATAAAAGAGAACATGCACAACACCATGATTTCTTATACATACGTAGTGGTTTAGAATGCAGAAAGAATCCTATAATCTATTACACCCTTTGAAATAGCATCTATAACCATAAAGCCAAGACCTGGACTTTGGTGAAAGATTTGCAGTGTGGAAGCTTGCTCTTCCAGGGGAAAAGCACGTGTAAAAACACCTTTGAATCTGGCTCACCTTCTATTAGGAGTAATCATCTCCCCCAACCACTTGGATTAATGGTGGGTCTCATAGCTGATGACTTTGAAGCTCTGTGTTCTGCATGGAAACGACCTGTTTTGTGTTGAAACCTCCCCTGGCTTGAAGTAATCAACTCCACTGGTAACACATTATTATCCTGAAACGTTTAGGATGCCAGCATTGTAGGTTGTGGAATGATTGCCAGATGTTCTTAAAAGCCCACATTTATTCTGTAACAAAATGTTTGCCTCCAGGAAGACATTGCATAATTTTTTTTTCTCTAGACAGTTATGCTCCTTGAGTTGTAAGAAGTAACTTCATAAGGCAATTCATCTTAAAGAAGGTAAAAGTCATAAAAGGAAAACATTTTCTTGAGTCCATTCTTATTTTTCTCTCTCTTTCATTAAAAATGCCAAATATAATTGGTTCCAGTTGGATACAATTACCATGTGTGATTGCTCTTTGTTTAGGAATCTTCTGATGGCTTTCAATACATGCAGAAGTGCTCATCCATATGCCAAATTTCAATTAAACTTTGGCATCTAAAATTTGGTATGCTGCTCAAGAGGCTTTAAGCCATTGGAACTGACTGAATCACAGTTCTTATAGAATCTCTGTTTAGAGCAGAATACAGAAATGAGTGTTACACATACTCAAACAACCTATATGATTGCAGCATAACTGTTCTCCACCTAATTCAGCTCTCAGCCATGACAAAGAGGAGAAATGATGTTAACCAGAATTAGATACAGTTTAATGTAAGTTGCTGTTTCTGTGAAGGACTAATCCAAAATATTTATGTATATTTGGGGCAACTAACATTTTTTGAATACCTATTCTGTAGCAGGTTATTTTCTAGTTGTCATACAAATGTAATTTGATCTTCAGAGCATCCACTCAGCTATTTTTAGCATCCATTTTATAAAGAACAATGTTGAAATTTAGAAATGTTAAACAATGTGCAGAAAGTTATACAGCCAGTAAGTCGTTGTCAAGTGGGCAAAACCCAGTATATTTTGGGCTGGAACACGTGGACCGAAGGGCTGGCAGGTTGCACGGAGTCCTCTATTATCTCAGTATCCCATATCTCAGTCCTCTATTCTCTCAGTATTCAGCCAGGCACAGCTGGATACAGGTGGATTATGCTCTTCAAAAGTGCACTCACCCCCATTCCTTCTCTTCTCCCTTTTCATAGGAATTTGGAGAGCCACACATTGGCTCTGATCTACTGAACTAACATTCCTTGTGCTGTGCTCATTATATCTAAGTTATATCCTGGGTGCAGGCAGAGGACTGGAAGAAAGGGGCATAAATAGCAGTAATAAGTATGTTTAACCCTCACTTTCTCTTTCTGTTGAAATCTTAGCCATCTTTGAAGGTCAAGCTTTATATCTCCCTTATTTCATTAATTGATTAATCTATTTATTCTTTCACTTCTGTTGATTTTATATGATTATGTCCAGCAAGCATAGAAATAATAGCTAGATTTATTAGAGATTTGTGTGTGCTAGGCCATTCTCCAAGTGCTTTGTAGGTATTAACTCATTTAATCCTTATAACCTATGAGATATGCATTTTTATAATCCTCACTTTACTGATAAGGAAAAGGAATCACAGTAAAAAGAAGGTAGGTGACTTGCCAAATGCTACACAGCTAGCAGTTGGCACAAATGGGAAGAAAGAAAGGGAAGAGCAAAGGATTTCATTTTATCTCTTATTTCAATAAAGAGTGAAACTAGGTTTTGAAAAATTGCCAATCTTTGTCACCAAAGGAAGACTATGAATGTAACAAAATTGTGTGTCGATTGCTAATGTTACCAAAGATCCACAAACTGATCATGACTAAAGATTGTGAAAGGCAAGGCTTTCTTTTACTTTTCAATGCCATCATGTGGATAAAATTGCTTCTGTGCTATAATGCAGGTTGTTTTAGAGACATTGACTCACATGACAGTGTGAAACTGGGGATTTCACCACAAGATTTGCATAATTTTAAAGCATTTACATGGTATTCATCTAAAAATATAAGTTGCTGGGAATCAATTATAGTGTGGATAGTCATGTTAAGATTGACTGCCTATTCAAAGCAGAGTTCATGTTTCAATTGCAGCAGCTTTGGTTTTTGACACAAAAGCATTTTGTCCTGACTTGCAGTAGCACAAAACCTTCAAAAAAAAAAACAAAAAAACAAAACAGAAAACAAACAAACAAAAAAAACTAGGAAGAATTCTTTTCATGGGAATCGCTAACAAAACTATCTTAAGAGTTATGAGTCGTAATAAGAATTATAAATGGCAATTTCTAAAGGTAACTTAAAAATTCTTTTAGGGAGTTAAACTGTTACAGATAAAAATCATTTTTGTTGTTACTGTGTTAGCCTTCTTGAAACAGAATTTTGCATGGAGTAGATTGAAGGGTAGCAGAAGCAGCTATAAAAAGCTGATCCCTGGGCAGTAAGAAAATCCTCACACTTACCTAGAGGAAGGATTTCTGCAGGAACCCTTTTCTTGGAGGGGCATTGAAGGCCAGACACTATATTCCGTCTGAAAGATGCTTAATTTATTTCAACAAACATTTGTTTAAGTTCCTTTGGTACATTAGGCACCATGTTAGGGTAACCATGAATACCATATAGCATGAAGTCTAAACTTCTATCAATTGTAACCTGCTCTGACGTTTTATGTATCTTTAAGAAGTAAGCAAAAAGAAGGGTTATCAGTTAAATTATATCTTAGATTTTTATTTTATACTTCTTAAAACAGTTCTTCATACTCAATTATATATAGATTTGGATCATCTATAACTCAAGCACATAATAAAAAAGAAGATATAAACAAAATACATTTGTTATGGTATTCTTAAGTTCCTTCACATTTAGGGATGGAGTCTTCAGAATCGCTTTTCAACTCAGAAGCTTCAGTGCCCATATTTTTTCACAGTGCTGTGCTCTGTGCCAAAAGGATATTGGTGATGAAGGATTTCTTTAAAACAATCTAAAGAATCCGTAATAGACCAAAAGCTTTTGGTGCTAGACACTTAAACTGACTTTGCAATTACATATAACTAGCCTATTTCGACTAACAGTTCCGGAATGTTGCTAAACAAATCTGATTCCACACTGTTCCTCATGTATTCTCCACCCTTCTCAACACACACACACACACACACATACACACACACACACTTGTTTCTCAGGCTTGAAAGGAGCTTCACTACTGTTCCCAGGATTTTTTTCAAGCCATGCCATTCATTCTGAAACTCTGGATGCCATTGTTTTTAATGTTGGCACATGCACTGATGATGAAAACTCTGTCACGGTAATGACTGACACTTGACTGACAGTGATTGCAAGAAGGCTTAGATTATAAGACATGTTGTATCTAGAGAAGTTAAAATGGGAGAAATATGTGTCTTAGAATCAATGAAATACGATGTTCAGTGTGCTAGAGTTACTGTAAATGAGGAAGAAGAGGAAACATGAAAGATTACAAGGCAAACAGTATTGTTTATGATCTGTCCAAAAGCTAAGAAGTTTGGATTTTACTCTCTAGCTGACTTTAAAACACAGATAAGACTATGCCAGGCCCTTGCTTTATTTACATTAGCTTATTTGATCCTCACAACAAACCTGGGTGATTGGTAGTATTATTTCTACTTGTAAATGCAGAAAAAGAAGTTCAGAAAGGTAAAATAATCTGCCAAAGAATTAATGGTTCTTAAGTATCTCAGGATTTGGGCTCATATTTGACTGTTTTGTGTATTTGCTTGTTTGCTTTTACTGGTCTATGCTTCCTCTGAAGTAGAATACCAGTTTGATGAGGAAAGGATGTACTCTGTAAAAAATGACTAGCATCTGGTAGGGACTCAAGACATATTTGTGAAATGAGTAAATCAATGCCCGCCTTATACAAAATTATTTCAGTGTATTGGCCTTATCTCTACAATTCTTTCCTCTACGGACATCATACGGTATCACCAGACTTTGCCTTTAGGGTATCAAGTTTTCATCTTAGCATTTTTAGAAACACATTATTGGAGTTTTATATTCTTGAAGCTTAGGTCATTTGACAAGCTGCATTTTTTAAATTAAACTTTAAGTTCTGGGGTACATGTGCAGAACGTGCAGATTTGTTACATAGGTATACGCATGACATGGTGGTTTGCTGCACCCATCAATCTGTCATCTGTATTAGGTATTTCTCCTAATGCTATCCCTCCAATAGCCCCTCACCCCCTGACAGGCTCTGGTGTGTGATGTTCCCCTCCCTGTGTCCATGTGTTCTTCCTGTTAATCTCTCACTTATGAGTGAGAATATGTGGTGTTTGGTTTTCTGTTCTTGTGTTAGTTTGCTGAGAATGATGGTTTCTGGCTTCATCCATGTCTCTACAAAGGACATGAACTTATCTTTTTTATGGCTGCATAGTATTCCATGGTGTATATGTGCCACATTTTCTTTATCCAGTCTATAATTGATGGGCATTTGGGTTGGTTCCATGTATTTGCTATTGTGAACAGTGCTGCAGTAAACATATGTGTGCATATGTCTTTATAGTAGAATGATTTATAATGCTTTGGGTATATACCCAGTAATGGGAATGCTGGGTCAAATGGTATTTCTAGTTCTAGACACTTGAGGATTGCCACACTGTCTTCCACAATGGTTGAACTAATTTACACTCCCACAAACAATGTAAAAGTATTCCTATTTCTCTACATCCTCTCCAGCATCTGTTGTTTCCAGACTTTTTAATGATCACCATAACAGACATGAGATGGTTTTGATTTATGGTTTTGATTTGCATTTCTCTAATGACAAGTGAAAATGAGCATTTTTTCATATGCAGTTTGTTGGCTGCATAAATGTCGTGTTTTGAGAAGTGTCTGTTCATATCCTTTGTCCACTTTTTGATGGGGTTATTTTTTTTCTTGTAAATTTGTTTAAGTTCTTGGTAGATTCTGGATATTAGCCCTTTGTCAGATGGATAGATTGCAAAAATTTTCTCCCATTCTGTAGGTTGCCTGTTCAATTTGATGATAGTTTCTTTTGCTGTGCAGAAGCTCTTTAGTTTAATTAGATCCCATTTGTCTATTTTGGCTTTTGCTGCCATTGCTTTTGGTGTTTTAGCCTTGAAGTCTTCGCCCATGCCTATGTCCTGAATGGTATTGCCTAGGTTTTCTTCTAGGCTTTTTATGGTTTTAGGTCTTATGTTTAAGTCTTTAATCCATCTTGAGTTAATTTTTCTATAAGGTGTAAGGAAGGGATCCAGTTTCAGTTTTCTGCATATGGCTAACCACTTTTCCCAACACCGTTTATTAAATAGGGAATCCTTTCTCCATTGCTTGTTTTTGTCAGGTTTATCAAAGATCAGATGGTTGTAGACGTATGGTGTTATTTCTGAGGCTTCTGTTCTGTTCCATTGGTCTATATATCTGTTTTGGTACCAGAACCATGCTGTTTTGGTTACTGTAGCCTTGTAGTATAGTTTGACGTCTGGTAGAGTGATGCCTCCAGCTTTGTTCTTTTTGCTTAAGATTGCCTCAGCTATGTGGGCTCTTTTCTGGTTCCAGATGAAATTTAAATTAGTTTTTTCCAATTCTGTGAAGAAAGTCATTTGTAGCTTGATGGGGATAGCATTGAATCTATGAATTAACTTTGGGCAGTGTGGCCATTTTCATGATATTGATTCTTTCTATCCATGAGCATGGAGTGTTTTTCCACTTGTTTGTGTCTCTATTATTTCCTTGAGCAGTGGTTTGTTGTTCTCCTTGAAGAGGTCTTTCACATCCCTTGTAAGTTGTATTCCTAGGTATTTTATTCTCTTTGTAGCAGTTGTGAATGGGAGTTCAATCATGATTTGGCTCTCTGTTTGTCTGTTATTGGTGTATAGGAATGCTTGTGATTTTTGTAGATTGATTTTGTATCCTGAGACTTTGCTGAAGTTGCTTATCAGCTTAAGGAGATTTTGGGCTGAGACAATGGGATTTTCTAAATATACAATCATGTCCTTTGCAAACAGAGACAATTTGACTTCTTCTTTTCAAAATTGAATATCCTTTATTTCTTTCTCTTACCTGAATCCCCTAGCCGGAACTTCCAATACTATGTTGAATAGGATTGGTGAGAGAGGGCATCCTTGTCTTGTGCCAGCTTTCAAAGGGAATGTTTCCAGCCTTTGTCCATTCAGTATGATATTGGCTGTGGGTTTGTCATAAATAGCTCATTATTTTGAGACATGTTCCATCAATACCTAGTATATTGAGAGTTTTTATCATGAAGGGCTGTTGCATTTTGTCAAATGCCTTTTCTGCATCTATTGAGATAATCACGTGGTTTTTGTCATTGGTTCTGTTTATGTGATGGATTACATTTATTGATTTGTGTATTTTGAACCAGCCTTGCATCCCAGAGATGAAGCCAACTGAATCATGGTGGATAAGCTTTTTGATGTGCTGCTGGATTTGGTTTGCCAGTAGTTTATCAAGGATTTTTGGATCAATGTTCATCAGAGATATTGGCCTGAAATTTTATCTTTTGTTGTGTCTCTGCCAGATTTTGGTATCAGGATGATGCTGGCCTCATGAAAAAAGTTAGGGAGGATTCTATCTTTTTCTGTTGTTTGGAATAGTTTCAGAAGAAATGGTACTAGCTCCTCTTTGTACTTCTGGTAGAATTTAGCTGTGAATTCGTCTGGTCCTAGATTCTTTTTGGTTGGTAGGCTAATAATTGCTGCCCCATTTTGTTATTGGTCTGTTCTGGGATTTGACCTCTACCTGGGTTAGTCTTGGGAGGGTATATGTGTCCAGGAACTTATCCATTTATTCTAGATTTTCTAGTTTATTTGTGTAGAGGTGTTTATAGTATTCTCTGAGGGTAGTTTGTATTTCTGTGAGATGAGTGGTGATATCCCCTTTATCA
>NW_012102776.1:738568-742549 GCF_000951045.1 Mandrillus leucophaeus | reverse complement strand
AGTTTCTTAATCCTGAATTCTAATTTGATTGCACTGTGGTCTGAGAGACTGTTTGTTATGATTTCTGTTCTTTTGCATTTGCAGAGGAGTGTTTTACTTCCAGTTATGTGGTTAATTTTAGAGTAAGTGAGATGTGGTGCCGAGAAGAATGTATATTCTGTTGATTTGGGGTGGAGAGTTCTGTAGATGTCTATTAGGTCCGCTTGGGCCCGAGCCAAGTTCAAGTCCTGGATATCCTTGTTAATTTTTTGTCTTTTTGATCTCTCTAATATTGACAATAGGGTGTTAAAGTCTCTCACTATTATTGTATGTGAATCTAAGTCTCTTTGTAAGTCTCTAAGGACTTGTTTTATGAATCTGGGTGCTCCTGTATTAGGTGAATATATATTTAGGATAGTTAGCTCTTATTGTTGCATTGATCCCTTTACCATTATGTAATGGCCTTCGTTTCTTTTGATCTTTGTTGGTTTAAAGTCTGTTTTTTCAGAGACTAGGATTGCAACCTCTGCTTCTTTTTTGCTTTCCATTTGCTTGGTAAATATTCCTCCATCCCTTTATTTTGAGCCTATGTGTGCCTTTGCATGTGAGATGGGTCTCCTGAATACAGCACACTGATGGGTCTTGACTCTATCCAATTTGCCAGTCTGTGTCTTTTAATTGGGGCATTTAGCATTTAACCCGTTTACGTTTAAGGTCAATATTGTTATGTGGGAATTTGATCCTGCCATTATGATGCTAGCTGGTTATTTTGCCCGTTAGTTGATGCAGTTTCTTCATAGCGTTGATGGCCTTTACAATTTGGTTTGTTTTTGCAGTGGCTGGTATTTGTTGTTCCTTTCCATGTTTAGTGCTTCCTTCAGAAGCTCTTGTAAGGCAGGCCTGGTGGTAACACAGTCTCTCAGCATTTGGTGGTCTATAAAGGATTTTATTTGCCCTTCACTTATGAAGCTTAGTTTGGCTGGATATGAAATTCTGGGTTGAAAATCGTTTTGTTTAAGAATGTTGAATATTGGCCCCCATTCTCTCCTGGCTTGTAGGGTTTCTGCAGAGAGATCTGCCGTTAGTCTGATGGGCTTCCCTTTGCGGGTAACCCAGTCTTTTCTGTCTGGCTGCCCATAACATTTTTTCCTTCATTTCAACCTTGGTGAATCTGATGGTTACGTGTCTTGGCATTGCTCTTCTCAAGGAATATCTTTGTGGTATTCTCTGTATAACCCGAATTTGAATGTTGGCCAGCCTTGCTAGGTTGGGGAAGTTCTCCTGGATAATATCCTAAAGAATGTTTTCCAACTTGTTTCCTTTCTTCCCATCACTTTAAGGTACACTAATCAAATGTAGATTTGGTCTTTTCACAAAGCGTCATATTCCTGGAGGCTTTGTTCATTTATTTTCACTCTTTTTTCTCTAATCTTGTCTTCATGCTTTATTTCGAGTTGATCTTCAATCTCTGATATCCTTTCTTCCACTTGATCGATTTGGCATGTATGATACTTGTGTATGCTTCACGAAGTTCTCGTGCTGTGTTTTTCAGCTCCATCAGGTCATTTGTGTTCTTCTCTAAGCTGGTTATTCTAGTTAGCAATTCTTCTAGCCTTTTTTCAAGGTTCTTAGCTTCCGTGCATTGGCTTAGAACATACTCCTTTCGCTCTGAGGAGGTTGTTATTACCCACCTTCTGAAGCCTACTTCTGTCAGTTCATCAAACTCATTCTCCATCTAGTTTTGTTCCCTTGCTGGCGAGGAGTTGTGATCGTTTGTAGGAGAAGAGGCATTCTGGTTTTTGGAATTTTTGGCCTTTTTGTGCTGGTTTCTCCCCATCTTTGTGGATTTATCTGCCTTTTGTATTTGAAGTCAGTGAGCTTCAGGAGGGGTCTCTAAGTGGACGTCTCTTTTGTTGATTTTAATACTATTCCTTTCTGTTTGTTAGTTTTGCTTCTAACAGGCCTCTCCGCTGCAGGTTTGCTGGAATTTGCTGGAAGTCCACTCCAGACCCTGTTTGCCTGGGTATCACCAGCGGAGGCTGCAGAACAGCCCAAATTGCTGCCTGTTCCTTCCTCTGGCAGCTTCATTCCAGTGGGGCACCCGCCAGATGCCAGCCAGAGCTCTCCTGTATGAGGTGTCTGTCTACCCCTACTGGGAAGTATCTCCCAGTCAGGATACAGGGGGTTCAGGGACCCACTTGCGGAGACAGTCTGTCCCTTATCAGAGCTCAAACACTGTGCTGGGACATCCACTGCTCTCTTCAGAGCTGCCTGGAAGGGACATTTAAGTCTGCTGAAGCTACGCCTACAACCGCCCCTTCCCCGAGGTGCTCTGTCCCAGGGAGTGGGGGTTTTGTCTCTAAGTTCCTGACTAGGGCTGCTGCTTTTATTTTTCAGAGATGCCCTGCCCAGGGAGGAGGGACTCTAGAGAGGCCGTCTGGCCTCAGGGGCTTTGCTGAGCTGTGGTGGGCTCTGCGCTGTTAGAACTTCCCCACAGCTTTGTTTATAACTGTGAGGATAAAACCGCCCACTGAAGCCTCAGGAATGGCAGACGCCCCTCCTTGCACCTAACTAGAGTGTCCCAGGTGATCTCAGACTGCTTTGCTGGCCATGAGAATTTCAAGCCGCCAGATCTTAGCTTGCTGGGCTTCATGGGGTTTGGACTGGCAGAGACAGCCTTCAGCCCCCTTTCCAGGGTGTTTGCTCAAACAGCTGCCCAGTTTTGTGCTGGAAACCCAGGGCCCTGGTGGTGTAAGTACCCAAGGGAATCTCCTGGTCTGCGGGTGGCCAGGATCCTGGGAAAAGCTCAGTATTTGGGCCTGAGTGCACAGTACAGTCCCTAATGGCTTCCCTTGGCTTCGAGGAGGAGTTTCCCGACCCCTTGAGCATCCCCGGTGAGGTGATGCCCCACCCTGCTTCGGCTGGCCCTCCTTGGGCTGCACCCACTGTCCAACCTGTCCCAGTGAGATGAACTGGGTACCTCAGTTGGAAATGTAGAAATCACCCGCCTTCTGTGTTGATCTGCTGGGAGCTGCAGACCGGAGCTGTTCCTATTCTGCCATCTTGCCAGCAACCTTGATGAGTAATAAGAGTTCTGTGATACATTCTTGATCTCTAAAATGGTGCTTGTTAAATATTTTTTTAACAATCCTACAAACAAGATGTGTATATAAACAATTTTTCTTTTCATCTTGATAGAATGCCTGTGAGGATACATCTTTTTTTTTTTTTTATTTTAATAACAAGAGGAAAGTGGTATAAATTTTTATTTAGGTTGAAAGAATTTATGAAAACTAAACTTCCTGAGACCAGAGCTCAGTATCTCCAGGAAAAAAATCTTAAATACTGAAATGAAGAAATCCAACTTAAAATCAAGAAAGTTAGAAAAGAATGGGTAAGCAAAAAATGGTCTAAAAGTTACACATTATTGATAATATAATTTTGATTTGTACCATGTTGTGCCTAGGCAAAACTTACAAAGTTATTTAGTTGATTTTTATTGTAATCTGTCTTCTAGAAATTAGGTCGATCATTTTCAAATTAGATTACAATATGCCCCATATACCCAAAGTGGCTTAGAAATTATCCGCATGTCACTTCTTACCTGCAAGAATCTAATATCCTTTTACTAGAAACTTATGGCGGAAGATATCACTGAAGAAAGAGTGTTGTGTGTTAAGTGAACATAGAGAAATATTAGCAAGCCCTTGTCTAAACATGTACGCCAGATGATGGGGATTAACAAATGTTTTAATTAGTGGTTTTCACATCTGGTTATATTTCTGAATCACTTAAATGATTTTTAAAAATATAGATTCCCTAAGACTGACTCCCAGCACTTTGGGAGGCCGAGACGGTCGGATCACAAGGTTAGGAGATCGAGACCATCCTGGCTAACACGGTGAAACCCCGTCTCTGCTAAAAAATACAAAAAACTAGCCGGACGAGGTGGCGGGTGCCTGTAGTCCCAGCTACTCGGGAGGCTGAGGCAGGAGAATGGCG
>NW_012102776.1:731084-738518 GCF_000951045.1 Mandrillus leucophaeus | reverse complement strand
AACCCGGGAGGCGGAGCTTGCAGTGAGCTGAGATCCGGCCACTGAACTCCAGCCTGGGCGACAGAGCGAGACTCCGTCCCCCCCGGCCCAAAAAAAAGAGTCCAAATAAATCAGAATTTCAGAAGACAGAGCCTAGCAATGACATATTTTTAAAAAAATTATCCAGATGATTCTAATATGTAGGTAGTTTTGGAACCTATTATTTCAACTATTTTAGATTCACTATGAAAACCAGAGTTGAAAATAAACCTAGTTTCAATCAAGGAAGCTGTTACTGTGTATTTATTCAAGAAAAAACATATGAGATTAAAAATTATGCCATTTAGGATCCAATGATCAGATATTGTCAAATAAATTAGAAAATAATATATTCTAATTTAGCAAATTTTCATCAAATATCTATTATATAAAAGGTGCTATTCTTAATATATTTTAGGAGCAGAAATGATGGGTCTCTATGATATGCTTGATAAGATGTCAGGAGAGTAATGTCGAGAGTTGTTTTTTGAGAAAGTATATGAAAAAATTCCCTTTCCAGTTTGTCTCTTAAAGAACCGCCTGTTGGAATAATTTTATATTTGAATTAAAGGATAAAAGAATTTCTCAGAATTTTATTTTTATCTTAATATGGACTTTTTTCCTTATTTGGATTCTCAGTATAAACTTCAAGTTCTGTAATTTCAGAAAGTATTGAGGAAATTTGACCTTTTTCAAATCACTCAAGATTTTTAGGGTAAAATTTCCTAAAGGATGAAAATTTTGCTAGTAACTAACCTCATTATCACTTAGGTGGGTTTCTTCTTTTTCTGAATATTATGTAGTTTTGGACACTTCTTTTCATTTGTTGTTTTCTTTGCTGTGCAGAAGCTTTTAGTTTGAAGAAGTCCTACTTGTTTACTTTTGCTTTTGTTGCCTATGCTTTTGGTGTCATATCCAAAGAATTATTGTCAAGACCAATGTCAAGGAGCTTTTTTCCTGTGTGTTCTTCTAGGAAAAGGTCTTATGTTTAGGTCTCCAATCCATTTTGAGCTGATTTTTGTGTATAGTGTAAGAGAAGGATCCAATTTAATTCTTTTGTGTGTAGCTATCCAATTTTTCCAGTATCATTTATTGAAGAAACCATCTTTTCTTCCATTATGTCCTCTTTGTACCCTTGTTGAAAATTATTTAACTCCATATGCTTGAGTTTATTTATGGACTCTCTATTCTGTTCCATTGATCTATGTGTCTGTTTTTAAACCAGTACCATATTGTTTTGATTACTATAACTTTCAAATATAATTTGAAATTAGGTTGTGTGATGCCTCCAACTTTTTCTTTCTCAAGATTACTTTGGCTGTTTGGAGTCTTTTGTTGTTCTGTATACATTTTAGAATTGTTTTTCTATTTCCGTGAAATATGCTACTGGAATTTTGATAGAGATTGTTTTGAATCCCTGCATCACTTTGAGTAATATGAAAGGTTTAACAATATCAATTTTTCTAATCCATGAGCATGGAATATCTTTCCATTTGTGCCTTCTTCAATTTCTTTTGTATTGGAAGCATCTCTTTTTAAATTCAGGAGGAAGACAATGATGCCTACACTGCTGCTTCTATAACCATGTACTGGAACCTTAACTAGCACAGTAGAAAGTGAAAGAAATAAAAATGATAAGTTTGTAAAGGAAGAAATAAAAGTGCCACTATTAGCATAAGATTGTATAATAAAGCTCAAAAATTCCATGGAAAAATTATTAGATACAGTAAGAGAGTTTAGCAAATTGTATATATGGTTGATATATAAAATCAATCATACTCATATCAGCAATGAACTGTTAGAAAACATATGGTTCACATAAACAACAAAACTTAAGGTCACTGGGAATAAACCTAGCAAAAAACATGGCTTTAATGGAATAAAATTTAAAATTATATTGAAAGACATTAAAGAGTATTCATGCAATGCAAAAGTATACAGTATACACCATCTTCACAGATAATAAAACTCTGTATTAAAGATGCCAGTCTTTTTCTTTTTCTTTATGAACTGATGTGTCACATTGGATTCTTTATTGGGGAGGTGGGAGTAGGAAGAACAAGTCTGTTAAATACTGCAATGTGTGCAGTAACATTCTCTGTTTCTGTAGCTTTATGCAGTTAAACATATAACCCTGTTTTCCTCTGGCCATCTCTTTCTCACTCTAAATGTACAAATAGAAAATGGAACAAAGAAGGGAAATACTTAATATGAAACTAGTTGGGTGATTCTTGGGTAGAGGGATGCAGAGGCCTGTACTGCCCTCACCTTCGCTCTATAGCCCCTCTGTGTGTTCACTTCCTCCTTCATGCTCTGCATACCCAGTTGTGCACAAACCCCCAGTGTCTCCTCCCATCCTGCCCCTCTCTTTTCTTCTCCCTCCAGTCCCATTTTCAGATATTCCCATCCTCTCTATCCTCACTCCATTCATACTTGACTTTTAAAATTTATAAATTAAACGAATGTATGGTGAGTACTATTAGGCAGTAATTATTGTACTAGGAACAAGAAATTAAAAAAAAAAAAGATTTACAGGACATACACAGCCTACAGACAATAAATAGCTTTAACATTTTTTGTGATGTTTTCCTACCTAAAACCTGTTCACTCTTCAAGACTCCTTAAGCTTCAGTTTTCCAACATATCAGCCCTGCCCCACTCTTGCAGACACATGGGAAAAGACAGACACGTGCACATATAAGCATCCTCAGCACTTCACGCAGCTTCTGGTCCAGAGTAAACCCTCACTCAGTATTTTCACAACTACCTGACTCAACACATTCTTATCCTGTTCTAGTCCCTTGGGTCTCTGTTATTCTTGTAATCAATCTCATAATCAGTTTCTAGTACAACACTATGTGGTAGAACTTTTTGAAGTGGTGGACATGTTCATTATCTGCTCTGCCAATGTAGCCACCACTGGTATTGAGCACTCGAAACATGGCTGGTGCAACTGAGGAACTGCATTTTCAGCATTAATTAATTTTAATGAATTTAAAATTTTATATATGGCTAAAGGTGACCATATATACTGGACAACACAATTCTAACCTCTTTACATGGATTGGTTTTCCAGATTACTGGCAGAAGAAACGCTAATGAAGAACATACTATCTGCCAGGCATGATGCTAAGCGTTTTACACATAGGAATCCATTAATACCTCATGACAGCCCCATGAAGTAGGCCTATTATTTTCTCCATTTTTGCAGCTTAGGAAGTGAAAGCCCAGACATAAACTAACTTTCGCAAAGTCACGTAGGTAATTCGGAGAACTGAGATTCAAATCCAAGCAGTCTGACTCCAGAGTTAATTCTTAGGGCCTATTCTTTACCCTCTTGGACAAGGTGTTTTTAATACTTACTTTCAATGTCATATTTCACAGGGGTCAGAAAGAAGGATAAAGGCATTTTACCTATTATGCTTCAACTCACAACAGTAGGTAGCTACTACATATGAGTATGGCTCAGATTATTTTATTATGTATACTAGGATTTTTGGTATGAGGTCTGTAGAGCAAAATTGAAATGACTAGTTCTACAATTTCAGGTGTTACAGAAACAAGCATTTTCATATAATATATAAAAAATATCCAGTGAAAAAGAGAACAGAGACAGAATTTTAAAACATGGGATTTGCAAAGGGATTTACCCTGGAAATATTCTGGAACTCAAGATGAAGCCATAAGCTTTTTGAATTTAGGGACTGTCCCGAATTCATAGGTACTAAATAGTTAACTAAATTATGTACTAAATACATAACTGCTCACTTAAATCCTTGCAAGTCCCACTGAAATTGGATTATTTCCCCTAGTTTCGTACCTTCCTCTTTGTATTCCTTTCTTCTGTTACCATCTTTATTTTTAAGTCAATTGTGTCTCTTTCTCTTCCATTTTATGACCAGGTTTATCCATTTTCAGGAGTATTAGAAGAGGACAAGAGCTGAGAAATAAGAACCATCCCCAATCAAAGATAGTTTGAATTTTTAGTTTCCCAGGATATTTATTTACCACAGGTTCACTTCACTCACCCAGGCAACCAGCACCATCTTTTTGTGATCCTATGGTATATCTTAGGCATTTGTGAGCTGTGCCCCAGGCAACTTGTTAGTAATCAGAATAAAGAACCAAACTCTTAAAATGATTTACTTTTAAAAGCATTGTAATGTATATTCTTTAATATCCTTGTATTAAAAATATATATGTAAACTAATATGTATAAATATATAAACTAATATATGTATATTTAATATATATTATTTAATGTCTTCCTATCTATATTATATATATTTTTAATGGGGTCATACTGTGCTTACTTATATTGCAATTGTTTTGCTTTCCCATTTAACATGATTATGAATTTTAGGAGGTTTAAGTTTAGCCCTGGAACTCTGATATTGGCATGCTCTCTCACATGTTTCCTGAGTAGAAGAGAGAGGAATCAGGCTTTTGAAAGTCCCAGCCTACACTGTCAGTGCCTCTATATAGCACTATAGCCTCTATATAGTAAGGGAACTCTCTCATTAGATATCCACCAGGTCAGATGTAGAGTAGAAGGATATAAAGGGTGAAAATCATCGTTCTCAAATGTTCTTGACAGTTTCCATGAAAATTTAAAATAAAAAGTATGGAGAGGCTTCTAAGTAAATAAAAGAGTTGGCATGGAACTCATGTATACAATTGATAAGGGTGCTTATTCTAACTGAAATAAATGACTTACTTTATGTATATCTAATGAACTTGCTCTTTTAACTTATAGTACATCAGAACAAATGAGAAGCAGAGGACAGTACTTGAGACAGATTTTGTGGTTGTCAATTTGCTTAACGCTTTATATTTTAAAAAGATGAGTTACTCAAGTGGAATATTATTAGTGTAGGAGGAAAAGTCCTGTAACCCTCAAACCCACTGATAGCATTGATACATTATCAGCAGCGTGCTATAATGATTGACATTCATAATGTATTCTTGAGTCATCCAAAGAAACTTAATCTGATCATTGTGAATACAATTTAAGAAAAGAGAGATGTATCCAATGTATTTTAGAAAGATTTCAAATCCAATACAACAAAAATGTTCATGCTGTAAGACATCGTATTAAACTGGGATGCTCTTTTATATGGATTAACTCACTGACGACAATCTGAGACCCTATTGTGGGTAGTTCAGGTTGACTTTCACTCTGACTTCTGCCTTCCCTCACCAACATTAACTCTCCTTACCTTCTTCCCCATCTTTGTGCTCTAATAATAAATGATCAGTGCTTCTGACTGCTGTGCCATTCCTATACTGTTCTCTGCCTAGATTACCTTTGACTCTAATTCTTTTTTCTTCAGGAACAGCCCTTCAGAGAATCCTTCCCTGAATTTTCCTCTGCACTCTGGGTTGCTTCTCAGAGCTCTCATAATGTTCTGGGCAGATCTATGCTATTTTTTTTTTTTAATCACACTGTAGTACAGTGATTTATTTCTGTGTCTGCTGTATGGGGCTTTCGGGTATTTGAGGGCAGTGGCTATGGCTTAGTGATATACCTGTTAGTTATAGAACAGTTTGTCACACACATTATCTAAAAACGTTCAATGCATGGAAGGATGGTTGAATGAATCACTCCTGCCAACTCAAATGCGTAATTGCAAGAAATGAAAACAAGTAAAGCACACCTGTTGTAAAGGACGGTTGGGGACGTCGTGACCTTGAGAGGAGCCTTACATAAAATTGATAGTGTTCATTCAACTCTGATCAGTTGTTGCCTGGAGACTCTAGAGGCTTGTGTTCCAAAACTCTCTCTTTATTTTTTTTAAAGAGAAGCCAGAATTAAGGTTTTGTGTGTGAAGTGTTCTGATTTTTTCAAATGCTAAATGGTCCAAAAGAAGTATACACCAGGCTCACCCACAGACTAATCATTTTTAAAAGATTTAGAATGAATAATAGGTCAGTTTCCATGAAATACTAATTGGAAATCGAATACATTTTGCCCACTCTTATGCCACCATAATGAAACCTAAAACTCTGTTGATCCAAAACAAAATTGAAGTTATCTTGTTGTCAAACAGATTTTATTTTTATTTCAAAACTTGATCTGACAGATGTTACTTTTTCACAAGATGGTCAGCTCTTGCTTTAAAAATGAACTGTAAGAAAAGACATTATAGTAGATGCTTTTAGGTGTAGAGAAAAATAAATTTTGAAAAATCACTGAAATAACAATTCTTTCAAATTGCCAATAAATTCTCTTAGCTCCCTATGAAAAAAAGTTCACTTTTATTTAGAAGTGTATTCACGATATGTCATGATCATTATTTGTTTTGTTAAAATCTATGATGATAACTTGATGGAAAATAACTCCCTAGGGAATAGCTGGGCTAGTGCTCCTCAAACTTGTTAAAATTGTAAATGGGCAATTTATAATTGTATAATTTTATGGGGTACAAAGTGTTATGATTTATGAATACGGCGTGAAATTAGGGATTTAGGCTAATCACTAAACAGACTAGCTCAACAGATTAGTGATGTTGAACATTTAAAAATATGTCTGTTGGCCATTTGGATGTCTTCTTTTGAGAAATGTCTATGTAAGTCTCTTGCTCATTTATTAGCTATGTTTTGTTTTGTTTTGAGTTGTTTGAGCCCCTTATATAGTGTGGATATTAACCCCTTATATATATGGCTTGCAAATATTTCTCCCAATTCATAGGTTGTGTCTGTACTCTGTTGTTTCTTTTGCTGTGCAGAAGCTTTTTAGCTTGATATAATCCCATTTGTCTGTTTTTGCTTTTGTTGCCTGTGCTTTGGGGCTTAAATCCAAAAAAACATTGCCTAGATCAGTGTTGTATAATTTCTCCCCTATGTTTTCTTCCAGCAGTTTTACAGTTTTTGATTTTATGTTTAAATATCTAATCCATTTTGAGTTGATGTTTGCATGTGGCATGGGATAAGGGCCAATTTCATTCTTCTGCATGTGGATAGCTAGTTTTCCGAACACCATTTATTGAAGAGACTATCCTTTTGACAGTTACCATTGTGTATTCTTGGCACCTTTGTCAAAAACTCAGTTGACCATAGGCTGGGCATGATAACTCATGCCTGTAATCCTAGCACACTTGGAAGCTGAAGAGGTAGAATTGCTTGAGCCTGGAGGTCAAGGCTGCAGTGAGCTGTGATTGCACTGCAGTTTGGGTGACAGAGCAAGACCCTGTCCCAAACACACGCACAAAAAATCAATTGACCATACATAAATCAGTCCTGGGCTTTCTATTCTGTTCCACTGGTTGGTGTGTGTATGCGTGTGTGTGTGTATATGTGTGTGTGTGTATATATATGCTTTTATATGTATACACACATACATGTATATACATATGTGTATATATGTATACACACATACATGTATATACATATGTGTATATATGTATACACACATAC
>NW_012102776.1:639242-731034 GCF_000951045.1 Mandrillus leucophaeus | reverse complement strand
TATGTATACACACATACATGTATATACATATGTGTATATATGTATACACACATACATGTATATACATATGTGTATATATGTATACACACATACATATGTATGTTTATATATATGTGTGTGTGTGTGTATTTGCCAGTACTATGCTCTTTTCATTACTATAGTTTTGTGCTAGATTTCGAGGTCAGGTATTATGATAACTTCAGTTTTATTCTTTTTGCTTATGAATTGCCTTGGCTATTTGAGGATTTTTGCAGTTCCATATGAGTTTTAGGACTGTTTTTCTCTTTTTATGAAAAACGACATTGGAATTTTCAAAAGGATTCCATTGAAACTGTAGATCACTAATCTGTAGATCACTTTGGCTGGTATAAACCTTTAATAATATTAATTCTTGTAATATATGAACATGGAATATCTTTCCATTTATTTGTGTCTTCCTCAATTTGTTTCATCAACATTTTATAGTTTTCCTTGTAGGAGACAGTCACTTCCTTGGTTAAATTTACTTCTAAATAATTTACCCTTTTTGTAGCGATTGTAAATGAGATTGTTTTCCTGATATCTTTTTTCAGATAGTTCTTTTTTAGTGTATAGAAATGTTACTGATTTTTCTGTTGATTTTGTATCCTACAACTTTACTGTATTCATTTGTTATAACAGGTTTGTGTGTGTGTGTGTATGTGTGTGTAATCAGTAGAGTTTTCTGTATGTAAAATTATATTATCTACGAGCAGAGAAAATTTAACTTCTTCCTTTCTAATTTGGATGTCTTTTATTTTTTTCTCTTGCCCAATTGTTCTGGCAAGCTCTTCCGGTACTATGTTGAATGGAAGTGGTAAGAGTGGGCATCCTTGTCTTGTTCCAGATATTAGAGAAAAAGCTTTCATTTTTTTCACCATTGAGTATAATGTTAGCTGTGGGCTTCTCATATTTGACTTTTATTTTATTTTTTGAGACACAGAGTCTCACTCTGCCACCCAGGCTGGAGTGCAGTGGCACAGCCTCGATCATTGCAACCCCTGACTCCCAGGTTCAAGCAATTCTCATTCATTAGCCACCCTAGTAGCTGGGATTACAGGCATGTGCCACCATGCCTGGCTAATTTTTGTATGTTTAGTAGAGACAGGGTTTCACCATGTTGACCAGGCTGGTCTCAAACTCCTGACCTCAAGTGATCCGCCTGCCTCGGCCTCCCAAAGTGCTGGGATTACAGGCATGAGTCACCATGCCCGGCCATCTTTATTGTATTGAGGTACCTTTCTTCTATATGTAATCTGGTAAGAGTTTTTATCATGAAAGAATGTTGAATTTTGTCAAATGCTTTCCTGCATCTGATTAGATGACCATATGGTTTTTTGTCCTTTTGTTTTTCAATGTAGTGGATCACATTTATTAATTTGTGTATGTTGAGCCATCCTTGCATCTCAGGAATTAATCCCACCTGATCATGGTGGATGATCTTTTTAATGTGTTGTTGAATTTTGTTTGCTTGTATATTTTGTTGAAGATTTTTGGATCTATGTTCATTGAGGATACTGGCCTATAATTTTCTTTTCTTGTATAGCTCTCTTCTGACTTTGATATCAGGGTAGGGCTGGCTTCTTAAAAAGAGTTTGGAAGTATTCCCTCCTTTTTAATTTTTTGGAATAGTTTGAAAAGGACTGGTATTATTTCTTCTTTAAATGTCTGGTAGAATTCAGCTGTGAAGCCATCAGGTCCTAGGCTTTTCTTTGATGAAAGACTTTTAATTATTGGTTATTTATTCAATCTCCTTACTTATTATTGGTCGTTCACATATTCTATTTCTTTGTCTTGGCAGGTTCTGTGTATCTAGGAATTTATTTCTTGTAGGTTATCCCGTTTGTTGGCATATAATTATTTCTAGTAATCTCTCTTAGGAGCTTTTGTTTCTATGGCATCAGTTTTAATGTCTCCTTTTTGTTTCTCATTTTATTTGAATCATCTCTCTCTTTTTTCTTAGTGAACCCAACTAAAGGTTCGTTGATTTTCAAAAAAATACTTTTCATTTGTTGATCTTCTCGATTGTTTCCCTAGTCTCTATTTCATTTATTTCTGCTCTAATGTTTATTATTTGCTCCCTTCTGCTAACTATGGGCTTATTTTATTTTTCTGTTTCCTTGAGGTATAATAGTAGGTTGTTAATTTGAGATCTTTCTTCTTTTTTGATATAGGTGTTTATTGCTATAAACGTTCCTCTTAGAACTGCTTTTGCTGTATTCTGTAAGTTTTGGTATATTGTGTTTTCACTTTCATTTGCCTCAAAACATTTTTTAAAACCCCCTTTTAATTTTCCTTTCACCCATTGGTTGCTCAGGAGCATGCTATTCAGTATCCGTGCATTGGCAAATTTTTCCAAAGTCGTCTTGTTACTGATTTCTGTAATTTCGGTCTTTTGAAATTTGCTGAGGTATATTTCGTGCCCTAACATGTGATCTATCTTGAAGAATGTTTTGTATTCACTGTTCTTCAAGTTTTATAAGTAAATTTTATTTATATAAAATTCTCCACATTTTATGTTCCTGACTACAGAAAAAAAAAAATGACTGGTTCTCACAGAAATCTGGTACAGTCCACCATAAACACAGATATTCTTTGACATCTGTTTTACATTAAAAGTTTGCATTCTATTACATAATGTTCCCATGTTCATCTAAAAATAAAATTGTTTTTCCACCGTCCCTTCTTCCAAAAAGATGAAATATGTTTATCCATAACTTTGTGTGTCCTTAGGTCACACCACATGCTCAGGGGTATTCATACCAGGATGCGGAAAAGCAGATGACTCACATTGATAACTATGAGCAGAATATGTCAGCTCAACCACCTACCAATCTCAGGTCATGAGCAAATATATTGAGTACACAGGACCCTTCCTACACAGGAAAAGGAAGCCTTTTTGTGGTCGTTGTTAAATAATAGAAGAGAAGTCCATTGCAGGATGGTGAAAGAGTAGGATGCCATGTGACAAAATTGAAAAGAAAGGTACAGCCTTTGGAACGGAAGAAATAACGTGGAGTCCTCATATGTTCCATGACCAGTTGACACCAAGCCTAAAACATCCTGCCTTTGAATAATAGGTGAAGGCTGATTTCATCAAAAAGAGATTTAGGTGTATAGTCATCTAGTGAATGTACACTTCACAAGGAGGAGTTCCGAAAGCCTGAAACTCTCCTGCTCATGGCAGTGTCCCTTGGCCTACCACAGAGTGAGGGCTCAGTGACTATCAGACTGCACTGTCGTAGCACTGAACATTATCTAGGTAAGAAGAAAGAGCAAACACGAATGGAACCCGGAATAACCTTAACCCATGGAGTGGCATCTTTGTGGCCTGTTTTAAGACTCAGGCATACAGAACAAGACAAACTTACAGAGGACAGAGAGGGAAGGGAGTCAAACGTGTGGCATGCCTATACCCAGCGGGAGGACAGGGTAGGGCGAGGAAATAGGGCTGGGATTGATTGAGGGTGTTACTCAGCTTTGAACGAAGATCAGCTGCTATCCATCTTAGACTGGAGTTTACAATAACTTTCATTAACTTTTAGTTAATATAGAATTTTGTTGATTGGTTATTTTTCATTTTTGTTTTTTAAAATTTTTCCTCACTTTTTGGGTGATGCAGGGAAAGGAATATAGTGAGGCTGATAACTTGCTTCTTCCCATTGCCTGGCACTGGGCAACCACCACCTGAAACTGGCCGGGACACTGAAGGATACTGTAGAGGTCAGTGTCTCACACTGAAACCAGGAAAACCCACCATATTCCCAATTTATATATATGTTATATATATATATTCATGCAAACATGGGAAACATTAAGGATTCCAACATAATCCGGTTACTGTTTATTCTCTTAACAGGTTATTATTTATTTATTTTTTACTATTGCTCCACTTTGAAATAAGCTTAGATGCCCAGTTAATATTTGTTGTTAGATGTCCAGTTAATGTTTGTTGTTCCAGCTTCTCTGCTACTGGCCTCTTAACGAAAAGCAGAAGTGAAAAGGAATATACACAGTATAGAATATACTGTCTCACACATCCATGTCACTGAATGTGCTGGTCTGTCTGCCTGGAGCGCCGATTTCTCCTTCCTCTTTATTTATGGAACCCTTTTGCATCTGACCACGTGTGCTTTAAAAGTCACCGGCCGGTGAATTCAGTTTCAACTGATGCAGAGTCCATTGTGTCTATATCCGTATTTCCATGTGCATTGTGCATACCTCTAGCATAGCATTTAAACCATGTGTGAAATGTGTTCACATGAACGTTTTCCTCACAGAACTATGAACACTTAAAACAGCATCTAGTATAGAGCAGGGACTTAATTTTTTTTCAGTTGTCTCATTTTCCTTTACATATACCCTATTACTGAGCTTGGTATCTGGAACATGATACATCTTAAGACCCTTTTTGTGGAGAGAATGATGTATGAGTGCACTTGTTCTTCTAAAAGTAACTATGGGAGCCAAAAGAGACGTAAATAAAATAGAGGAGCTTATTCATACATGTGTGCTAGAATATGTTATAATTCTTAGCGAATGAGATCCACTATGTATGCTAAGTTCTCAGTAGGTGAGCTGGTTGAGAGGGAGGAGAGCTGGAAACTTTTAGAAACACAACCTGGTGGATTCTAAAGTATTGGTCAGCAATCTAGAGTATGTTGTCCAAAGGCATGGGACTAGCATTACTTGCTTTAAACTAACATTGGTATCCAAGAGGGGCTGATGTGACAGGTGAGGAAGGCAGTAGGAGGTAATAGGCAGGGAGATATTTACATTTAGCCTATGGTTTCATCTCAATTACTCTTTTGTCTATCCAGTTTGAAATAGAATACCAGCTGTGATAAAGGTTCAGGGAGAGGGTTACAAAGTCTAGTCAGGAGGAAACAAAAGCAAAATTAAAAGAAAAAAATAAGGCTGGTATCAGAGTAGGCAGAGATGGGTTAGGTTACAGGAAAGAGTTAGCTTAGAATGGCATTTGGCTTCTGCAGTAAACTTCAGTGTTTCAATGCTAAACTTCACTGGCTAGAGTTATTACATTTATCAGAGCTGGCTCAGGTTCACAATCTTGAATCAGACAAAGAAAGAGGGGACAGGCGCTGACTCATTGATTACATCACCTATCTTACTTCCCATTAATACTCTACCTCACCCCATCTTACTTCCCATTAATACTCTACTTCCCAAATTTCTGCAAACCCAGACTTTAAGGAAGCTTCTCTTTTCATATTAGCCAAATGCCACATATTTCTTTGTCATTATCTGATGAAAGAATAAACATTTATTGGTTCTGATATTTTCACTTAATTTCTGCTGCTTGAAACAGAAAAACCACACTGGATAAAGTCTGACAATGTTTGTCACTATCATTTATATTTATGCCATATCATTTACTCATGTTATTCCAAACACCAGAACCCAGAATTAGACCTGATCCTCAGCTGGTATAAGATGTATATTTTAGTACCAATTGAAAAATAATAATGTAGGAATTATAGAGGAACTATGTGGAGTTTGAGACATTTATCATCTTAATTAGATGGAGAATTTTTTTTTTTAATGGGTAATCTAATAGCTAAGACTAAACTTCTTTTAGGATTTGTTGTTGGATCCTAAACCAGTGTTCTCTTTTTGATTTGGGCAACAAATAAACAAGCCTAAATAGAAGAAAGATGTCTGAAGAGCAAAACTTGAACTTTCTGACTCACCTCCTTAGTTTGCCTTGTGTCAGAATGGATTGACTAAAGCTTTATTATTTGGTACAAATACTTTCTGGACCATTTTGTTTCTTGACATACAAACTGCTGAGACAGAAGGTGATGAAAATATTTAGAGCCAAGTAATTTTGGGTGATTAGAAAAGCCAGCCTCGGGTGGCTTTGTTACTATGTTTTCAAATATAGGCCACTGTGTGTTTCAAATGTGGGTTACCTTGATTTCTCCTCTTCGTCATCTTTCTTGTTTCTTACAGCTAGGGGTGACCTGCTGCCCATTGGAAAATGTGCACTGAATGGCCCTGGCTTTACTTAACAAAAGAAAACTATAAGTTTCTAAGTTCTGAAAATAACTTATACAGGGTAAATAAAGTATATGATCTTATTGGTGTAAAGAACTGTGAGGGGTCTGAGATTTTTATTTGCAAACTTACAAGATGGCCTGACACAGTTTCATGGATGCTGATGAAAGACACAAACCTCCTGGGCAAAGTTGGACAGCCTTTAATCACAGCAATAATTGGAGCTAGTGTATTCTCATTTTTGTATCAGTTCCCCAAGCCGCAGTTTCTACAAGGAGACACAACAGGATGGGATGGTACCTGCATTCACAGTGAGTTGCATTACAGAAAGGATCTCTGAGCTTAGAGAACCTAAATCTTTTGTAATGAGCAATAACCATGATGGCCCTGAGGCTCTGATGGGAGACATTCTATCTTCCAAGGCTGTTTGTTTGCTTTAGAGATGTCCTTGAAAATATAGTTTGGATCAAAGGGCAAACATTGCCTTGCACACAATATGTGTAGAAACTCTAGACCCATCTGTAAATAATGGAATTTTAGGAAAGTTTTTGAATCATTAATTGGCAGAGACAATTGTTGGTGGGGGAGGGGGAAGTTGATTTAAACCTTGTTTAGAACTACAGAAAAAATGTACAACTTTATGACTGTATGAGAGAGTAAGAAAAGCAATTTCGTGGAGCACTGATGAATCAAGATTTTTTTCTAGAGAATGTTATTTCTTAGAAGAATAATTTGTATTAAGTAATTTTTAAAAAGAGAAATTATGCCAACAAATAAAATACTTTCAGTGGTCAAATCTAATGTATTTTTTGGCCTTCTTTTTGACGAACAGTTTATAAAAATATTTTGTTACTAAGATTGTTACTCCAGATTGGCCATCAATACTGTTTATTCTTTAATACTTTATGGTTGCAGTTAATGACTGCCAGTTCATAATATTGATTTAGTCCTTTGAATTCATTTAGTAGTTTCACTGACTGTATTTAATGATTAAATGTTAAATACTCATTTCCAGGAAGTTTGAAATTGAACTATTTATTTATAGAAGGACGTTGACTTGAAGATATGCTCTTATATGGAGAAACTATTTTCTGATTCCTAAAGTACAGAAGCATTTTCTCTAAGCAAACTAGACTAGGGATACTGACCACTTTGTCCTGTGTACTTATGTATTTGTAATCATATAGTTGCTCTTAATGAAAAGATTATTTTAATTTTGGTCAATGCAGCACCAAAATTAAATATTTCCTTATTAAATCACATGGTTCAATTTACTTTAAATACTATGATCTAATAAACTATGGGAATCATCTTTTGTATCACAATGATATTAGGTGAGCTCAATGAATGTGTGGTTAAGCACATATATTATTTTTAAAATAAAAATGAAATATAAATGTGCAATATTTCAAAGTACTACATTTGATAAGAATACATTTTTTTCAGTACAGTGAGGTCATACCACATACTCTCCATGTTGTGTGTATTTTTTACTTAATCTGTTTGTGTTTTATAATGTGTCATCCTACAAAGGCCTTAGGCAACATTTATATATAAAGAATAATACTGTTATTCAATTGTCCTTTATCCTTATTTATTAATGCTTATTACAAATATTACAGATTTTGCTGTTGAAATTATTTTTTCTTTATTTCTGTTGCTTAAAAACACTACTGTGTGTTTTAAGGTTATGAAAATTATCAGTTGAACACATATTTGTATAATAGCATTAGCAGAAATAAAATTGAAATTAAGAAAAAGTATCAATAAATCTGCACTCTAACAAATCAAATTATATTTCTCTCAGTTACCTTACTTTACCTCTCCATATACATGCGTGATTTTACATCCATAGCTTATATACTTGTGTCTTTTAAAATTTAATGTAACATCATACTTGTGTTTTCATATGTGTAATATGTATTCTTCATAATAATTATGATAAAAGGCAGATAAAATTCTGTCAAGGAACTTTTTGTTGAAGAATTAATTATATGATGATTTTGTAACTGTTGGGCATATGTAAGTTGATTGTAAATTTTTATTCTTATACATAATGTTGCAAAAAAGTCTTAATTTAAAAAAATTTAGATTCTTTTTAGACTAAATTTCATCAATAATAATCTTCAAAGCAAAAAACCTGAATAGAATTATTTTCATGAGTCTTAGACTATATTATAATTTTCAAAAAGACTGTTCCAATTTCTGTGTCATCAGAAAAATGTGAGGTTATAATTTTGTATCAGTCTTGTATACTTTTGGTATCGTTCTTTAAACTACTAACTCAGCATGGAAAAAATAATACCTCATATTGTTTTTAATTTGTATTTATCTGTCTATTCGTTGAATAAATATTTTTCTAAGTATTGCTTTATTAATTATATTTTTTAAATTATATTTACATGAAATTTACCTATTTATCTATTAGGGCCATACTAGTTCTTTCTCAATTTTATTTTATTTATTTTTTGGCATTTTTAATTTGTGTTTTATATTTTTATTATTTAATTTATTTTGTAATATTTCATTTTACATACAAGAGTTTTCTTTTTTATCCCTTTTTTCTTTGTCAATTTTTCTCTCAATTTTAAATATAACTCCTCTTTTCTATCTTATTCAATGTAATGTTTTGCTCTCTGCCACTTTTCATTGAAATGATTTTATCATAAAGATTTAAATATTTCTTTTTATTATAGCCTCTTGTAACATATCAAAGTTTGTAACTACCAATATAAGATCTGATAAATGTTGACTTGCCTTTTTGCTATTTTCTTGGATTTGTTTTTATTTAGCTAGCTAAATAAAACATGTATAAATGTTTTATTCACTTTTTTTTACTTTATGGTATAATATGAGGTGTGGATATATAATTATTTTTCCATATAGCTGACCATCCTCACATTGTTTCAATAATTATTTTTCAATTTTACAGTATATCCCTTTTTAAATCAACCTATTGAATACGTTAGATGTATTTCTAGGTTTTGAGTTCTGTTCAACTTACAGAAGTATTTGATTTTGTACTTCACTTGCTCTTAAATCACTTCAGGTGATTAAAGCAGGCATGTCTAGTATTCAGCTCCTCCCATTAGTAGGCCTTCGTTCTGATCTGTACATCTCACAATCTTTTCTAGAATTGGATTATCTTTAATTTTAGAAAGTGATATTTGAACATGAAACATCAAAAAATATAGAAGGATACAAAAGGAAAATGTCAGTCTCTCTGCATGAACCCTACCCTTGGTACTACCCCCAGAGTTACCCACTGATATTTCCTTGCACATTCTTTCAGAACTTGTCAATGCATATGCAACCCTATATACTTTTTGACAAAGCTAAATTATATGATATCTTCATACTCTTCTACACCATGATTTTTTTTCACTCAATAGTATATCTATTTTGTAAAATCTTGCATTTTAGCAAATATACATTTATTGCATTCTTTCTAATAGCTGCACTATATTTCATTGTATGGAAATATTCTTAAAAGTTTTAAATAACCATTTTATCTCAGTTTTCTTTTTACAAATAAGCATGATTGTTTATGGATGTAGCATCTCTTCAAGTCAGAGTGGTATGAGCTTTGCTATCACACAGAATTGGTGTGAATAAAAAAATAGAATTGGATTCTTACTGTGGTTAAAGGGCTTGATGCTTCTTTGGATAAGTTACTTAATCTCTTTCAACCTCACTTTCCTAATCTGTGTGTGTGTGTGTGTGTGTGTGTGTGTGAGAGAGAGAGAGAAAGAGAGAGAGATCTCAGTATATATAATTATAATATTATATCAGTATATATAATTATATACATAATTATATATTATACATGATATATTTATATAATTATATAATTACATATAAATTATATATATTTTATATATGTGATCTAGTTCTTAGGCTGTTGGGAAGATTAAATGAGATGGTAAATTTTAAATGCCTAGCATACAGTTCAAGAAGTGAAAGCAGAGAATATTTCAGGAAACCTTATTTGTTGAAGTTCTCTTACAGTTGATTGAATAGAAATCCTATTTTAGCCCCATTACTGAAATAATAGATTCACTGTACGTGGCAAGACTTCCATACTCTCAATAGTCTTAGGGAATCTTAAAGTCATAATTGGCATCTCCTGGAGACAGTTTATATGTGAGAAGTATGTGTGAATATATTTGCAGCATATTTATTGACATAACAGTTACATTTTGGTGTCAGAATTGTCTAGTAGTCTTATTTCAATGTTCCTTAGTTTGCTATATGATTCTGAATGTTGGGAATTAATGAGTAGGAGGAGACAGGCAGCAGGCTAGGAGCATATAGTGCCTACTGGGATTAAAGAAGATACACACCTGTGTGCACCTGTTCCATTCTCCATGTCCATTTGTTAGTGTATGCTGGACCTTCAGGCAGTTTTCTAGGACACAAGTCAGAAAGATTACTACCTGGCTACCTGTTAATATAGTATGTCTTCTACACAAAATTTCTGATAAGTTATTGCTTTCTAAATTACAGACAGGAAGAAATATTCGTAACAGAAATTGATGGTCTCAATTGATATACTGGGGGCATGGTTGACGTAATTGATAGGGCTTGTGCTAAACACACAGGGAATGTAAGTTCTCCTTAGTTTGAACCAAGAAGGTTTTGGGAATTTCTAAATAAGCTATTAGATTCCTACAAAATGTTCTTGGCAGCAGAGCCTTTGTTCCATGCCATGCCATCCTATTTGTGCTTTAGAGTACTTGAGATGCTTTGTTATTCTTATCAAAAAGGAAATATTACATTAATGTTTGTGAGTACATGGGAATCTCAGGGCCCATATATACTTAGATGTCATGTGTTTGTGAAAGAAAAGGAACATTAATTAAAAATAATTAATACTTTGTAATAATAATGACATTTTTGTTCTCATTCTTTATTGGGAGACACAATACACACATAGAAAAGTAAATAATACATATAAAGTTTAATAATTATAAAATGAATTTCATGTAGCAATGGTCAAGATCAAGGAACAAAATGCCACCAAACCCAGAAGATTCCCATGTACCTCTTTCTGACCTGACTCTTGTGAAGATCATTTGTTTTTCATTATCACTTAACATTTATATGTTTATCCTTAAACAATATAATGTGTTTGAACTTTCTATAAGTGGATGATGTCATTTGTATTTTTTTTATTTCTTGCTTATTTTATTCACCTGATAATTTTTTTTTTTTTTTTTTGAGACGGAGTCTCGCTCTATTGCCCAGGTTGGAGTGCAGTGGCGCGATCTCGGCTCACTGCAAGCCCTGCCTCCCGGGTTCACGCTGTTCTCCTGCCTCAGCCTCCTAAGTAGCTGGGACTACAGGTGCCCGCCACCACGCCTGCCTGATTTTTTGTATTTTTAATAGAGACGGGGTTTCACCGTGTTAGCCAGGATGGTCTCGATCTCCTGACCTCGTGATCCGCCCGCCTCGGCCTCCCAGAGTGCTGGGATTACAGGCGTGAGCCACTGGGCCCGGCCCATCTGATAATTTTGACATTCATAAAGTGTTAGTGTCTCTCTAGTTCATTCATTTTATTACTGTACAGTATCTCTTGTATAAATATACCATCATTTATTTATCCATTCTATTGATAGATATTTGTGTTACATGTATATAGTCTCTGTTTGGTAAAAGACATCTTTATTAAAAAAATAATGAATAGAAGTAAAATTTCATCAGTTTTCCTGCAGCTGCACTTCACTTTTTTTGAAAGCCACTGCTTCCCAGATGATGTGATAGATGCTTTATATACATCATGCTTAAAACTCAGATCAGAGTTATAAGTAAGTGTTACAATTCCCATCTTGTACATCAAAAAGCCAAAGCTCAGAAAGGCTAAGTAGCTTGCCCAAATTTCTAGGTACTAAGTGGAAGAGCTAAGATTCAAAGTCAGGTTTCTCTGGCCACTTCATTCACTCATTCATTAATTTATGCATGTGTTTATTCACTAACTTGTTACCAAGGAACCTCTATCTTATCTTGAAATCTTTGCAGTGCTTCCTTTATCTCATCACACCAGTCTGACGATAAAGAGTTGTAAATGTGATACTAGATCCATTATTTTTCTGTTTCCTGTGAACTCAGTTTATCTTCACTCTCTCTTGTTCTTTATAGCCCTATTCACAGAATGAAACAAGTTGAACATCATAGGCAAGCAAATAAATGAAGGGCCTATCTGTGTGAAAACCAGAAAACACCAGGAATGCTACATGTGTAATTAGGTCAGACAAAATCGATGCCTATGTTTACTAGCTGATATGAAAAATAAAGTCTATCTCAAGCAAGACAAAAGATGTCTTAATTAAAGGAAGGTAAATGATAAAGGCCTCTCCATAATCTACCTAAAAATTATTTGAAGGAATAGGGGGAAACTCCTAATGTGTTACTTAGAAGAAATGTATTAAGCCTGAATCCAAATGAGTGCTTTATCCGACTATTCGGTTTTTATCGGAGACTTCATGATGTTAACAGAGTATTGGATTAGCAGTCAAAAGACGCAGACGATCTAATAATTTCAAGAAAGCTATTCTACGGATTACAAAATGAGCCAATGTGCCTTGTAAAACAGAAGTTTTGTTTATTTCAACTGTTGTGGCAACGTAATGGATATATATACAGTTGTTCCTTAGTATCCATAGGGGATTGGTTTTGGGTTCCCCACTCCCCATGCAGATAGCAAAATTTATGGATGCTCAAGTCCCTGATATAAAATGTTGTAGTATTTTCATATAACCTAGGCACACCCTCCTATGTACTTTAAATAATCTCTAGATAACTTACAAAACCTAGTACCATGTAAATACTGTGTAGTAGTTGTTATATTGTATTGTTTATTTGTAATATTTTTATTGTGTATAGTTATTATTTATTTATTTCAAATATTTTGGATCCACAATGGGTTGAATCAGTGGGTGTAGGACCTATGGATACATAGGGCTGACTGTATATGATGTGTGTGTGTGTGTGTGTAAAGACTAATACAGACCTATTTTTCATTCAGAACAGTAACTCTTATAGGAGTCTCACACTTAAAGGCTAGGTGATCTTCATAAATTGAACGAATTCCTACAATGTTATTTCACAGGGCAGGGTTTCTACATATAGCACTACTGGTGCTCCAAGTACATTCCTAGAAAAGTTAACAAAGTGTCAATTAATTTGAAGACCACTGAACAAACTTTTTAAAAAATTATTATTATACTTTAAGTTCTAGGGTATATGTGCAGAACATGCAGGTTTGTTACATAGGTACACATGTGCCATGGTGGTTTGCTGCATCCATCAACCCGTCATCTATATTAGGTATTTCTCCTAATGCTATCCCTCCCCTAGCCCGCCACCCCCAACAGGCCCCTGTGTGTGATGTTCTCCTCCCTGTGTCCATGTATTCTCATTGTTCATCTACCACTTATGAGTGAGAACATGTGGTGTTTGTTTTTCTGTTCCTGTGTTAGTTTGCTGAGAATGATGGTTTCCAGCTTCATCCATGTCCCTGCAAAGGACATGAACTCATCCTTTTTTATGGCTGCATAGTATTCCATGGTGTATATGAGCCACAATTTCTTTATCAAGTATACCATTGATGGACATTTAGGTTGGTTCCAGGTCTTTGCTATTGTGAACAGTGCCACAATAAACGTGTGTATGCCTCTTTATAGTAGAATGATTTATAATCCTTTGGGTATATACCCAGTAATGGGATGGCTGGGTCAAATGGTATTTCTACTTCTAGATCCTTGAGGAATCATCACGCTGTCTTCCACAATGGTCGAACTAATTTATACTCCCACCAACAGTGTAAGTGTTCCTATTTCTCCACATCCTCTCCAGCATCTGTTGTTTCCTGACTTTTTCATGATCATCATCCTAACTGGTGTGAGATAGTATCTCATTGTGGTTTTGATTTTTCATTTCTCTAATGATGAGTGAGGATAAGCATTTTTTCATATGTTTGTTGGCTATATAAGTGTCTTCTTTTGAGAAGTGTCTGTTCATATCCTCTGCCCACTTTTTGATGGGGTTGTTTTTTTCTTGTAAATTTGTTTAAGTTTTTTGTAGATTCTGGATATTAGCCCTTTGTCAGATGGATAGATTGCAAAATTTTTCTCCCATTCTGTAGGTTGCCTGTTCACTCTGATGATAGTTTCTTTTGCTGTCAGAAGCTCTTTAGTTTAATTAGATCCCATTTGTCTATTTTGGTTTTTGTTGCCATTGCTTTTGGTGTTTTATTCATGAAGACTTTGCCCATGCCTATGTCCCAAATGGTATTACCTAGGTTTTCTTCTAGAGTTTTTATGGTTTTAGGTCTAACATTTAAGTCTTTAATCCATCTTGAATTAATTTTTATATAAGGTGTAAGGAAGGGATCCTAGGTCTAACATTTAAGTCTTTAATCCATCTTGACTTAATTTTCCTATAAGGTGTAAGGAAGGGATCCAGTTTCAGCTTTCTGCATATGGCTAGCCAGTTTTCCCAACGCCATTTATTACATAGGTAATACTTTCCCCATTGCTTGTTTGTGTCAGGTTTGTCAAAGATCAGATGGTTGTAGATATGTGGTATTATTTCTGAGGGCTCTGTTCTGTTCCATTGATCTATATATCTGTTTTGTTATCAGTACCATGTTGTTTTGGTTACTGTAGCCTTCTAGTATAGTTTGAAGTCAGGTAGCATGATGCCTCTAGCTTTGCTCTTTTTGCTTAGGATGGTCTTGGCTATGCTGGCTCTTTTTGGGTTCCATATGAAATTTAAAGTAGTTTTTTCCAATTTATTTTGGAGTGGCACTGCATGGTCATACAACACATGTAAGCTGAACTTTATAAGAAATTGCCAAAGTGCTTTTCAAAATGGCTACACCATTTTGCATTCCCATCAACAATGTATGAATTCTAGGTGTTCCACATCCTTGCCAAACTAGATGTGGTCAGTCTTTCTTATTAGCTCTTTTCTGATTAATTATGTAGCACATTTTCACATGCTTAAGGACATTTGCATATTTATGTTTTCATTTTTTGCCCTTTGTTTTGGGTTGTTTGTCTTAATTGAGTTGTAATCATTCTTTATATATTCTGGATAGAGGTTCTTTACTGTGCATTTATTTTGTAAGTATTTTCTGTCTATAATTTGTTTTTAGCATTTTCTTGAGTATCAAAGAGCAGAAGCTTATAATTTTAATGAACTGTTTACCAATTTTTAAAATAGTTAATTTTTAAATATCCTGTCTATGAAACCTTTGTCTAATCTAAGGTCACAAAGATTTTCTCATGTTTTCTTAAGGTTTTTCTCTTGTGTTGAAGTCTGAAGTTCATAGAATTTTAATCTGTTTAGGTGTGTCTTTTATTTTCATTTAAAAATTATATATATATATCACATTCACTAGGCGTAATAGATTATATAAATCTAACTATAAAGATAGTCAGAATTTGTTTTATTCACTGGTCTTCATAATGGCAAAGTATGCTTATTTTTTAGTAGACACTAGTCTCTCTTTAGTTTTCTTTTGTGTTTTTTTTAAATGTTGTAACTTTTTAGGATTCATAATAAATGGTTTAAACTTTAGACAATTAATTACCCATTCTGGGTAAAATGCAGGATGCAAAACCCAAATATATCATTTGGTTTCTGCATATGAGTTGGGTTTGACTGCTGACTTTAGTGGTGACTATCAGCTAGTTGAAATCAGCATTTACACAATACAAACTTGCAAAACTACCTAACAAAGCTAGATCGGTCCCAGAAAGATGTATTTTAGATTTTTACTTAAGGGGACTATCTTTATCAGTGGGTCTGAATAGTGTGGCTAATGTACATTTTTTCAGTCATGAGGAGTTAATTGGCACCCTATTTATAATTGATCCTGGTATTCATTCATTACATATTTAGATAGGCTGCCACAGGCAGGTGCCCAACAGTCCTTGCACTTCTCTTTTACTCTGTGTCTCATCTGATTCCATACTTGAAATTACAATGGTCAAAATTGTAGATTAAGACACAGTAAATATGCTAAGTACAATTATGGCTCTAATTTCAGTTCTTTCAATAATTAAAAAAATTTAGGAATCCTTCTTTTTCTCTTCCAGTAGAGAATGCACCAGCCATTCTACCGATTACATTTTAGACCTGACAATTGCTGATTTCAACTGAATTATCCAAGAGTTGCCTGATATTTTCCAGATATTCCAAACTTCTAGACATAGTATATATTTCAAGATAATAGGGTAGTTCTTGGTTGGAGGCTCTCTGCTTGACTCCTCCCTGTAAGCGTCTTGAGAGCCCATTGTCATTACTAATGCTAAACATGCATATACATTAGCATGCTCTGCGCCTTAGCTCTTGAATTATTAAGAAAATTAATAATGTAATACTTTTTTGCTTTTGCGCTGCATAGCAATTGAAGAAGGCATCCTCCAGCCTGACATCCTCCAAGGTGTTCTTCAGCCCTTGGCAAAAGTAGGCATGAGTGGAGCCCTTAATCAGAAATTGCCCATGGAGAATTCCCTCACCATATCCATCTACTGCCTCTGGCCTAAGCTTTCTGTCTTATGTAGACTATAAGAAACACAGTAAAACGTCATTTCTACTAAAAATACAAAAATTACCCAGGTATGGTGGCAGGTGCCTGTAATCCCAGCTACTTGGGAGGCTGAGGCAGGAGAATCGCTTGAAACCAGAAGGTGGAGGTTGCAGTGAGCTGAGATTGCGCCAGGCCACTCCGTCCTGGGCGAAAGAGCAAAACTCCGTCTCAAAACAAAATTAAAAACAAAAAAATACAGTCACTTTAAGCAGAAATTTATTTGTTTAAAGCATTATAACTCTTCTACCCCATTTTGTCAGAAACCTCACATAATTGGATGATAGATAACCAGCAAGCTGAATGAGTTTAAAAATTTGAGATATGTTTTCATCATAGAAAATTTGGAATGAAATTCAGTAGACTCCAAGCGTGTAGGATACAACCATTTAACACTACATATGCCTAGGAAATGCAAAGGAAAATATACTTTATGGTGTGAAGAATATCACATTGTTCTTTTCCTCCATGTCTTTAAGAAAAATTAAAACATCACAAGATAATTTAATTTGCTGTAATTTAATGTCCTGCTCTGAGTACCTAAGTCTGCTTAACTCTCCCAATGTTCCTTAGATCCTGCATTATTTTGTTTCCTCATCTGCTCTTGTTCTGCCTGTGCCCTTCCCATCACAGCTGAAGAGCAGAGGCCTCAGGCAGTCTTCTATGTGTCTACCCCATTGGTGTTGCCTCATTTCCACTGCTGATAATTGTTTCAGCATTTCCTAGAGAACAGGAAATTTTGCACATATGTGTTGTTCACAGCTAAGAGAAGCTAAAGAACTTTTGAATAGCTTTTTAATCTTATGTAACTCGCTCAATTATTTGCTGTATTTTGACATAACTAGAGGTTTAAAAATGATTTCGTATTTCAAATCTATAATTAATCACATAATAAAAACAAATGCTCCCATTGAAACTTCCATGATTGACTCTGAATGGCTGTGCCTTCACCACCTGCCAATTCTCCAGCATTGATGTCTAGACAGGTGGGCTTCATTTCACAAACACTCCCAAATTCATAAAACAGATGGCCTAGGACTTAAGTTAAATAAATTTTAATGTCACTCTCCTTATGCAGAAACTTATTACTAAATTTCTTTATAAAGACAACTGCCATTAGAAGATTGAAATATGGCCTGTTTTAAGAATAATATGACTAATTTTTCTAAAGTATGTTTAGATTAGGCTCAGGATTCTGGAAAGATGCTTATGGCAGAAGAAGCATAGTTTTTAAAAATGTCTTCAAACTCCCTCCTATAAACAGCCAAGGCAACTCTTTAGTAAAACCAAAAAATGATGGACAATATTTATGACAAAATTGGTGACAAGGTTTCTCCACAACCCCAAAATGTACGTTGATGAGGCAAGTCAGTAATAGCCAAAAGGTCTGCTTAGAATAAGTGCCTTCAGAGGAAAACTCAGAGTGGCATCTGAGAAACTGAGAACAGGTTAGCTCCACACAGAAACATATTTAATAGAAAGCCCAGGCAGTCTGAGAACAGCAGCTGAAAATGGGCGGGTTTTCCTCACTCTAATAGCAAAGTGCACAAGGCTTACGGTCATTTCTAAACATAAGAGCAGTCTAGCCTCAGAGTTGGAGCAGTCTAGCTCTAAGGAATCTGAAAGCTGAGACTTTAGCGCTGCTTTCTAGGACTAGACCTCACAGTGAGGGTTGGAGTCAAAATTGAGCGTAATAAAGATGATGGAAAGAAACGAAAAATATTCAAATAAAAGTGGATATGTTTGTTTTCAAATTACTAGTGTAAAACACTGCCACAAATTTAGTGACTTGATACAACATAAATGTATTTCTCGCGGTTCTGCAGGTTAGCAGTCTGGATGGGCATGGCTGATTTCTCTGTTCTGAGTTTCACGAAGCACAAACCAAGGTATCAGCTGTCTGGGCTCTTGTTGGGAGACTTTAGAAATCGTTCACTTCCATGTTCATTCAGGCTGGTGGCAGAACGTTGTAGTGTGTAGTTGAAGGACTGAGGTCTCTGTTTCCTTGCTGTCTGTTCTGGGGATCATTCTTAGCTTCTAGAGCCTGCCAGCATTCTCCGGTTCATGGCTCTCTTCATCTTCAAAGCCGATAGCAGTGGCCTTCTCACATGGGTCCAGTCTTTATCATGTCTCAAATCTCTCTGATCTCTCATTCTGCCTTATGTCTCCTGCCTTCAGTTGGAGAAAGTTTTCTCTTTTTAAGGGCTCATGTGATTAGATTGAGTTTACATGGATAATCCAGGAAAATCTCTCCAGACTATTTCATAGTCTATAACTTTAATTACATCTGCAGAGTCCCTTTTGCCATGTAACGTAACATACTTACAGCTTCCGGGGATTAAGGCACAGACATCTTTGGGAGACCATTCAACCTCCCACACAGGATTTGGTTGAGGGGATAAGGTAAGGGGCCACAGAGCCAGGAAGTCTTGGGAAGCAAACTGCTGTACAAAAATGACAGAAGAGGGAGCTTTGTGACATTAGAAGGTTACCCTGAACTATATACCTCCTAAAAACTCAAACTAATTTCATAGAAAAACAGGCAATAGAAAAGTATAGAAATAGCTTTTTCAAAATAAGCTAAAATACTTTAAAAAGATGATATAAGAGCAATATTCATCAGAATGAGAAAAATTCAGAAAGGAGGTAACAGAACTGAGGTATTAGAAATAACAAAAATCCACACAAGAGAGAAGAAACACACTAGAGAGTGCTAAGTAAAAAATTTTTTAAAAATGAAGAAAGGGATTTTAAAAAGAATTAGAAAGTTAACAATTGTGAATAGGCAAAGAAGAATCAACATAAAGGTAATTGAGATCTCTGGAAAAAAATTAAAAACAAAGCAAGAGGACAGAAAAATATACTAAGAACGGCAATCCAAGAAAACTGCAAAAAATATGTATACATTTAAAACTATATATTGAGGGTACATGGAGTACCTAATAATATCAACCCAAAATGACCAACATCAGACACATTCTAGTAAAATTATTCATTTTAAAGAAAAAATAATTTGGCATCTAAGCAAAACCAGTAGGTGAATTATAAGGCAAAGAAATGTAAATTATCATCAGACTTTTTTTTTGACAGCAATTTTTTTTTTGCTAGCAGAAAATGGAATAACATGTTTAAGATACTCCAGGAAAGAAATATTAGACAGTGATTTTTATATTCAGCAAACTGACCTTCAAGTAGAAAGGGTGCAGTTTAACTGTGAACAACATACAAGAACTCAAGGAAATAGTTCCAAAGATCCCTTCCTGAAGAAGCTTCTAGAAAATGTGCCCCAGATATCCAAAATGACTAGAGGAACATCAACATAAGGCCGTGTGGCAGCATTAAAGAATTCTATAAGTTACTTATAGAATTCAGACAAGTGTTTTTGAAAGAGAGAGAATGTAGTATGTATGGCCGAATGTTCAGACAGAATATGGTGTAACTACAAAAAAAAAAAAAAATACAGGTAGAAAAAAATAAACCCATTCTCAGTAACTGCATAGGCAACAGTAGCATTAGTGTAACAGTGAGACTTAATGACTGTAATGTGGGATAAAGTAAATGAATATATATGGAATATTCTATCATCCCTTGTGTCCTTGGGAATCAGGATTCTTGGTGTAGTTGAATAAAAGATATAAAAGAGATTAAGTGAAAAACATTGTAGTCTTGAATTTGGATTTAAACCGGAAGTACTATTTTGAATATTATCTTAAAATTTTCTAAAGGAAGTGAGGTTCAAAGTCTGCATTATCTTATCCCAAAGTGCTCCAAATGTAGATGGCAGCACTGTAACCCCAGATGTTCAGTCCCGACACTTGACACTTGGTAAACACATTTAACCTTTTACATCCTTAACTCTTTGCTCACAGCCAGTCTGTAAATCCTATTAATTCTACTTTTCCAAGATTTCTCAAATTCATTAACCCCTTTCCATCCTAATGGTGCCGTCTCTCACCTGGAGTACTGCAATAGTCTCCTGACTGGTCTCCTTGCATCTAGTCTTGCCACCCTCCCATCTGTTCCTCAGATTGCAAAGTATCTCTACAAAACAAATCTGATTGCATCACTCCAGGTTTTAAACTCATCAATGACATCCCAGAATCCTAAGAATGGTACAGTGGCCTGAATGCTCTGGCCTCTGACCAATGACTGAGCCCAGAGAGGCATCATTCTTCTTTCAGCTCTCTGATCCCCCAGACCTACTGGACTTTTGGCTCCTCAAACATGCCAGGATCTTAAGGGCCATGATATTAGTTATTTTCCCTCTCTGGAATGCTTTCTTCTCCCCTCTACTACGTCTTACTTTTTCTTTGGTTTTCATCTTAAAAATCATTTTCTCAGGGAAGATTTTCCTGATTCCTACCCTGGACTAGAGAATATACCTGGGAGTGTATTGCATTCTGCAGTTCTTGTCACACTCTGAGCACTTGCAGTGACCTTTTCTTTTCTTCACTTTCACTTCCTCTTTTTCTTTCTTTTCTTTTTACAGGGGCGGGGAGGGGTAGGGGGCTGAGTCTCACTCGGTTGCCCAGGCTAGAGTGCAGTGGTATGATCTCGGCTCGCTGCAACCTCCGCCTCCCGGGTTCAAGCGATTCTGGTGCCTCAGCCTCCCGAGTAGCTGGGATTACAGGCATGCACCACCAAGCCCGGTTAATTTTTGTATTTTTAGTAGAGACAGAGTTTTGCCATGTTGACCAGGCTGGTCTCAAACTCCTGACCTCAGATGATCCGCCCATCTTGGCCTCCCAAAGTGTTGGGATTACAGGCATGAGGCACTGAGCTTGGCCTGCAGTTACATTTTCAATGGCAGTTTTTCTCATCAGCATGGAAGTTCCATGAAGAAAGAAATCTATCTGCTGATTTCCCACAGTTTCCCTATTTCCTAGCACATAGCAATGCTGATTAAATAAATATTGATAAGGGAATCACTGTCTGAATAGACAGGATTGGAGCATTTTAAACAGTCTGCCATTTTCCTTGTTAATCTTTGCATTAATTAAAATCAAGCGTGATGTCATCTATTTTACTTATAGGAATATTATTTAAAGGATAGTCTCACATTCTATAGCCATTAATCTGGTTACAAACTTTTTTGTTATTAAAATTTTTCCAGGCAGGTCATTTCATTTATCTACAGAGCATTTTATTCTTTCCATCCTAACTTCTAACTTCAATAAAAGCTGATTGGCATGCCTAATCAATAATGCTTTTATGCTCTGCTGTGATCACACTAGACAAATCACAAAGGAGAAACAGTCTATTATCAGGGATTTTACTAACAAGTAAACAAAAAATCTATTAAGTCATATCCTAGTCAGCCCAGTTTTCTGTATGTTCTATATTTGAGGTAAACATAAATGTTCAGAATAGTGACTCTGTAGTCCTCAGAAGTTCTGTGTCATTAAAAAGATTCAGAAAGTTTCAAACAGAAATAGACAAATATCTTTTATGAATACTTTCAGTAACAAACATTTAAAGCAAAAGAAAAAAAAAGATTAAGGAATTAGTTGGCTAGTAACTAAGGTATCCATAAAAATAAGTTAACGAGAACATGCTACTTCTGAGCATTCTGGAAAGTGTTTACCTTTACTTTTATGTTATGATACATTTCTTAATCACGTTGGCTCCTCAAAGGCTTTGCGTTTGTGTCCTTCTTTTCTTTTTCTTTCCTTTTCCTTTTCTTTTCCTTTTTTTCTTTTGCTTTTGTGACAGAATCTTGCTCTGTCACCCAGGCTGGAGTGCAGTGGTACGACCTTGGCTCACCGCAACCTCTGCCTCCCAGATTTAAGCGATTCTTGATCCTCAGCCTCCTGAGTAGCTGGGATTAGAGGCATGCACTACCATGCCCAGCTAATTTTTTTTTTTATTTATTTTTATTTTTTATTTTTAGTAGAGACAAGGTTTCACCATGTTGGCCAGGCTGTTCTCGAACTCTTAACCTCAGGTGATCTGCTCACCTGGGCCTCCCAAAGTGCTGGGATTACAGGCATAAGCTACTACGCCCAGCTTGGTGTGTGTTTATTTTCTCATATAAATCTTACAGGTGTATATGAACCATTTATGTTTCTGGTGTTTAGAAATCTCCTAATAAACCTTTTAAAGTTTTTTCTGAAATGCAGAGTGGATGGAAACCTCACTCAGCTGTGAAGTAGTTGTGTTAAAAAGATGTGAGCCATCTCTTGCTAAATGAACCACTAATTCTAAATATGTATCAGTTGTTATTTAATCTTTCTTTTAATTAGGAATACATGGAGTTATTAATCTTTTTTCTATAGTATTATTTAGCAACCTGGGTTTTTTTTTTTTTAAATAAACATCCTGGACATTTTCAAAACATAATTCTAGGTGAATTCATTTGTTTTAGGATTATGTTTACACCAAATCCTTACTATCATACCTTGAAATGATACTTTAGTGTGGGCAGTAGTAGTTCAGATTATATAAGAAGTGAAGGGGTGCCAGTCACGGTGGCTCATGCCTATAATCCCAGCACATTGGGAGGCTGAGGTGGGTGGATCATTTAAGGTCAGGAGTTCGAGACCAGCCTGGTCAATATGGTGAAAGTCCACTTCTACTAAAAATACGGAAACTAGCCAGGCATAGTGGCAGGTACCTGTAGTCCCAGCTACTTAGGAGGCTGAAGTAGGAGAATCACTTGAACTTGGGAGGCAGAGGTTGCATGGAGTGAGATGGTGTCGCTGCACTCTAGCCTAGGCAACAGAGCGAGACTCCAGAAAGAAAAGAGAGGGAAGGAAGGAAAATAAGGAAGGGAGGAAGGAATTGGGGCCCAGTTCAGTATCCATCATTGAGGAAGGATAAGAACAGAGGGACCTTCCTGATGGCAGAGCCTGATTTTGGAAGAGCTGCCTCCTGAGCTAGATGGAATGGGAGCTTCCAGACAGGCATATAGCACACAGCATCAAGGAACCTATTAATAGCTAATGTGGAGTTACAGGAGTGGATGATCATCAGCCATAAGCCAATATATTATGGAGCCCTCAGTTGCCTGAGTGGGGCTGTGAATACATCAAACTGGCCTTTGATATTGGGCTGAGGTTCAGGGTAGGATTAAGTCCCAGAAAGGAATGGAATCCTAAGCAGAAAGCAAGTTAGAATAAAGGAATGGTGAGAAAGATAGAAGTCCCTGTATATAAACTGAAATACCATAAAAAAAAAAATGGCCAAAGCTTAAGCAAAGCCCCAGTTAAATTTAGGAGTGACACCAAGATCCCAATATGGTCAGGCTCTTTCTGCTGTGACTCCCTGAACCTGACACTTGGCACTTCAGACCTACAACTGCTGATATGGTTTGCATATTTGTCCCTGCCCGAACCTCATGTTGAATTGTCATCTCCAATGCTAGAGGTGGGGCCTGGCAGGAGGTGTTTGGGTCATGGTGGCAGATCCCTCATGACTTGGTGCCATCTTTGTGACAGTGAGTTCTAGTGAGATCTGGTCATTTAAAAGTGTGTGGCACCACCGCCCCCGACCCCTCCCAACCCCTCCCCACAACCAAACTCTCTCTCACATTCCCATTCTTGCCATGTGATGTGCTTGTTCCCGCTTTGCCTTCCACCATGATTGGAAGCCTCATGAGGCCTCCCCAGAAGTAGATGCCACTATGCTTCCTGTACAGCCTGCAGAACTGTGAACTAATTAAACTTCTTTTCTTTATAAATTGCCCAGTCTCAGGTATGTCTTTATAGCAATGCGAGAACAGCCTAATACAAACTCTTACTCCCATCTTTTTCATCCCTGATCACCTCCCAAAGACTGAACCTTATTCGTTGTTCATTTTCTGTATTCTCAAGCCCATTTTTCTAAGTGCTTCCTCTACCCTGACCTTCTTGGTTTGTGGCTCACCATGGCACTGCTGAATGTCTAGCCATGCAGCTCAGCCAGCACTGAGGTTTTGTGATGCTTTTTTTCTGAGGAGCTCAGAGTGGCTGCTGGCTTGGCAATGAATCCTCGGGGAAGCTGGGAGGAAGAAGGATCTGAGGCTGCCACATGGTCTCAAGAATCTTTGTTGTTGGAAATCTGATGTGCCTTCCCATACACTGCCTCACCCTCTTAACTGCCACCCCCAAGTGACATGGAGGGGAACAGCTTCTCCCTTTCTCCCACACTCCTCTGTCATGCTACTGGGTGCTCTTGGCTAATTCTTTCTCCTCCTCAAAGCATCCTTCTTAGCAGCCGAATTTCACCAGCAAAACAATGTTGGCTGAGGGCTGGAGCCACACTTTTCATTAGCCCTCTTCTTTTTTCAGGAGTTGATTAAATTCGCTACATTGTCCTCTCCCAGTTACTTCCACCACTTGGACAGTCCTGATGAACAGGCCATACATCTTTCAGTTGTTCTCATGCCATGCTATGAGTGACCCTTATGCACACTGACCCTAAGCTAGGACTCAAAATGCTGGCAAATCATTTTTATTCCTGGATGCTTTTAGGAAAAGAACAAGATCTATCTCAAACTCAGGTTAGCTTCAATAATTTATAAAACAAAGTAAGAATTCCTCAAAGGTGAAGTGAAGCAGACTGTAGGACACCAGATACACATTTTGTCTGGTTTCCAATTTTCCAAATAGCTGAACCAAATTCCACCTTGACGGTGTGATTAAAGTCATAGCTTCAATGAGATGATTTAGGTTTTGTGGATTCTTGCACTTGTATAATTTTAGGGACCTTTGCTAGAGTCTTTCCCAAGACTTGGAAAGAGACCTGTACCATTGAGATACTCTGAAGATTGAGTTGCTTCGTTTCAGGATACATTTGCCCTTGGGTTCAACTGTACGATGTTGTTGCTTGATCTAAACCCTGGACTTGCTTTTGCTTTAGCACCATGAATGATCTCATTTTGGTCCTTGCCCATCTAACTGTGCGTCTGCCTCAGGACACTTCTTGCCATGCCCAGAAACACCTTCCCAAGTCTCCCGAACCTGCAATCTCTGTTATGGCTAAAACAGGCAGATAGGAGAGGGAGAGAATGCTTAGGGCAGTTCTGCAATAACCCGGGAATGGGCTTTTGAACCTCAGTGGAGCAGAAAGAATGGGGAGAAGAGGCGTTGAACTCAGCTGGTTATAGAAGATGCAAATAAAATGTAGTATATAATGTCAATACTAACTGGAAGTGGGAACAATGGATGTGGAAAAGCTGCTGATTTGGGCCTTGTATATTTAGATTGGATGAAAATATGGTAGGTAGTAAAATAGTATTAAATACAAAAAGTTTCAAATTATACCTGCTTCATTCATCCTATTCATAAGATTTGGGAAGAGTAATTAGCAAATAATCTTCTTTCAGTAAAATCAGATATTCCCAGAATCAAGATTGTGAGTCAAATTCTTTTTTAGAATAAATGCTATGCATGCTATTCATATACACTAACACAATCTTTCATATCTAGAAAAAGTAATACTGAATGCCTACCAAGGTAAAAGGCAATGCATTTGAAAGGTTTAGGATGCAGACTTTGGGTCCAGACTTCCTGGAGTCAAGTCTCTGTTCCACCAGTAAGCAGCTGTGCTACCAAGACCAAGTTATTTATATTCTTGTTCTTCAGTCTTCCCACCTGTAAAGTGGTGGTACTAGTATTATGTACCTCATAGAGTTCTTACAGGGATTGAATTTTTTCCCAGATTTATTAGGGTGTAATTGACAAATAAAAATTATATGTGTTCAAGGTATAAAACATGATGATTTGATATATGTATGCATTGGGTAATGATCACTACAATCAAAGTAACCAACTCATCCATCACCACACATTGTAAGTGGTGTGTGTGTATGTGTGTGTGTATGTGTTAAGCACACATTAGGTTACTCTCTTAGCAAAGTTAAAGTCAACAATACAGTATTATTTACTATAGTCACCATGCTGTACATTAGATTCCGAAACTGAATGTTTGTATCCTTTAACCAACACCTCCCCATAGCCCCCAACCCCAGGCCCCGGCAATGCTATGTGTTTGACTTTCTAAGATTCTACATTATAACTGAGATAATACATATGTTGTTCTGTTTGTTTCTTTTTTATGGTTTCTATTTATTTATTAAATATCTTACTTTGTTGATGCATTGGTTTTGTGCTTGGTTGGGTCCCAGGGCTGATGGGATTGCCTCCAGATCACAGTTTGTGGTTGGCAGGCCTGTTACCAGGGGCTCGAACTGGCATGAATATTGTCTGGTCCCTTGGCAGACTGGACTTCCAGGATCTTGGTCAGTAGGGCTGGTATTGATACAAGGATCCACTTCAGGGTCTGCAGACAATGGGCCTGTTACCAGGTCTGTAGACAGGCGTGGCTTCTTCTGGGTCCTTGGGTGGGTAAGACTGACCCCAGGCTGCAGATAAGAGGAGCTAGAACTGAGTGAGTTCCAGCTGCTTCAGGGTCTACAGTCCAGCCTCATGTCTCAGACCTGCCTCTGGAGGCACAGATGGACGTGTCTCCTGCCAGGTTCCTGGACAGGCAGAACTGACCATGGATCACAATTGAAGGACACTGGAGATACATTTCTGGGCTGTCTTAGGATCTGCTGTGGGATGGAGTTCCGCAAGCCTGCTTCCCAGGGTACATACAGGTGTGACTCCTGGCAGGTTCCTGGGTAGGCAGGACTACTTTCAGATTGCAGTTTATAGGGGCTACAGCCAAGTTAGAGCTTTTTCAGGGTCTGCTGTGGGACTGAGGGTAGCAAGCCTGCTTTCCGCGGCACAGATGGGTGTGTCTCCCAGCAGGTCTCCGGGCAGGCATGATTGTTCTCAGACTGTAGAGGAGGGGCTGGAGCTGAGTTACAGGGGCACTTTAGCATCTGCTGCCAGGCCTGTGGTTGGTGGACCTCTCACCCCAGGCATGAATGAGCACGACTCCTTAGAGGATGGTTCTGGTGGCAGGACCAAGGCTAAACAGGATTGTAGCTGGGTCCACAGGAGATGGGTTCATTTTTGATCAATGGCTTATACCATAGTCAGCAAAATGGCCACCCAAGTGTGGGCCTGCCCTATTAAAACAAACCCACTTGGTTTTGGCCTGTACCAGAGTTTTAAAATCTCCCTGGATCCCAAAGCTCCCACTGAGGCACTTTTATCAGTGGATGGCTGCCAAATCCTTCCTGCTGTGTGGGTATGTGAGCAGGGGGCCTCCTATTCCATTATCCTGCCAACTGTGATTGACTTATCATTTATAAAATCATGTTGAAAATTGTACCTGGCATGTACATAGGAAGCAGTATCTGTAGCTCATAAATAAGTGCATGTTTTTTAAAGTCCCTCCTAATTCCGAGATTATCAAATTCTGTAGGACGATCTATTCTAGCCAGGCTTTAGCATTGGTTTACTTTGCATTCAGATGATTCTGCATTAAAACAAACAATTTTGAAGTACTACGTATGTCCGAAGTCCTAGTTAAAGGGCAAGAGATGACTCAGTGCATGCTCATGCCTTTATCCAGGCAATTTAATTCCTTTGATGAAGCAGCAGCATCTACTGTTTCCCTTAGGGGAGTGCGCCAAAGGCAGGAGTTTTCATTGCCAAGATGCCGCCCTGATATTTAGCGTAGACCTCTCATTTAGTCTATGTCTCACCATCCCTCCTAATCGACTGTATATGCATTATCCTACTCCCATCCTCAGGAGCAGGTATTGGGCAGTGAACTCCCTTCATCCTTTCTGATCTTTCTAGGTTTTTAGTGAAGTTTGAAGCTTTTTTGAACCGTTTGATCTGTGAACCCATGTGTCACAACATGAAGTCTTGTGGATCCAGAAGTCTTTATTTAAAGTATGTGGGAATTCCTTAGAAAACGTACTTATTATTTCTTACTTTCAACTAATGTTCAGTACATGAGTTGTTCAAAGGAGAAAAATGGTGCCTATCCACTGTTCATGTCTCCTGCTTGCTAATGCGGCTATGTGCTCATTAGTTGGAATTTTCCAGAATATATGGCTTGGGAACAATCATTAATATTTTCATGATTCCAGATGCCAATTGGCCTGTAGTATTTTTTACAAATTATTTCTTCATATGCATTCTTAGGTCAACTCAGCCTTCCAGAAAACATTTAAGAATCTTTCAGTCTGTTGAAATTCCGTTTAGCCCAATGAATTTTTATTGATGCAATTAATTCTTACCTCATACTGCTAAGCGTATTTATGTTTTTCAGATATGCACAGGCTAAGAAAGTGCCATATGGCAAAGGTGATGGTCCTGCATCTGCACAGATTTCTGTAAGAGAAAGCAGACTACACATAATAGTATAAACAATAATACAATAGTAATAAGCTCATTTATTGAGTGCATATTATGTGCAACTCTTTATAACATGTTGCCTCATGTAATATAGATGCCAACAACCCTCTAAAGTAGTATTGATTTAAAGATAATTTTAAGTATTTCATAATAGATCGTATAAAAAAATAAGATCATATTGCATATATTAAGCTTTATGCAGTGACAGTGCCTATGAGGTTTGCAATGTGTAGGCAATGAGGTTTATCCAAGGCACAATATTGCTGATTGAAAACTCTTCCCATATTGCATATACCACCTTATGATCTACTTCATTTTTCCAGGTCCCATGTGGTAGACAATTTTCCATGTCAGTAGCTTAAGTTCTAATGATTAGATAAGGCTCCACTAATCTGACTTTTACCTTTCCCATTACACATTCTTTAAGATAATAAAGAATGTGTAAATATAATATAGATTTATTTATTCATATTGATAGAAATAAATCTGTTTATAGATATGGATATACAGACATAGACATATATATATGTTTTTTTGGGGGGGGGACGGAGTTTGTCGCCCAGATTGGAGTGCACTGGCATGATCTCGGCTTATTGCAACCTCCGCCTCCCAGGTTCAAGCGATTCTCCTGCCTCAGCCTCCCGAGTAGCTGGGATGACAGGTGCCCACCACTATGCCCAGCTAATTTTTTAAATTTTTAGTAGAGACAGGGTTTCACCATGTTGGCCAGACTGGTCTCAAACTCCTGACCTCATGATTCGCCTGCCTTGGCCTCCCAAAGTGCTGGGATTACAGGCATGAGCCACTGTGCCTGGCCGACAAAAATATTTTACACTCCATCACATTCCAAAAAATGTTTGTACTATCATGAATTTTATCAGAACTATAGAAAAAAACTTAATTATTTAGTTGCTTTATTTTAAAATGTCTTTCTGCAAATAACTTTATAAAGTCAATTAGCCAAATTCAAATTTTATACCATTGTTTTATAAAGGCTTCAAAATGTCCATGAAAAGAATTAAATAAGGTGCATGTGTGCACACCATCCACCAACTACACACACTTCACGAATGCATATAATCTCCTGTTAACCTAGGATACAGTATTGGAATTCTGTCATCAAAAATGTAAATTTTAAAATGCGTATTTCCTTGAATGTTATATAAAAACACGTACTAGCCCAGTCAAATCATGATGGGCATAAAATGATCAAGCAAAAGACTTGCTTCATAAAATTATTAAGTGTCCTAGAGGTTTCTATTATGATTATAGTGCTTTCAAGTATTGTTTTTCAAACTTCAGAGTAATTAGTGAAAACATAAACATATTTAACCAAGACTTGGAGGCAGTACTTCAACAGAGCCTTGTCAAACCAAGAAACCCTATTTAGTATTTAAGAGGAAGTATAGATTTCAGAGGCAAATAATATATTGCAGTAAATGATTAAAAAAACAAATTTTATTCCTGAATAGTCATAAATAATTAAAACTGTTCATATTTCCAGCATGTTTTTCTTCTCCAGTGTTAGTAGTGTGCTTTATAAAATACTACACAGCCTTGTAGCTATACAATAGTTTTTGAAATTGTAGCCTTGTTCGTTCATTTAACATTTATGTAAACAGTGAATAGTATTACTCACCAGAAACATGACCAAATCAGATATACTTTAAAAATACATTTTCTATTGTCCAGGAACTAAGACTATTTAATTTTTTGTTGTTGTTGTTTTGAGACAGAGTCTCCTTCTGTTGCCCAGGCTGGAGTGCAGTGGCGCCATCTTAGCTCACTGCAAGCTCCACCTCCTGGATTGACACCATTCTCCTGCCTCAGCCTCCCGAGTAGCTGGGATTACAGGCACCTGCCACCACACCCAGCTAATTTTTTGTGTATTTTTAGTAGAGACAGGGTTTCACTATGTTGGCCAGACTGGTCTCAAACTCCTGACCTCATGATCCACCTGCCTCTGCCTCCCAAAGTGCTGGGATTACAGGTGTGAGCCACCACACCCGGCCAAGACTGTTTAATTAAATCATCTTCTAATCAGAAAATTTTGGAAAGAATTTATGTACAGAAATAAAGAGACAGTTTAGGAATAACACATGTGAAAAGATTCACTCAGTAAGAAAACAACTATACTTATTGATCTTGACTTTAATAAAAGGAAGAGAAACTATGCCAAAATGTATTTTTTTAAGTTCAAAGCAAGTATCTCATATAAAAGTTTCTGAGGTCAGAAAATGTGCCATATTTAACTTAATGTTCAGCATGTAATACCATTTCGCATGGATATTAGCACTGAGAGTTTCTGTAAGAATAACAGCAGTCTTCTCTCTATTGTAGGAAACAGTTCCATTAATTAGAGGGCTCTGCATCATGTGCATGAGTGGTCATTGTTAGAAAGAGAGAAACAAAGAGAGAGATTCATATTTACACCCTTTCATTAATGTACATATATGGAACTCTTCAGGTGCCAGAAATCACATGAGGGACTGGAAACAAGACACATCTCTTGTCTTGTTGGAATCTGTTCTACCATGTAATTAAAATATACTGTGATAAGCACTCTGCAATGAGGGCCATGAGTACAAAGGACTATGGATCACAGAAGAAAAGGAGCTGCCCCGCCCATCCTATGGAATCAGGGAAGGTTGTCCTGATGTGTTCTCTTAGTTCCTGCTGGTGATACCTCCTTTAGGCCATCACTGCGGCTTGTAGCCATAGTCTCTTGCCTGGTCATCCTGCTTCCTGACCCTTCTCCTCTCAACTTCAAATATGATGTAGAAGTTTTCAGTGTCTCTACATTATGCTCAGGATAAAGTACAAACATTGCATCATAACTCAAAAGTTTCTTCATGACTGGCTGCCCTTTCCCTCCATCTTAATCTCTAGCTATGCTGTTGTATTTGACTGTCAAAGTATATCAAAATACTTTTGAGTTCCAAAAATGTGTTATGTTCTCTCTTACCTTCTACCTTTTGTTCACGCACTCCCAAGTTCTAGAATAGTCTCTTTCCTCTTACTGAACGTTTACCTGGCTGATTCATACTCATCCTGTAGGTCTCAGTTTGTATCTGTTCATCCAAGCCAGAACTATGAGTGTTGTCCTAGTCTCTTCCCTTTACTTCCTCCTTTCCGTTCAATTCATCACCATGTCTTGGAAATTCTAAGACTAAGCATCTTTGCTGTGGGTTACTTTTTAAATTTCCCCTACTTATTAAAATAAAACCGCACAGTTGGTTTTCTTGTTCCTCTTTCAAAGGTGGTGAAACTGAAGCTGAGAGATACTAAGTTAGTCACTCAAGATCACACTCTTAATAACTCATAAGCTAGGATTCGAGCCAAAGTCCATTTGACTCCAAAGCCAAAATGCTCTACTACCTTGCCTTTCCATTGCAAGAGATATGCTAATGACCATTACATGCTTGTTCCAAAACAATAGTACTTTGATACTTTTCATTTTGTTTAATTGTTTCTTCTGTGGTTATGCAAAAATCAGTGGCTAATGTAACTGGCACCAGATTTTTAAACATATTCATCTCTTCAACAGTTCCTTTAAGATTTCTACTTAATTCAAAGGCTATTTCAAGTGAGGCAATGAGACTTGATTGATTGTTGCTTAGGTATTTTTAAGGCATAGAAATGGAGAAATACTTGGAAAGTGAATTGAAGCAGCATTTCATTTTGTACCAAGGAAAAAAGTATTACTTAAAAAGTATTGCAGGCACACCGTGGGAAATTCATAAAATAATGACAAAAAACAAGTGAAAGATAAAATCACCTGTACTTATTCCTTCTATGGATAACACTGCATCAAATTTTGCTGTCTGCTTTTCTTAAATGAAGTCTATGTATCACATTGTATACATACCACCTACTACCTGCTACTCACTATTTTGATAAATGGAGAATATTGACATGGGAACACAAAAAACAAAGTGCTGAAATCAAAGCTCTTGCAGCATGGTAGAATTATATTTAATGGTAGAATTACATTTATGATTTAAATACATTTAAATTTAAGGGATAAAAATGACCTGAGGCTGAAGCCCCTACCTCTCCATTTGTTGGTAAATTCACTTAAGGGACCCTTGATCAACCTGTAATCCCAAATTTGAAAATGGAAGGCTGTTGTAAAGTAAAATGAATGAGAGGCTACTTTTAGATTGGAGGAATGTGGACTAAACAATGGGATGTAGGCAGCTGAGTATCTATGGGTAATCCTATGTTGACTTTGACAAAGACAATGGCTGTTCTTTTCAGAGGAATGCCTTCTAAATTAACAGCCATTATAATTTTAAAACCACAGAAGAATCAGGGTGAGTGGAATAACAGGGGACAATATATTTTACTAAAATGTAGGCAGGGAAAAGAGCAGAAAATTTCACATGAATCACCATCTCCATTCTGAATCATTTTATGCAATAATAGAAAAATTTTAAAACAACCTTGTTTCCTACTTGTATGCACATGCCTTAAATGATCACTGTAAGTGGAGCAAAGTGTTTGAGTAGAGATTAGATATATTTCATCTCAAATGTAGAACCACTGAAATGGTTTAGTCTTTTTCAATTTGCTCTATTCAGTTTCAGCTAACAATAAGTATCTGTGAAATGAACTCCTGTCTAAACTAAGAGAAAATGTGGAATTTTTGCTTTTTTACTCTCCAGTGAAGTTTCAAATTGGTTTCTTCAAAGATTTGGTCCATTAAGGTTAGTGTAATCTATATTTTATTTCTGCTATTATTGATTTAAAATGTTTTATAAGAAAGATAAGAGAAAATTACAGATAGTTGAAGACAATGGCAACTTTTCAGTTCCATTTTCTAATATATCTTAGAAATGATATAGACTAAGAAAGGAGAAATAAAACTTCACAGATGTCATGCCCATGGCGTAACTTGAAGACAGAGAAACACCAATTTCAAAATTACTCTGACCAGTAAAAGAAAAAACTCTGCTAAATCCTAATGCAGGTCTCTCATCCTCCTGCTCCCTGCTTTCACTCTGACCTGTTTTGGGACAAGCAAAGACAGCTAGTAAACAGCCACAAGTTGATCTAAAACCACTGCCAGAAAGACTCACTTGACCTTAAGTCTGAAGAATACTAAAAAAGTGCCTTGGTAGATCAGAGCATGAAGAGTAAGCATTCTTTCTTTTGATGATGCCCAATTTGTCAAATTTTTAAGTTCAAGGAATCATGCTTTTGGTGTCATATCTAAAAGTCTTTCGCCAATTCAAGCTGTCAAATGTATAGGCATAAATTAGTCCACAATATACTATAATCCTTCTGACATCTCTAGATTCTGTAATGATATCAACTCTCATTCTTGGTATTGGCTATTTGTGCTTTCTATCATTTTTGTTTCTAATTAGTCTGATAGAGCTTTACAAATTTTATGGATTTTCTCAAATAATTCTATTATAATGCTGGCACCGAGGCTATGCCTAACATTTCTTTGCAGACATAGATACCTAGGTTATTTCTATGCATGCTTTCATCCATTCAACAGATATGTGCTGAGTACCTACCAGGTGCAGGCCCTGGGAATACTTTGGGGGAAAATAAATGCTTTCATAGAACCTACATTCTTATGAAAGAGACAAACAATAAACAAGATAAATAAGTAAAATGTACAGATGTTAGTGATAAGATGAAAAAAATAAAGAAGAGAATATAGACCTGGAACGTTAGAGGTTGAGATTTTACTTTTAAATAATAACCAGGGAAGGCCTTAGTGAAAAGGTGACTGTATTAGTCTGTTCTCACATTGCTATAAAGAACTACCTAAGACTGGGTAATTTATAAAGAAAAGAGGTTTAATTGACTCACAATTCTGTAGGCTGTACAGGTGGCATGGCTGGGGAGGCCTCAGGAAACTTACAATCATGGTGGAAGGCAAAGGGGAAGCAGGCACATCTTACATGACCAGAGAAGGAGATCTTGTGAGAACTCACTCACTATCATGAGAAGAGTAAGGGGAATATCCACCCCCATGATTTGATCACTTCCTACCAGGCCCTTTCTTCAACACTGGGCATTACAATTCAACATGAGATTTGAGTGAAGACACAAATCCAAACCATATTATTCTACCCCTAGCCCCTTCTAAATCTCATGTCCTTCTCACATTGCAAAATACAATCATCCCTTCTTAATAGTCCCCAAAGTCTTAACTAATTTCAGCATTAACTCAAAAGTCCACAGTTCAAAGTCTCATCTGAGATAAGGCAAGTCCCTTCATCCTATGAGCCTGTAAAGTAAACAACAAGTTACTTACTTCCAAGATGTGACGGGTACAGTCATTGGGTAAATACATTTGTTCCAAAGGGTAGAAATCAGCCAAAGGTAGGAGCTATAGGCCCTGAACAAGTCTGAAACCCAGCAGGGCAGTCATTAAATCTTAAAACTCCAAAATCTCATTTAACTCCATGTCTCATATCTAGGCCATACAGATGCATGGGGTGAGCTTCCAAGGCCTTGGGCAGCTTTGCCCCTGTGGCTCAGCAAGGTTCAGCTCTGATGGATGCTCTCAAGGGCTGGTATTAAGTACCTGTGGCTTTTCCAGGTGCACAGTGCAAACTGTCAATGGATCTACTATTCTGGGGTCTGGAGGACAGTGACTATCTTCTCACAGCTCCACTAGGCAGTGCTCCAGTGGGGACTTAGTGTGGGGGCTCCAACCTCACATTTCCCCTTACCACTGCCCTAGTAAAAGTTCCTCATGAGGGCTCTTCCCTTACAGTAGACTTCTGCCTGGACATCGAAGAGTTTCCGTACATCCTCTGAAATCTAGACAGAGGCTTCCAAGCCTCAACTCTTGCCTCTTTGTACCGGCAGCCTTACCATGACATGGAAGCCACTAAGGCTTATGGCTTGCACCCTCTGGAGCAGCATCCTAAGACATATCTGGGATCCTTTCAGCCACAGCTGGAGCTGGAGTGGCTGAGAAAGAGGGATCAGTGTTCTGAGGTTGCATAGGGAAGCTGGGCCCTTGGCCTGGCCTACGAAACCATTCTTCCCTCCTAGTCCTCCAGGCCTGTGACAGGAGGGGCTGTCACAAAGGTCTCTGAAATGCCTTTGAGGCATTTTCCCCATTGTCTTGGCTATTAACATTTGGCTCCTCTTTACTTATGCAAATTTCTGCAGCCAGCTTTAATTCTTTTCCTGAAAAATGGATTTTTCTTTTCTACCACAGGGTCAGGCTGCAAATTTTCCAAACTTTTATGCTCTGCCTCCCTTTTAAATATAAGTTCCAGTTTCAGATCATTCCTTTGCTCATGTATATGAGCAAATGCTGTTAGAAGCTGCCAGGCTACATCTTGAATGCTTTGCTGCTTAGAAATTTCTTCCATTAGATACCCTAAATCCATCACTCTGAAGATCAAAGTTCTACAGTCCCCTAAGGGAGGGGCACAGTGACTCTAACCTCTTTGCAAAGGCATAGCAAAAGTGACCTTTACTCCAGTTCTCAATAAGTTCCTCATCTCCATCTGACACCACCTTAGCCTGGACTTCATTGTCCATATTGCTATCAGCATTTTGGTCACAACAATTTAACAAGTCTCTAGGAGGTTCCAAACCTTTCCTCATCTTCCTATCTTCTTTTGAGCCCTCCAAAACAATTTAACAAGTCTCTAGGAGGTTCCAAACCTTTCCTCATCTTCCTGTCTTCTTCTGAGCCCTCCAAACTGTTCCAACTTCTGTCTGTTACCTGGTTCCAAAGTTGCTTTTACATTTTTAGGTATCTTTATAGCAATGCTCTACTTCTCTGTTACCAATTTCTATATTAGTTCGTTCTCACATTGCTCTAAAGAACTACCTGAAACTCAGTAATTTATAAAGAAAAGAGGTTCTGCAGGCTGTACAGGGAACATGGCTGAGGAGGCCTCAGGAAACTTACAATCATGGTGGAAGGCAAAGGGGAAGCAGGCACTTCTTACATAGCCAGAGAAGGAGGAAGAGGGTGAACGGGGAGGTGAGACATACTTTTAAACAATCAGATATCATGTGAACTCACTATCATGAGAATGGAAAAGGGAAAATCCACCCCCATGATCTAATCACCTCCCAGTAGGCCCCTTCTTCAACACTGGGGATCACAATTCATCATGAGATTTGGGCAGGGACACAAATCCAAACTATATCAGTGACTTCTAAGTAAAGAAGTACCCTAATGAATTGAGAGTGTGTGCTCAGGTATCAGGATAAGAACTTCCAGGCAGAGGGTAGAGAAAGTGCAAAAGCACAAACATGCTTGGTACATTGAGGAAGAGCGAGAAGATCAGTGTGACTGGAGCAGAGAGACTGAGTGAAGGGGCCAGAGAGTTAAGAGAATTAGTACAGGTGAGATTGTACTGATTCTTTTAACTCTCTGACACCCTCGCTCAGTAAAGATCAGATTGTGCCAGGCCTTCAGGTCATCGAATCTAGATCTAGTATCTAGATGCCTGGACTGTGGTGGTAGCAAGAGGTGTTCAGATTCTGGATACATTTTGAGATACAGCTCAGAAGTTTGAAAAATAAGCAGGATTTCCTGATTAAATGGTTTTGGAGTATGAAAGAAAGAAGCCCAGGACACCACCATGATTTTTTTTTTTCTGAGTAACTAGAAAATTGGGGTGCCACTAACTTACATAAGGAACAAGATGGGTGAAGCAGATATGGGAGAGAACATTGTTTTGCAGCATGTTTTCACCAAGTTCTCACCTGCCTAGGTTATTTAGCTTAGTCTTTGTCCTCAAAGCTGTTGAAAATGAAGGTAAATGTTCCACTTAGTTAAAACAGAGAAATAGAATTAAATGTTGTATTAACTGAAAGGGTCCTTAGAGGTTGCTTTATTTATCTTAATTTTATTTTTTAAAATTATTTTTAAAAATTTTTGTGGGTACATAGTAGGTATATATATTTATGGGGTACAAGAGATGTTTTGATAGACATGCAGTGTGAAATAAGCACATCATGGAGAATGGGGTATCCATCCCTTCAAGCATTTATCCTTTGAGTTACATACAATCCAATTACATTCTTCACATTATTTTTAAATACACAATTATGTCATTATTGACTACAGTTAACCTATTGTGCTATCAAATAGTAGGTCTTACTCATTCTTTCATCCTTTTTGTACCCTTAACCATCCCCAACTTCTCCCAAACCTCCACTACCCTTCCCAGCCTGTGGTAACAATTCTACTCTCTATGTCCAGGAATTCAATTGTTTTAATTTTTAGCTCCCACAGATGAGTGAGAACATGCAGAGCTTGTCTTTCCTTGCCTGGCTTATATCACTTAACATAATATCTCCATTTCCATCCATGTTGTTGCAAATGACTAGATCTCATTCTTTTTTATGGCTAACTAGTCCTCTACTGTGTAGAAGTACCATATTTTCTTCACCCATTCATTTGTTGATGGACACTTAGGTTATTTCCAAATCTTAGCTATTGTAAACAGTGCTGCAACAAACATGGGAGTGTAGATATCTCTTTGATATACTGATTTCCTTTCTTTTGGGTACATACCCAGCAGTGGGATTGCTGGATCATATGGCAGCTCAATTTTTAGTTTTTTGAGGGGAATCTCCAAACTATTCTTCATAGTGCTAATTTACATTCCCACCAACACTGTACAAGGGTTTCCTTTTCTTCACATCCTCACCAACATTTATTACCTGTCTTTTGGATGTAATCCATTTTAACTTGGGTGAGATGACATCTCATTGTAGTATTGATTGGCATTTCTCTGATGATCAGTGATGTTAAGTATCTTTTCATATTCCTATTTGCAATTTGCATATCTTCTTTTGAGAAATGTCTATTCAAATATTTTGCCTATTTTTTGATTAGATTATTAATTTTTTTCCTATATGATTGAGCACTTTATATATTCTGGCTATTAATCCCTTGTCAGAGGGGCAGTTTGCAAATATTTTCTTCGATTCTGTGGATTGTCTCTTTACTTTATTGATTGTATCCTTTGCTGTGCAGAAGAGAGATTACTTTAGAAGCAAGGAAACAGAAGACCAAAGAGGGCAAATGATGCTTTTCTTTCAACTGAAATAGTGGCAAAAATCTGGCTGATTCTATTGATTAAGTTCCACAATAACATCTCATGAGCAGATATACTGGTATATCACAACTCGGGGCTCCAGTCAAGATCTGAGGAATATTGACTCAAACAACTTCTTAATCTAGGCCAATTCTTCTGCTTTTATTTGGCCACAGTATAAATGGGAACAAATTTAACACCAGCTATGGGAATATGTAAGGAAGAATATGTTGTTTATTGAATTGGATCTTCATCATAAGAAAATTCTCCTTAACAGAACCAGAAACTAATTTCCTTTCAATAACATTTGTTTTTAGGTAATAGCATTTTGGAATAAAAATGAATTAACAGCTCAGGGTTCTAAGCAGCTGTTTAACATTGGGCAAGTTAGTTTGTATCTTGGTTTCCTCAGGTAGAAATTAACTATATAATTGATAATTTTTATATACTCCCTCCTCTAGGAATACTTAAAAAGGTACTTGAAAAGTGACAAGGTTGAAACAGACAATTTTAAGTACCCTTCTGGTACTTACAATTTGTAGGTCTATCATTATTACTTTGGTGGGTAAAGTGGAAGTAATGTAGAAATGTATTCCATGCATGCAAACACTTAAATAACTAGCATTCAGTCAGTGACTAATGGCAGTAATAAAGAATCACCGAGTAGGATGCATAGAGGAAATATGAGCCTTCGGCAGAGTTCTCAAATTTAAATTTACTAGCATAGGAATAAAAATACAATTAGTAAAAATGGTTTAAATTATATCTGTAAAGACTGAAAACGAGAGTTCTTACCATAAGAGAAAAAGGGTAAGATAAGAATCACTTGTCCATGGAAAATAGAACTTTTTTTTCATGTTGTACCAAAACACCAAGGCTTTAGTCAACTAGATTTGCTTTATGGTGTACCAAAGCAATGGCTTCACTAGTTTCACTGAATTTGTTTTCCTTTTCACCTTCCTTTAGGGAAGTCATATAACTTTTATAGCTTGAACACACTATTCTAAGTAGAGGCACATTGATCACATCCCTGAAAGTTGAATACAGCTGCAAATGGATATAGACAAATTCCATTATTGGGTCAACATAATGGGTAGCTTTCCAGCTACTGGCTGCTCATATTATGTAGCTTTCAGTGTTTTGCTTTTGTAAAATTGATTTTTTAAAAATGTGGGCAAAAGGGGAAACATGGCAAAAAACCTTGATTGACAACCTTACTCCTAAAGGCAATGTGGAAGAGTTCAATGAGGGTGAGCCCTCTCTCGCCTCTGAGGTAATGTGTTCTGACCTGCTCTTTTATAGCGGAGTACGGAGTAGAGAGCAGCAGATGCATGGCCAGATGCCCTGCTGGCTACCCTGCCAGCTGCTGCAGCTCTGAGGAGCCCTGTGTTCCAGGATGAAATTCATGGTCAGCCTTTGACCAACCTACAGGGGCTCTTACAAACTCCCAGGGAAGCTGGAGCCAGATAATGAACCACAGACTCTGCTCTGCTTATCTTATTTTAAGAGCCTTCCTCTAAGAGTGTAGCAGTCCCTTCCTTATTTTACCAAGTTTGTGCTAAGTACTTACTTTTTTTGAGCTAATTTGTGTTGTTTAGGGCATGCAAAGCTGGAAAAGCTATAAAAAAAAAGAGAATTCTTAACATAAAAACCAGATAATGGTTGGTTGTTGGGGTTCAGGGGATGATAATAATTTAAACAGGCACACAGAGGTCTTCAAAGTGATCAGTGATCACGTTCTTAAGTGGAGATGGGTAGGAAAATGATGTTAATTTTGTTATTAATCTTAAAATTGTAGTTCTTTTCAGCATATGTGCTTCACAATAATAAAAAATAAGATTAAAAAAATGAAATAGGACATCTGCAAACCTACGTTTACAGTCTTGCCTTACCACTCATTGCCAGCATGAACTTAAGAGGGAAATTTCTAGATATCAACCAGTTTGTAACCAATTCTAGGTATTGTTGAAATCCACAAATGTTCACAGTTTTGGGGGAGGGGATATTGAAACTCTGCTTTTTTTTTTTTTTTTTCTTCAGCTGCATTATGAAAGAAATTCAGAAAACAAAGAAAGCCCCCAAACGTTTTTCCTTATACTGCCATGCCTGTTCAGGAGTGATCTCCAAACATTTCTTCATGTAGCGAAATAACAAAGCTAGCCTCACCAAATGCTGTGAAAATTAAATAAAATAACACCTATAAAGTTATTTGGTCATAGTAAAAACTTTTAATAAATATCAGGTTCCATCCTCCTAGCCTTAGTCAAATTAATGTAATATATGTGTACTTACAAGTTTATATAATATTTTTATTGATAAAGCTAGAGAAACGGGTAAATATATAGTAAACTTATAATTTACTTGACACAATTAGTATGCTCAAAAATCAAACTCCATCGAATTGCTATATTTCATTTTTACTTAGGGTGGGTAAGTACCTTTCACTTTATGACAAGTAAAAATTAGTTTAAAATACTGTGAAAAAAATACAATTATGACTACTGAGAACTTACTTGGTAAATACAGGATACACTTCCTTGCAAAATTTAACTCTGACAGTAGAGGTAGTTTGTGTAGTAGTATGTTGTTATGCATTTGGTTATTGATCGATAAGCGAAATTCTATCTAATTTTTAAAAACGTTTTTGATAGGGAGTAAAATAGTTTGAGAAACTCCTAAAACTGTGACAAACTAGGGTGCTCTCCACTCATTTTTCTTTTCATATTCTTTTTTCTATTGCTTTTTTATTCATTTGTAGATGCATAAAACATTTTGTGCCTGGCTCTGTGCTTGGCACCGGAATTCAAAGATAAGTTCAGGTTTAAAGAATACAGGTTAGAAGGGAAAGGGAAACATATAGTCAGAGATGAAGGTATAAGAATAGAACACACTTTAAGAACAGTGGTAGCAAAACAAAGCACAGAGTGTTCTGAAGATTTAAAAACATAATGCCCTTTTGGCCATGTTGACATCACAGCAAGGGAAAATACAAAAACAAAAAAGGGGGATCAAACTGTGTTCTTTGGACACGTGGTGCAGATTTAACAGCTGGCATTAAAGGAAGAGAAGCCATTTAATGATTTCTTAGTTTCTATCTCATTTAATAAGCAGAGCATCTTCAAACTGGAAACTCTTGAATAATTATGATTAAGAAGGATTTGAGGTCCATGACAGATGAGGCATTGAATTACCTTAAGCAGAATTCCACAAATCACCAATTTCATAGTAACCCTAACAGGTAACTGCCATCCTTGATGCTGTTCTCTTTCCAGTTTTACAGTTAAGGAATCCGAGGCTGAGAGGGATGGCACAGGTAGTACCTGACAGAGTAAGGGTTTCCAACTCAGTTTATCTTTCTTTAAAGCTTTGTTCTTCCAAATATTTTGCAAGGTTCCCCAAAGTTTTCTCAAGTTTAGGTCCCCAAGGACTCAGTTCTCGGTTTCCCTCAATTTGTCCACAATTATTCTCAACTTGAGATCTTGAATTATAAAAGCTCCAAACCCCTCAGAACAAAACCTTTTGGGGTGGCAATCCAGTCTCCGAGTTTTGAAGCTTGAATCTCCTAAATCGGAATCCTGAGCTGTTAAAGAATTACCTAAATGTTTACCTTTCTGCCCTATGGTGGAAGTGTTAAGTGCTAAACTGTGAATATCAATGGATGTTTCGCTTCTAAACCTGAGTGCTAGACCTTTAGTTAAACTGAGCCCAGAACCAGAAATCGTGTTGGGGATGGGAACTCTCATGTGTTCCAGCCATAATAAACATTTTTCAGGGTTTTTTCTGGGCTGCTGACTTATACAACTGTGATTTTCTCTGCCTGCAGGCTGAGTCTCCTCTTCCCTCCTCTCAACTAACTCTCCTTCATTCTTAGGCTAAGTGACATGTCCTCAGAAGGCTTTCCGGGACCTTCCGATTGGGTTGAAAACTGTTTGCTAATCATTTATATGCCACATTACTTCCTTTTTGGTAACATTCATCACCCTGTAATCTTTTGCTTATTCTCTTTTTTTCTGTCATACCCTATTTTTTTCTGGCTGTACTCCCACGTGCCTAACACAGTACCTAGAACATGTTGAAGCTGAGGTTCAGTAAATATTTGAATTGACGAATGAATGAATGAATGAACTGTCACGATCCCAGTGGTGGTGGGTGTGAGGGTTGATAAAGATGTCTGAAATCATACCACATCAGCAAAGAAAAGCATTTCACAATTTTGGTTTCAATAAATGAAAGCTATGTGCTGCATGGTCCTGCCAATTTCTCTGTCCATGTACTCTATTACACATAGCAGTCTCATACAGACTGAAACCTGTCCTGTGAGCATTTGGAGCTGTCCCCCATTGTGGAGATTTAGAGCATGTTCCAGACCTATTATTTAAAGTCTTTCTTCAGCACCATTATCTCTGGTAATCAGCAGCTTCAGCTTGTGCTCTTCACATTTTGAATGTTTCTATGACATCAGATTATCCTTCTTCTCACCCTCCACATCAGAGTTGTTCATCTTAAGCCTCATATGAACATCAACTTAGAATTTCTATGGATGAATCTTAGTTATAGATTCATTTTTTAAGATAATGGACTGCATGAACTTGAATGTGGGTGTCTTTCCTGACAGCTTAAAGGAGGGAAAAATAAGCTCAGAAAGGTGTGAACTGATGATGCCATAATTACTCATCATCAAAAATACACTTACCATTTTTTTGGTGCATATGTTTTCATCAGTAATTTCTTTTCCTCTCTCTCTCTCTCTCTCTCTCTCTAGTAGTTTAAAATCTTTTAAAAAATTATTTCAGTAGGTTTTTTGGGGAACAGGTTGTGTTTTACATAGATAAGTTCTTTAGTGATGATTTCCGAGATTTTAGTGCAGTCATCACCGGAGCAAGGAGTTAATTATGGCAAAGTCAAATTATCGTATATAGAGCACATGCTGGGTGTTGCTGACTTGGTCCTCTTGGCCTACTCTTCATGCTTTGCATACTGTTCTCTGACTGTGGCAATAGCGCCAGAGCAGACCTGTGTGGACTGCATCAATGGGCTTCTTTGTCCCCCAGCACTGGGCTGAGTTCAGCCCATCAGAGGCACTTGTGAGATATCAGAGGGCAGGAGAGTGAGGTCAGAGTATCAGTTCCCTTGGCTCTCTCCTTGATGGTGGGCTGTCAGCCTTTATAGAAGGTCGGGGCCACTGTCAAGTGTCCCTTGTCTTATAGTTATCCTGTTCTGGTAACTGTTCCCTCCTTATGCCCCTTCAGACTTAAGCCTACATTGTCCTAGATGTGAGTACTGCATGGTGCCATGTTGGATTTCCCTAACTTCGGAACACATACTCCTAGAGTTCCTTCATTAACTTTTTTAGATTGTCTTCTAATTGAAGTATGTTTTTTCCTCCCCGGAATCTATCTTATACACAGAATATTTGTGGAATTGGAAAATGCTTGTGTAATACACATGATTATGGCAGTCATTGATAATAGAAGCAAAGAATTTAAACCTCTTCTTTGATGAGATAATTTGGATATAGTTTGCTAGTATTACACAGAAACTTTTTAATATTCCCAAGAGTACTCTATTTTGTTCTTAAAGCTTTGTTCTTCCAAATGTTTTGCAAGGTTCCCCAAAGTTTTCTCAAGTTCAGATCCCCAAGGACTCAGTTCTCAGTTTCCCTCAACTTGTCCTTAATTATTCTCACCATAAATGTCTGGCCCCAGAACTCTTCCAAAGAGCATTTCAAAGTAGGAAGACATGACACATGAAATAAATTAAACCACCAAGGAGAAGCTAAAAGGGAACAATGACATTTCAGATGTTGTTTTATAAAAAGGCAAGTTCCTGTAACTTCCATTATTTACTCACAATTTCATTCTCTCACACAGTTTGAGTTCTAATTTATACAAAAAAAAAAATGTCAATTGATGATACACACAAACCAAAAATTTGTTACATGCACCTGACATTTTTCAGTCATACTTTAGCTGGCTCCTGACTGAAAGTGACAAGCAGCTCAGGCTCTTATCATTTCATTCATAGAATACTAAGGCAGGGTGTGATGTAGTGTGACTGATCAAACAGAAAGTTCATATTTGAAGAAATGAGAAGAGTTCATGGGGAAAATTGAAACTAATTGAATCAAAACGAAGAATTGCTATCTAGAAGACTATTTGGAAGTTCAAGGGATTTGGTAGTGCATTGTGAAGATGGATGCTCACACTCTATGTACAGTGTAAACAAGAGGGAGAGAGAACAGGGTAAGAAAATATTAGTTCTGGCTTTATTTTTATTTTTTTGTTTTGTTTTGTTCTTTGAGACTGAGTCTTGCTCTATCACCCAGGCTGGAGTGCAGTGGTGTGATCTCGGCTCACTGCAACCTCTGCCTCCTGGATTCAAGTGATTCTCACACCTCAGCCTCCCAAGTAGCTGGGATTACAGGCGCCCACCACCATGCCTGGCTAATTTTTGTATTTTTTAGTAGAGACAGGGTTTCACCATGTTGGCCAGGCCGATCTCAAACTCCTGACCTCAGGTGATCCACCCACCTAGCCCTCCCAGAGTGCTGGGATTACAGGCGTGAGCCACCGTGACTGGCCCTAGTTCTGCCTTTAAAGTCAAGAAAATCTCTGCTTCTGGATCATGAACAAGTCACAAGGATGCCATTAAAAACATGGCTTTCAACTTCCTTTTTCCCCTGTTGAGCTCACTACTTATTTGAAATGAATATAAAATATTATATATACACTAGAACACACTGTGGCTCAACCTTTGTATTTTGTTCCTTTTTTTCTGTGTAGGATTGTACATTGTAGTCATTTGCAGTCAGGTTAATAGGGAACAAACAGGCTTTAAACTTTACTCCTTTGACAGGAGGGATTAATGTATTCCGCAGTTATGTTCTGAGAGTTTACAGTGTGTCCCTCTGCAAAGAGGGGTGAATTCAGTGTGAATAAGGCAAAGTCATCATTGCTCTCATAGGACTAAGGAAAACCACTTTAATTGTTTATTGCTTCCTCAACCCCAGAGGAAGGGCCTAGGGTATGCGCCCAGAGATTAAGTCGTCAGGGCAAAAACAGTGTCAGTGTTGTAAAATGAGAACCAATGACTTATTTCATTCCTCTCCCTAAAGTGGTTTGCAAACTTGCTAGTTGTGTATAATGTTAATCTCTAAATATCTGAGTCTAATTATTCCCATTGATAATTGCGCGTGTAATAAAATGCGAATTCTGGAATTTCTTTTATTTTTACTTTCCTAGGATGAATCTATATTACTCTTGTGGCTGACCACACTGCCTGAAATAGTTACATTCCATTTACAATTTTAAAACTTCTGCTGTAATAGAATTGTGCTTTAAAATATTTGTAAGGATTTTTAAAGCACAAAGTCAAAGTTAAGCTGAGTACTTAATATGGAGCTTAGTTTGTATAAAAGCAGTTCCATGTGATAAAAGTGTATCGTAGTGGAACAGGAAGAGAAAATTACTACATGCGCTCTGGACTCAAGCATGCAATCCATTCTACTCAGAAGCTAATTTACATTGCTGGCATTTTCAATAGAGATGGATTATTCCATCTCTCACTATGTGGGGCAACAAGCACTAAAGGGATCAGGAAAATGAGGTATGTAAAAACATGGTTTTCATGACCTAATCTATATTTGAGTGCCATAGGGGTGGTGGCTAATTACACTCTTTCTTAGAACCAGTATTTATATGTTGTGATAAACACCTTATAAAAGTACAGACATGAAAATGTAGGTTACTAAGCTTTTAACCATGCTAAATGTGGCTAAATGGGTGAAGAAAATTTCTTAATAAATATTTTCATAAATAGAAGAGCTGTATTTGAAAAGTGCGCCCTTGAGCTGAAAGAAACATGTCTTTTGTTGAAGTAGTGCTATGGAGCTATGGAATGAGTTGTTCCTCTTTTTAATAGATGATTTTGCTGGGTTTCATTGGCTATTAATGTAAAATTCTACAACATAGTTTTATAAAAACCATTTGCAGAGAGGTTTGTAATATAATCTAGTAACATCTAGTAATTCATCTTTCTTGAATTGCTTTCAAATACCTATTACTTAAAAAGTTGTTTTACACATTTTGCTTTTGCGTAGGAGAGGCAGGGATTAAGCGACACCACTTGTGACATAAAAATACAAATAGAATCTTGTATTGCTTCTCCAGGCTGCAGTTAAGAAAGCTAAGGAGAGCAGCAAGGCATGCGTTTTGTTCTGTCAACAACATGCGAGCAGCTTTTACTGTGTTCACTGCTCATGCACGGGGTGCTGAATCCATTGTGCCTGCATTTGTAATATGCCTAAAACAATAAAAATTCATTGTGTCTGCAGTTGTAATATTCCTAAAATCAGCAAAAACAAACAAAAATGTATCAGATACATTCTGGCTTTTCAGATACAGAATGACAGAGTTGTAATTCTGTCACAGACTCATATATAGTTGACAGTGCTAAAGAGATTATGATAATCCAGGACTTTTTATAAAAATGTATCTGAAAATTATATCATTGCATATGATTAATATGTGTGGTCACAACAACTAAGACAGAAGATGCTTTAAAACTGAAAAAAAAATTCTACTGAAATATCTTTGCTGTTCCTTCAAGAAGTTATAAGTACAAAAGCGATAGTAATTTAGAAGGAAATAGGACACATCATTAGGATTAGTGGCTTGCCAAGATAGCACTTGTCATTTTTCAAATAAATGGGCAGGAAAATCATAGATTGTTATTTTTAAATTTTAGAATGAAAGATGTCACAACTCAGACATTCTATTTAGCTCAATGTAAACTTAGTATTGGATGAAAAAATAAAGTTTTGTAAACCAGATTAAAAATTGAGATATAAGTAAAGTTGCTAATTATTATTTTTCTTTCTTTAAAAAGACAAACAAAGGGCAGATGTGGTGGCTCACACCTGTAATCCCAGTATGTTGGGAGGCTGAGGTGGGAGGATCACTTGAGCCCACGAGTTTGAGACTAGCCTGGGCAATATGGTGAGACCCCGTCTCAACAAAAAAATACAAAAATTAGCTGGGTGAGATAGCATGTGCCTTTAGCCCAGCTACACAGGAGGCATAGTCTGTTGAGATAGGTCAGAATAATTGTTTCTCCCATTTTAATGGATGAACAAAATGGAGGCTTGTTCTTGATGTTTTAGTATGTTACTATTTTGTGTCAGTTTTGTGTCATTTTTTTAGCTACATGAGAACTTATCTTGCAAGTTCTCACTCCCAGTTCTTTCATCTTACTTTTATAGATCCCTGATCCTATTTTGTTTCTCCCTTAATTTTACAGTTTTTCTTTTTCAAAGCATTCTCCATGTTTGGAAGATATTGTCTCTCCCCCTAATTTTTGAACTTCCTCTTGTCTACAATAGAAACTATGCAAAGCAATAAATACAGAAGATAAGAGAGAGGAAGTGAAAACCTAAAGAGGTTAGTCGAAGCCAGAAAAGTGACAGAGAGAAGGGAAGAGGGTTAAGAATTTCAGCAGGAAGATGATGGATGGTTCCTCATGTAACAAACCTTGATGATCTCCTGTCTCTTCTACCTCATCCATCTTGTTAACTCAGAAATAATGTGATTATTCTAGAAACTCACCCCTTACTCAGGTATCACCTTTTGCCAAAACCAACATTAGGCTCAGTCTAGTTTTTATAAGGGGAAATTATACTCTCTTAGAAAAGACATTATAAGGAATATTTCTTTAAAAAGAAGCAAAGAATATCTACTAAGAATCACTAGCTATATGAGGAAAAATTCTATGAAATACAGAGACCAAACCAAACAAACACAAAAAAGCAACTCAGGAGTAAGTTCTCTGAATTGTGATCTGTGCAGTCTTTATCATTAACATCCCCAGAGAGAGAAGAGAAAATTTTTGTGCCTTTAAAAGCAGAAAAGTCTTATAAAAAGTAACATTTGAAAATAAACAAGGTGTTTTTGAAAATCAAAAATATAATAACAATTTTCATAGATATAATCAAGTTGAAGAAATTTCCCAGAATATAATAAATAATATTGAACATAAATAATTGGAAATAGAAAAGATAAGAAAATTAAAGGACAATTCCAAGATGTCCAACATCCAAAAAGAAGGAGTTCCAGAAATGGTACATTGAAAGCAGGAAACAAAATGATCAGATAAATATGGCAAGAATATTTCTCAGAAAAGGACACATTTTTTTTCCAGATTAAATGGTCAGCACTGTGGAGAAGAGACTCCCTTTAATAAACAACCACGTAATTTTAGAACACCAGAGACAAAGAAAATTTCCACAATCAAAATTGCATCATGCTTCTCAATAGTAGTCACAAAACTGTAATTTATTAGAGCAAGGCCTCCAAAATTATCCTCAACTTGAATTCTCTACCCAGCCAAACTATCAGTTAAGTTTAGAGGTAGGACAAAGTCAGTTTTAGATGTACACCTTCTTTAAAAATTCACCTATGCATGCTTTATTAGGCAGCTGTCAGAAGATTCTCTGTACTAGAACAAAGAAGTCAACTCATAGAAAAGAAGATCTGGGATACAGAAAACAAGGACTACAATACACAGAAGCAAAGTAAAGAGAATTCTTGGAGTGATACTGTAGGAAGATTCAAAGACAACATACATGCATCAAGTCTAAACAGCAACTGGTCCAGATTTTCCAAAATTGAAAAAAAATATCCACATAATATGTCGAATGTATTAAAATAAGACTTACACTGATGGAGAAGAGAGTTTGATTGAATTAGTCATATGTATATAGAGCACTGAGAAAATGAAGATAATTTTTATCTACTAGGTTTGAGGTTATAAGGAAGCTGTACCTGAAAAGACACTATAGTATACCACTTAGCTGTGATTAGCACTTGCATTGTCATATTTTAAACAGTAAATAGTTATCTAAAATAAGTCATGATAAAACAATTCTGGAATGATACGGCATTATGAAGGGGGTCTGTGTGTGTGTGTGTGTGTGTGTGTAAGAGAGAGAAGTGTGAAGGTATGGTGTAATGGGAAGTCCATAGGTAATGCCAAACCTGAAAAATCAAGAAGTAACAATATAATGAAAGCTATGTGGTTATAACATTTAAAATTATAAAATAGCCAGCGAAAATAGTTAAATTGAAATGTATTACCACCTCTGGAGATCAAGACATGGAGAAAATAAACTAAAATATACACATGTATAACTTTACTAAAATTAAAAATGGAATTAAAAATAAAGTAATAGCTACAGGACAAAATAGTCACAGATGCTATTCCTTTATAATAAAAGTGGCATATGTATTATCTACTGACCCATTTTAGAAATTATTATTATATTGTATAATTTGATATTGGTCCTTCATGTCATTTTTGTGAAACTTACAAAGTTGTCTCTTTAAAAAAACATCAGTTTGGTTGATTTTAAATAGGCCTTGGGTAGCTAAAGGAATCACTGTTGAATGAAAATCTATGAAAAATATTTGTGAATATGGCAGCATACTCTTCAAGCTCCTCCAAGAAGCAAAATCTGTTTGTGAGTTGCTGAAACTTTACTATCTTCCTTTCTATTCCTGGCCATCACACTGCCACAGACAGCATTGTCTGGAGACGTGGAATCAAGATTGATAAAGGCCAGTAGGGAAAGCAACTAAGATTCTCCAGACCTGAACATATTGGAGGGAAAGATGGCTTATGAGGTCCTTGGATCTTTTTATTGTCCTCTTTATACTGGGAAGTTTGTGACAGTTTTTAAAGAGGGATGAATCTTTGAACATTCATAAAGAGAAGAAACAATACTCATTTATCACACCTTTTTCTTTCTCTTTAGCCTCCCCTATAACCTTGTCCTGTCCCAGTTCTGCAAAAACATGCCTTCTTTGGGTTCAGTTAGTGATACTGGTAAGAGTTGAACCTCTAATTGTAATGAGATCCCTTCAAGCTCAGAAGACCTTAAGAAACAAAGTTATGAATTAATAACAAAAAAAATCTTCATTATAGCATTTTGATCAGAGGAAGAATCACATCCCCTCCCCCCCTCCCCCCGCCTTTATTTCTTGATACAGGATCTTGTTCTATAACCCAGGCTGGAGTGCAGAGACATAATCATGGCTCTCTGCAGCCTTGACCTCCTGGGTTCAACTGATACTCTGCCTCAGCCTCCTGAGTAGCTGGGACTACAGGCATGTGCCGCCATGTACCACTAATTTTTCTATTATTTGCAGAGATGGGGTTTTGCCATGTTGTCCAAGCTGGTCTTGACCTCCTGGGCTCAAATGATTTGCCCACCTTGGCCCTGCAAAGTCCTGGGATTATAGGCATGAGCCATAGCACCCGGCTCACTTTCCGTTCTTATAACAGATTGAAGGACTACACTGAAGGCTGGCCACTGCTCTGAACACTGCCTGCACCACAAAAGTGTTTCTTCCTACCTGACACCTTGATCGCAATTTTCTCCAGTTTGCAGTGATTTTTAGGACAACAGAGTTCAAGCATTTATTGCCCATATTAATGAAACCTATACTCTAACATCTAGCTGATACCTCTGCTAGAGAAAACTTTCTACCTATACCCAACCCCTTTCTCACCCTCCCGAAAAACACTCTCACCTGAATTCTACTCATACTTCCATTTTCAGCTTGTCATCTTCCCTCAGAATCTGGGATAGATGCCCTGCTATAGGCTTATCGTTATAATTAAGCAGCTGATAACAAATCAATATGCTGATTGCCCGTCTCTCCCTTTAGTCTATAAGACTTGTAGAGGCAGGAAACCCATCTGGTTTTTTTTTTTTTTTTTTTTTTTAAACTATTGGCTTTCTTGGACCTAATATAGTTCCTGGACCTGGCATCAGAGGGACTCAATAAATAATTGTTAGCTTGGCTGGATTTGCTATTGTCTCTACTTCTTAAAATGTAGTCTTATATTCTCTATCATATTGTGACTGATTATGAATAAAAGAGTCCATCTTTCCTAAGTCTATACCATCTATAGTACATTAGTTTCTATTTGAATGGCACAGAGTAATTATGGCAATTGCTAGTCTCCACCCCAAATTGGAATGTTAAAATCTGTAAAGTGCTTGGCTTTCTTAGATGTGAAGTTCTTGGAATCCATTAACAAATAAATGCATCTTCATTTTATAATATAGTAGGTCTAGAGATGATGAGACAACATCTAATATACTTGAGGATTGTATTAGATGAATGGCAAGTCATTTGGCACACTAAAATGCTCTTAATATGATTTGTTTACAATCTTTCTGTTTTATTGCAGCCGGGGATCTGACAACAGACTGGCTCACCGGCGGCAGACAGTTCTCCGTGAGAAGGGGAGAAGGTTAGCTAATCGAGGACCAGCATACATGTTTAGTGATCGCTCAACAAGCCTATCTATAGAGGAGGAACGCTTTTTGGATGCAGCTGAATATGGTAACGTCCCAGTGGTGCGGAAGATGTTAGAAGAATGCCACTCACTCAACGTTAACTGTGTGGATTACATGGGTCAGAATGCCCTACAGTTGGCAGTGGCCAATGAGCATCTGGAAATTACAGAACTTCTTCTCAAGAAAGAAAACCTCTCTCGAGTTGGGGATGCTTTGCTTCTAGCTATTAGTAAAGGTTATGTTCGGATTGTGGAAGCAATTCTCAGTCATCCAGCTTTTGCTGAAGGCAAGAGGTTAGCAACCAGCCCTAGCCAGTCTGAACTCCAGCAAGATGATTTTTATGCCTATGATGAAGATGGGACACGGTTCTCCCATGATGTGACTCCAATCATTCTGGCTGCCCACTGCCAGGAATATGAAATTGTGCACACCCTCCTGCGGAAGGGTGCTAGGATTGAACGGCCTCATGATTATTTCTGCAAGTGCAATGACTGCAACCAGAAACAGAAGCATGACTCGTTTAGCCACTCCAGATCTAGGATTAATGCCTATAAAGGCCTGGCAAGTCCGGCTTACCTGTCATTGTCTAGTGAAGATCCAGTCATGACGGCTTTAGAACTCAGCAATGAACTGGCAGTGCTGGCCAATATCGAGAAAGAGTTCAAGGTAGGTCATTAACAACAGAGACTTCACCCTCCACAAGCCACAGTCAAGGTGTATTTATCAGCTTCCACCATGTGCTCAGCACTGTGCTAGTTACTGTGGACACTAGGTAATTTTATAAGTTTATTCAACAAGCTTTTTATTATAATCATTGTAGCAAAAGTTGTGATCGCTACCATTTAGTGATGCTCTACTGTCTGCCAGACATTTTACATTTATTATGTCTAATCTTTATCCCTCCCCCTTGAGGAGACATTATTAGTTCCTGTCTAGATGGGTAAATGAAAGCATAGAAAGTTTTGGTAATGCCCAAGATCAACAAATGGGAAATGACACAGCTGGGTTCAGAGTCCAGGTATAGTGCTCTCTGAAAAGTCCAGGCATTTTCCTCCCAGAAAACACTATTTCTATGATCAGAGCACAGTGATAGATGATATTGAGGTCAGAAAGAAGAATAAGCTTAAGGAAGTCACAGTTGACTTGAGAGACAAATGCATACATGATAAAAAATAAAACTACCAGGTACAGGTAAAAGCAACATACTGTAGAAATTGAGAGAAAACAATATTTAATTCCTATTAGGGTGCAGGGAAGTTATGTGGAAGATGGCATTTCAGCTGTATGTGGTGGAACAAGTAGGATTTTGGAAGGCAGAGAATGAGGGAAAAGATATTTTAGGCCAAGGTACCAGCAAAAGCAAAAGATTGTAGATATAAAATAGTAGGAAATTAGAACTTTGACCAGTCAATCTCTTAATAAGAAGTATATGGAGAGATAAATGGTGTCAGACGCTGCCGTTGTCCACATGGGCTGTACTACATGTGGAGAGGATGAAAGCTTGCATCCCTAGCCAAGATCTTCCCCGCGGGTATCTCTAAATTCCCTTTACCTGTTTGAGGTAGTTCTGATCTGTCTTCTAGTGCCCATCACCTTTTACCATGGATTATTGTTATTTATGATGTGCTTATCTCCTTTACTAAATAATGCAGGTTGGAAACAGGTTTGATTCATCAAGTACAATGTTTTATAAAAGTGAATATTGGTTTCATTTTTTTCTATTCTATATGCTGTGAGAAGGCTTGTTTTTCTATACTCTGTTCTTGAGGTATTGCAGCCCAGGCTTTCCTGGGCAGCTTCTTGGTGCCACTGTCACTGATGTTTCATCCCAGTATCGGATGTCATGTGTCCATCTATCCTCAGGTCCAGTCTATCCAGAAAGGATAGAAGGAGGAAATGGCTACGGAAACACTCAGTATGTGCTTGGCTCTCAAGGTAGAGGAAGGTGTTTTCCTGCAGCTACCTGGCAGCTAACAGGGCAAGACAAGCAAATGGTCCTTTTCAACCCTGTCTCAGATTCTTACCTACTTTTTGCTTGCCTCCTAGGACACAGAGAAATTCACCTGATTCAAATTAAAGCATTTTGAACTCTGACGAATATTAATTATTTTCAAAATCTATATTACTAAATTTGCCTAATTTCAACATTTCTGTTTGCTTTACTGTATCCCTGTTTACATGCTTTCTCTAAACCACCGAAGGCTATTATATTCTCTATTTGTTCATTAATTCACTTGCCTACATCTTTTGAGTCCCTGCTCTTTTTTACTGGGGATAGTTGAGGATGAGGATGGCGAGGCAGTACAAAATACAAAGATAATTCAGTCAGCAATCCTGTCCTCAATTAGTTTATAATCCAATGTGATAGAAAAGATCTGTGTGTAGTAACTATCATATTAGGCATGACCTTATGAAGTGAGGAGGGGGCTAGTGGCTTAAAGGTAGGAAGAATCACATTTAACCAGGATGTAAACCCTTCATGGTCCCTAAATGCATTGCAAAATGTTGAGGCCTCCACATGATGATGAAGACGTAACGATCTGGACATTCTTCTGTTTGTTCATCACATCCTTCTTTCTGCTCTCATCAGTGTGAAGTGTATGGATTAGCCACTTTCTTCCCATTTATGCTTCTCTATTTGCTCCATTGTCTTGAGCAGTTACCCAGAACCTCTGAACATGCATACCTTTCTCTAATGCCCTGCCTCTGTGAAGGTTTCAAGGCAAAGAAAAGATAAATCTAACCGAAAACATGAATGTATTTAGGAGTATGTTATTAATGTCTTTTAAAAATCACTTTCAAAAATTTGATTACTGTTAAACAAGAGTAGCAGTTTAAAAAGTATATCCTAGAACTTGACAATTTTTATAATTAGAAACCTGACTCAAAATTATTGCACAAGGAGAAAGGGCAGTTGTTGGCTTGATTTTTAAGGCCTTTTTACAAAAACAAACAAAAGATTTCTTCCCTGCCAGGTATCACGCATTAAAACAAATATTCTTTTTCTCTGAGATTAGTTTGGACAGCCTTGCTGCATACAGGACTGAGCCTCCCTTGCCTTCACGTGTAAACTCACAGATAAATCGCATTCCCCCACCACCCATGGCTACTGCGACACTCACTCTTGTCCCAGCATCCCAGCCTCAGTTTACAGCAGGATGGGACCTTACAGGAATAGAGAAGTTGATGTCTCTGAGGTGAGGTTTGTTGCTGAGTCTGCTGCTTCTGCCCTTAAAAATAACTTCTTTTTTCTTACTTTAAATAATATATCACCATGTTAGAAAATAATAATATAAAAATGAAGGAAGCTTTAAAAATCATTCCTAATTTTGGCCGTCAAGAAATAAACACTGATACACCACAAACATGCCAGCACATACCCTTTCGGTCTTTTTTTTTTTTTTTTTTTTCTTTTTAATCATTTTAAATAGTCAACTCCCTTAGAGTCTCAGGAAATAAATGTCACTGAGGCTGGATAGCTTAGGCCTGGTCAGCCTCACAGGGACCTGAGAGATTGCATTGGCCACAGGAGATCCTCCCTGTTCATGGTAGGTAGGTATGTATGTATGTATGTATGTAGGTATGTATGTATGTATTTTGCTCCCTTTCCATCTGAAAGATGTTTGAAAAACTCTGTGTTCATGTGTTCATTTGCACAGTTTAAAATTAATATCTATTTTTTTGTCTTCTGTAAGCATAAATGTTTTTAAGGGATATGATTTCTGCATGGCATACATATTGCCATTTAAGAATAGAACTCTTCAGTTCTCCTTCAGATACATGCAAAGGAATCTAAATGTTATAATGATTTCATGCCCACCATCAACTAAGCGAACAACATCTTTAATGTTCAGAATAGCTGCATCTTTCCTTTTACTCCTGAGGTTATATTTTCAGTCCAATTTCCTTCACAAATGTGATTCCTCATATTATAGCTTTTTATTATTGTAAAGTCTCTTAAAATCGCTTTATATAGATATCAACATATATATCATATATTAATAAAATACATATAACACACATATATATGAAATTTTAGAATTTGTTTCATTTCCTCTTGCTAAAAGGCTCTGGATATTGAAAATACTCTGGAAAGAGTTGTCATTATATCTATTATTAGCATATTAGATCAAAAACTACAAAAATAAACCCAGTTGTTAAAATTAATTAATATGGGCCAAGTGCGGTGGCTCATGCCTGTAATCCCTGCACTTTGGGAGGCTGAGGCGGGTGGATCACGAGGTCAGGAGTTTGAGACCAGCCTGACCAACATGGTGAAACCCGTCTCTACTAAAAATACAAAAAAATTAGCTGGGCATGGTGGCGCACACCTGTAATCCCAGCTACGCAGGAGGCTGAGGCAGGATAATCGCTTGAACCTGGGAGGCAGAGGTTGCAGTGAACTGATATCATGCCACCACACTCCAGTCTGGGTAACAGAATGAGACTCTGTCTCAAAAAAAAAAAAATTTTTTTTGAAAGATAAATTTTAACTATGTGACACAATTCTTATTGGATGTATTTTTTAGTGATATTAATCATGTTCACGCTTTTGCTATATATTTAAGGAAAGAAAAATGTGTGTGTATATATATACACAATATAAAATATGTATATATACACAATTTATATATATTTATGTATATGTAGCTAAAAATTAGTTGGTATGGCAGCCGGTATGTTATTTTAGTCTTTGTTAATAGGATATATAAACTATTAAAGATTTTATGGAATAAAATTAAAAGAGGATAAATAGTAGGAATAAATATTTCTAGATATGATTGGATAACAATTTTACTGGATTAAAATTCTAAATCAGAAAGAAATCACATAAAATTTCATCCATGGATTTTGACCATTTTCCTGTAAAAATTTTGAGTTCTGTAAACCATTCCAAGTCACATTTAAAAGAATCACTCTCACTAAGCTTTTCTGCCTTACCTGTTTGAGATACTTTTCTTTTCTAGCCAATGATACATCTGAAAGATATTAAGAATAATACAAGGAATCATTTACATTTCAATACTTGACAAAGCATTGTTTGGTATTCGGTATTCCCTACTGATGCTGTCTTTGCCTATCTCTTTCTGGACTCTCACTCAAGAAGTGTTCATTCTTTGACAATTGTTGGCAAATGAAGGGGAAAAGTCATTAAAAATGGCCTTTGTTTCTGTCTCCACCCTGCACTCGCCATCTGAAATCAGAACATCCCAACATGAGCCAAGGTGCTGCATTTCTATCACTAAGCTTCATCTTCAGCAGAAGTGTGTATTTATTCACGGAAATACAGGAAGCCCTTCAGGGTTTGTAGTACCTGGATACTATACAAGGGGGACTGTCTGTTGTTTAAAGGGGGACTCTCTTTTGTTTGCTACATGGGTAGGTGGGTGAGCCAAAGATGCATTTTCAAGGAAATCCATTTTAGGAAAGCAGAAGATCTGCAAATTGATTCCCTAAAATTTGTCCATATTCTACAGCTCCTTGGAAAGTATTCATGTACCTCTGTGTGAAGACGATTCATCTATTTTATGACAGTCAGAGAATGAGACTTTTCTTAAAGATTTTATAAGCTCCAATATATAGCTTGCTTTTCTAAGCACCTTCCAAACTGTCTCCTACTACAATAACCCATAGTCCATTAACAAAAGAGACCATGGGAGATGTTACTGGGTTTCCGAGGCAGTTTTATCCTGTGCCTTGAACCTTCTAAGCCTAAATTTTTTGTTACTCATATCACCACATGTATAGCTGGTTCCAAGCAGAGGTGACACCAGACCTCAGCAGAGAAATCTAACAATTAGGTGGAGCCACAGGAACAAGAAGAAAACCAAGAGATGTTGGGGAGTTGCAGGTTTTAAAAGAAACTGGGGAAATATAATAAATATTTTTACCCATTCAAATTCAATTTTTATACTGAATCTTTATAAATAGTTTTAGGTTTTGGTAGCATGAGACCTCAGCCATCTTAAGCTTAAAATTGGGTTAAGACAATTTTGGCAACACACACAAAGTCAGTAAAAAACAGAAAACCCAAAACTTTGACTGGTTTTGATACCAAAGAAGGACAGCAAAAGCTCTTGGTTTCTCTCCTTGACTTGAGTTTTCATTCAAATAAGGGATAACAGACTTAAAGACAAGGAGATCAATACCAGCGATGGTCTTGTCCACAAATACATTCCCCAGCAATCTTAATTTCTTTTTAGTTCTCAGTATGTGTCTATGACTTACGTCTCTAATTCCCTCTTTTTTTGAACCTATTTACCTTTTAGGTTTGTGTCTTTGTAGTGACACACAAGGTTTCCTTTTGTTCCCCTTAAAAATCCTCTCTTTTGGGGCTTGTCAGAGGGTGGGGGACAATGGGAGGGAGAGCATTAGGACAAATACCTAATGCATGCGGGGCTTAAAACCTAGATGACAGGTGGATAGGTGCAGTAAACCACCATGACACCTATATACCTATGTAACAAACCTGTAAGTTCTGCACATGTATCCTAGAACTTAAAGTTAAATAAAAATTAAAAAGGGGAAAAAAATCCCCTCTTTTATACAGCAGGAATCGTCCTCTTCTCTGTCATTCTGGATAGAGAGCTTTTCTGGAGGTCTTCCAGCTCCTTTACATCTTCCTAGAGGTCTGCGCACGGATGTGCACATGGCCCTCCAGATGCCTCTGCTGCTGACTCTGAGAAAGAGGAAGGGTAGAGAAACTCCCGCCGTATCTGTTTTTAAACCGTTGCTATGTGTATAATATTCAAAAAATGCCTGGCATTGTTTCAAAGATAACTATCCTCCAAGAAAATGGCTGCTTTCAAAAATACTTTTTGTTGGGACAAAGGTGATGTGACTGTTATCAGGCCTTAACAGGGTGACAATGGTTGTCACATGCAAAATAGTCTGCAAGGCAGAATCACAGCTCCAGAAAAACAGGGCCTGGATCCTGACCAAAGAGGAAGAAGAAAGTGTACCTTAGCTGAGCTTTATGAATTATTCTGTTATTTACACTCTATGCTGTAGCAAAATTTAAGTTGTGCATAATGACGTGAAATTAGGAGAAGGCCAGCAAATGAAATAACCTTTTCTGGGTCATATAGTTATTTAAGTGGCAGGGCAGAAATTCAAATGCAGGTATGCTTTCTACTCAGCTATGTTCCTTTCGTTACATCAGTTAGCAAAATGTGTTGATTACCTACTATGTACTTCACACCATGCTAGGTTGGGAGGATTCAAAGGTGAGTAAGATATAATCCTTGTCTTGAAGGATATTGAGTCTATTCAAGAGAGGCAGAAACATAAACAAATAAAGCAATAAAGTGATATGGGGGTGTGTGTGTATGTGTGTTATTGTCTTTGAATGTCCTATTGTAGTTTGAAACAGATGGGCAGAGAAAATCTCATTCTCATAGGACTGTAGGTCTGTGACAAGCCAACAGTTAGGGAGGGAGTTAAGTGCAACAGTTTGCTTGATGAGCAACCCCAGCCCCTGAAACTGTTTACCTTCATCACTGCTCTCCAAGCTTTGTAGCTTCAATGGGACCTGAAAATTCTTATGCAAAGGGAAGAGTGAAAGCTAATCAGACATTATACTAAGTGTATATAACCAAACACTATATTAAGTTAACTAAGCAGCCACTGCTGATGGCAACAATCAATAGAAAAAACCTGACATATCTAGGAAAATATTTTCCTCCAATTCTTGTTTTGAAATTGTATTCCATTTCTTTTTACCTTTTCTATAGAATAGTGCCTGATTAACTTTTATATCCTCAGAATCCCACATAGTAGATGCTTTATAGATGCTTGTTAATCATCACCACAGAGCTCCATGATCAATGTGCCATCTGGTGACATTTATCCTGAGGAGCAAGAGAGCCCCAGAGTTACACTTGGTCCCAAGAAGCATGGCTGGCCAATGCAACACTGTATATATCATAGTATTATACACTCATCTTACTGATATGGTTTGGATTTGTGTCCCTGCCCAAATCTCATGTCTAACTGGAGGAAGGGCCTGGTGGGAGATGACTGCGTCATGGGGATGGATTTTCCTCATGCTATTCTCATGCTAGTGAGTTCTCATGAAATTTGATGTGTGTGAAGTGTGTGGCACTTCCCCCTTCACTCTGTCTCTCTCCTGCTGCCACGTGGAGAAGGTGCTTGCTTCGCCTTTGCTTTCTGCCATGATTGTAAGTTTCCTGAGGCCTTTCCAGAAGCAGAAGCCTGTATAGCCCATAGAACCATAAGCCAATTAGACCTCTCTTTTTTATAAATCACCCAGTCTCAGGTAGTTCTTGAGTGTCAGTGCCTCTGTTGCTGACTGAGAAAGAGGAAGGGACTAATATGCTTACTCTTCACATATATAATCTCATTTTACAAACTCCCATCTTAGTAAGAGAGTGGTATCTATCACAGTGCTGTGCATAAACTATTTGTTGTGAAAATACATGAATAATTGTTTTATTTCCAACGTTTGCAGATGATATCCAGGAATTCCAACGTGACTTGATATTTGATAGCATAGCTTTGTGATGGGGACTGCAAAGAGCTAGATACTGTTTGTGAAATAATCAAGACAGTAATAATTATAATTACCATTGATCTGTACTACCCTGTGCCAGGATGTTGGCATTCATTGTCTTGTAAAATCTTCACAGCAACCCTAATTCATGGGTACTAATATTATTCCCTTTTTAAACATGAGGGTTAGAAGCTTTAAGAGATTAAATCATTTATCTAAAGTCACATAGCTAGTAAGTTTCAAATCCAGGTCTGCCATCTCCAAAGCCCACATAGTAGATTACTGAGAATTAAGGCACACATTTTTCTCTACCCTGTTAATTTCTATGAAGTAAACTTCATTCTTCATATAGAAAGAAGAGCCAGAGATTAAAATCACAAATCATAACATCTATTATTTAAAATCCAGCTAAGAGGAACTTTCGAAAGGATCATTTTAACAGGGGCATTTTTTTGTAGTTTCTAAACTGTGTTTCATTAGCCCACTATGAGTTATCTCTTTTCAACTTTTCAAAGGTTAATAGGCAAGCACCCATATCTTGATTAATGAATGTACGGTGTAGGTGTGTGATCCAAAGACATGACCCAGAATTAAGTTAACCCACCAACTTCACTTTTCCTCTCACGGAACCAACATCATAGTGCTGCATTCTAGCTAATGAACTACCACCAACGTTGTATTTGAGTGAGCTTACATGTCAGTTACTGAAAATATGAATTAATAGTAATGTCAATAACTTAAAATATGAAAATATTTGTAAATGATTTCCCAAGTAGAAAAAGTGCATATTTCTGAAATCATAGTCTTATTCTTTCTTTCTCCCTCTCCTTTTTCAATAGGTATTTTTGCTTAAGAAAATGTCTTAGGAATTAGTGATGAATTGGACAAAAATTTATAGATTAAGGTATTAAATACCACAAAACTCTTGCACTTGACTTTTTCAGTCCATGTGGTTTCTGCTTTAAAAAAGTGTTACCTACATTTGTAAGATCATACGTTCTTTTCCAATATCTAAATATATCTGAGCTTTCTTAGAATTCTAGAGAGCACTGATTTTGACAATTACTTTGTTGCTTTTAAAAGGACTAAGAATTCACTATACTTGAACTCTACATTCCAGAGAAGCCAGGTGCATTAAATTTTGTCTTAGCTCCATGGTATGTTTTGAATGTCAAGTGATGGCCTGTTTTCAGATCTTCTCTTTGATGATGTAAAATAAAGTAGTTACCCTTTATCGAATGCTTGCTAAATGCTCACAACCATGCTAAGTCCTTGGCATGCATAATCTCTTTAATACTTATTTAATCTCACTAAACCTCACTGTTCTTATCTGTAAAATGAGAGTAATAAGAACCCCTACCTGATAGACTGCTTCTGACTTATTAAAGGTTACATAGCTCATAAGTAAAAGAGTTGGGATTTGATTACATGTATCCAGCTCTAAGCTACCAAGTCGTAACTACTATAGTATAGTGGACACGGACAAATATGTACCTCCGTGTCTAAGAGTTTGTCCCCAGGGCCCTAACAGACTATTTTATAAAATGGGCAAAGCCATTTCCTTGTAACACTCTGTATACTATCTGCCTAGATGTCTGTTTATAAGTAGTTTGAGCCATTTTCAGCTAGACATTCTCAAGTAAGACACAATTTGCTTTATTAATTTGCTTTTCTGGAATCTTTTTGGACCTGCATTTTAGCGAATTGTAGCCTGTTTAGCAGTTACTAAACTGCACTGATACTCACTTTTGGCATGATTTACAGAAAGAAGCCCAAGCAGGTACCTTACACATACCTAGTATTAAGCTGTTCTCCATGCAGACACCCCCTAAATATGGCCTTATTGACTGACATCCAGAATCACATATATTTCTCTGGATCTTTCCAAAGAAATCTTTTCATCCTACAACACACTGGTTTCAGGAAGAGGAGACAATTAACTTTAAATCTGCAGCTCTGGGTTTAAGAGAAAAGTCTGTCATTGAAGCTGTGTAAGAACCTTAGTTTTTTCATGTGCAAAATGGTAACAGTATTTGCTCTGCTTGCCCCCTCAGTTGTTTCAAAAATCAAAGTAGAAAAGCACTCTGCAAATAAGAGAGATAAAGTGGCATTATCCCAAAAGCAAAAGGCTTGGGGCCAAGAAGATTTAGGGTTAAAGCTTGATTTTGGTGCTTACTAGCTGCATGATTTTAGACACACAATTCAACCTGAGCAATTGTAAAGATTAAATGAGATAATACCATCTACCTGCAATACAACAAGCTCTAGCTCAAGCTTGTCCAACCCACACCCCAGGGACATGTGGGTTGAACATGAGGCCCAGGATGGTTTTGAACGCAGCTCAACACAAATCTGTAAATTTTCTAAAAACATTGTGAGATTTCTTTGTGAAAATGTTTTAAGTTCATCAGCTATCATTAGTGTTAGTGTATTTTAAGTGTAGCCCAAGACAATTCTTCTTCCAATGTGGCCCAGGGAAGCCAAAAGATTGAACACCCCTGCTAATAGGCTTTCTTGATTAACATTTAGTTATAGGTGGTCTTAGTGTAAGAAAATAGAGGGAGGAAATGTTAGAAAGGCATGAATGAAGATGTAAAATGATGTCATATAGAAGCAGGACATGAGTTTATGGTAATCTGAATGTGACCTGCGCAATATAAGTCTTCCCAATAGAGTATTAGGTCATCAGCAACAAACTACAAAACCACAACAGTGTTTCATTAAACTTTCTTTTCTCTAAAGAGATGAGTCTTAAATTGCAGACTCTATGTCTAGATTTCATCTTTTGACCCTGTGCCTGCCATATAAAGTTCTTCAGTTAAAATCTGTTAAATAGACATGTACTTGCCCTCCTCTGGAAACTTTCCAAATGTTCTATGCTTCTCAAGTTTACTAACACAGTTTACAAGGTCTTCCAAAGACCTATTAAATGTATATTGCACGCCTAACTGATGAAGTTGTGCCCATGAAGGAGATGATATATGCAAAGATCCTATGATCATGCTGTGGAAAAAGTTATTTTTTATTTCTTCTGAATCAACAGGTGAGTTTGGTACACCATACTCTTTTTTTTTTTTTTTTTTTTTTTGAGACAGGGTCTCGCTTTGTTGTCCAGGCTGGAGTGGCAGTGGCACAATCATGGATCACTGCAGCCTCGACCTGCCCGGGTGATCCTCCCATCTCAGCCTCCTGAGTAGCTGGGACTACAGGAACACACCACCACTCATGGCTAATTTTTTCTGTTTTTTTTTAAAATTATATTTTAAGTTCTAGGGTACATGTGCACAACGTGCAGGTTTGTTACATATGTATACATGTGCCATGTTGGTGTGCTGCACCAATGAACTCATCATTTACATTAGGTATATCTCCTAATGCTTAGAGACAGGGTTTTGCCCTGTTGCTCAGGCTGGTCTCCAACTTCTGGGCTCAAGCGATCCACCCACTTCAGCCTCCCAAAGTGAGGGGATTACAGGCGGGAGCCACCACACTTGGCCAGCATACTCCTTTTTAAATAACTTTGATTATGCTTTAGATAAATTTCCTTTTTGAGGGTATGAAGAAAATCTTCATGTGCTAAAATATTTTAGAGGTCAGCAGAAACTGCAATTGAAATATGATAAATATGATAAATGAACAGTAAAACAAAAATGGAATGTTTCTCGGGCGCAGTGGCTCACGCCTGTAATCCTAGCACTTTTGGGAGGCCAAGGCGGGCGATCATGAGGTCAGGAGATCGAGACCATCCTGGCTAACACGGTAAAACCCCGTCTCCACTAAAAATACAAAAATTAGCCGGACGTGGTGGCGGGTGCCTGTAGTCCCAGCTACTCTGGAGGCTGAGGCAGGAGAATGGCGTAAACCCGGGAGGCGGAGCTTCCAGTGAGCCGAGATCGCACCACTGTACTCCAGCCTGGGCAACAGAGCAAGACTCTGTCTCAAAAACAAACAAACAAACAAAAAAGTAGAATGTTTCCCCTGAAGTGTAAAATCCTTCAAGTCTCTGAAGCATAGTAAAACGTGCTATTCTCCATTATTGCTTTTGTTTTGCTTTGTCTTTCTCAGAATGACTACAAAAAACTGTCAATGCAGTGCAAAGACTTTGTTGTTGGACTCCTTGATCTGTGCAGAAACACTGAAGAAGTCGAGGCCATTCTGAATGGGGATGTTGAAACGCTCCAGAGTGGTGATCACGGTCGCCCAAATCTCAGCCGTTTAAAACTTGCCATTAAATATGAAGTAAAAAAAGTAAGATCAGGCATGAAGCCTATTTACATTATTTTGGTTCTTGTTGGTGCTAAATAAGGATAAAGGGTTGATAGTTTTAGATTGAGCTGGGATTTACTTTTTTCTTTTGAGATGGAGTCTCGCTCTGTTGCCCAGGCTGGAGTGCAGTGGCGCGATCTTGGCTCACTTCAAGCTCCGCCTCCCGGGTTCACGCAGTTCTCCTGCCTCAGCCTCCCGAGTAGCTGGGACTACAGGAACCCACCACCGCGCCCAGCTGATTTTTTGTATTTTTAGTAGAGACGGGGTTTCACTACGTTGCCTAGGCTGGTCTCCAACTCCTGACCTCCTGATCCGCCCACCTCGGCCTCCCAAAGTGCTGGGATTACAGGCGTGAGCCACAGAGCCCAGCCGGGATTTTCTAACTAACAGTTGCACTAGGCAGATTCTCTAACAAATCATAAGCATCTATTGTGAGGCACTTTACCTACACTAAATGCCAGTCGTCTTTAAAATCTAGACGTATTTATGTAGAACCTTACAGAGATTGCCACTTTTCTTTGACTGGGCTAATGATATAACAATGACTTTATGAATCCAAATTCTAAAACATTTGTTATAAGACAGGAACATCATTATTTGACACTCAATTCCATTTTCCCATTTCTTGCTGTTTTCCAATAATGCCTTCAATTCCTTCTTTGCTGCATTAGACTTTCCACCAGCTGCACTTTTATTTGTGAAATATTTTTAGTCTCTGTCTTCAAGCATTGGTCCCAATCTCTGCTCTCTTAGATTATGTGAGGTATCTTTTAAAAAGCTGGCCGGGCACAGCGGCTCATGCCTGTAATCCCAGCACTTTGGGAGGCCGAGGCGAGTGGGTCACTTGACGTCAGGAGTTGGAGACCAGCCTAGGCAACGTAGTGAAACTTCGTCTCTACTAAAACTACAAAAATTAGCTGGGTGTGGTGGCGTGCACCTGTAGTCTCAGCTACCAGGGAGGCTGAGGTGGGAGGATCACTTGAACTCTGGAGGCAGAGGTTGCAGTGAGCCAAGATCATGTTACTGCACTCCAGGCTGGGTGATAGAGCGAGACTCTGTCTCAAAATAAATAGACAGACAGACAGACAGACAGACAGACAGACAGACAGATAGATAGATAGATAGCTTTTAAAGGTAGGTTTTTCTAATAAAAGTAACATATGCTTATGGTAAGTTTTCAAATAGTATAAACATGTCTCCTCCCAATTTTTCCACTTCTGAATGGAGAATAATGAACCATTGTTATGTTTCTATACACAAATTTCTTTCTTGGACAACTTTACATAACAGTCAATAAATGTCCACTTCATCTTTTTAAAGGTTGTATTATTATCTCATTATATTCACATCTGTTTACTATTTAGGGATGTTTATTATAATTTTCAGATTTTTGTTATTAGATTTTTATTTATTTTTTATGCAGTACATTTGTTCATATAGCTTGCTTACTTGCATGACTTGTAAACAAAAATTCTTAGATGTGGCATTAATATGTCAATTTTTATTTTTAGGTTTCCAAACATTTGCTAGGTTTCCCTTCAGAAATGATGTACCAGTTTCCATAAACACCAACAGTGTGTGACAGGGCTTATTTCTTCCACCCACAGTGGGCTTCATCCAACTTTACCATTCTGAGTAGATAAACATTCTAACTTGTTTTAGACTTAACTCCATTTTCTACCTACCGCTCAAACTATCTTTGAGGTTAATCACCCTTAAGAGTCACTTGTAGTTCTTTTATATAACCTGCCCTTCGTCATATTTTAATATCAATATTAAATATTATAACTTCTTAATAACTTTACCAATTTTTATTTTGGGATATTGCTTTTTGTATATTAAATAACTCTGCCATATGTATGTTTCAGTTGTAAAAATAAATACATGATAATGTAAAGATTCCCTCAAAAAATAAATATTGAAAATTTAAGTCTTCTTAGTTGAAAGAGTTTTTGGCACAAGAATAAAAGGAGAGATCAATAGAATAAAAGAGGCAGTCCAGAAACAGACCCATATACAAATGGGAATTTAGTATTAACTGTGTAACATTGTAGGTCAATGCAGGAAAGGTGATATGTTTTAAAAAGTATTTAGGCAACTGAGTTAATATGATCTCTTTCTAGATGAAAAAACTATATAATCATAAAAGTTGTACATAAAATATAGATTAATCTTTTTATAATATTCCATTAAAATTTTTTCTGTGCTTTGAAAGAAAGCTTGTTTGTTATAAAGGTAAATGTTGATAAATTGGAATCTTCAAATTTATGTCAAACATATTAGAACCTTTTCCCATTTGCTTGTTGCCTGTTAATTTGATGTTTTATGTTTGTTCTTTAATTCTAACAATATATTTCATTGGAAAGCATGGAATATTAGAACACATGAAAATCATTTATGCTGAACCTTTCTTTAATCAAACTTAAATGTTTTGTCACTTCCCTGCTAGTTTGTAGCTCATCCAAACTGCCAACAGCAACTTCTCTCCATTTGGTATGAGAATCTTTCTGGTTTACGACAGCAGACAATGGCGGTCAAGTTCCTTGTGGTTCTTGCTGTTGCCATTGGACTGCCCTTCCTGGCTCTCATTTACTGGTTTGCTCCATGCAGCAAGGTATGTATGTGAAGCCTACACCTCTATTATCTACTAGAAGAATGTCTTAAGTGGGGAAAAAACTTACCTTCAGAGTGAAAATTTAAGGAATTATAGTTGAGTTTCAGTAATCTTTATTGTTTTTAATATTATAAAATAACTCCTGTTTGGGCTTAAATAATTTTCTTGCTTTTATTGTCATAAAATAATACATGTTTGCTATAGGAAACAAAAAAATGGAAAAGATAAAATTCACCTGTAATATCACCACTGTTAATGTATGAAAGGAAACTCAGTAACTATATTAGTTTATTTCCTTTTACTCTTTTCTCTATGTATATCCATGCATATACTTTTATATTTCTTAATGAGGTCATAGTACCATTGAGCATATATTTCAAATGACATCCTAAAAGATGAAAACTTTTTCTGTTTCTCCTCTGGAAAAAATTGAGATGAAAGTTTTGTCTTGTATTTATTTTAGCTAATATGACCAGATAAATCTTAAATCAAAGGCAGTCATGTAAATACTAGTGTAATACTTGTTTCAGTAAAGAATACATATATATATGTATATATGTGTATATATATATATGTATATATATGTGTGTATATATATATATGTATATATATGTGTGTATATATATATAAGGGACTAAGTACACCAGAGCCTGAGAGCAAAAATAGCCTATTTTCTTAGCAAAGGCTATCTACCCATGCTTTGGTAAAAATGCTATGTTCAGATGGATCTAGCCTTTCATTAGCGTGACAGGACAGGTTTGAGAAATACTGACCTATCATTCTGTTAACAAGTGGAGAAATTTGTGTCCTGCATTGCTAACAAGCCTATTCTTTATGTTTTTGAAGCCACATTTCTGGATCTGTTGAACTCTGAGAGGCAGATTGAAATAATTCTGAAGCTTAGTGGCTACATGTCTGCTGGACTATCTATTAATGTGCTATGTAGAAAGAACTATCAGTTGGGTTACTTCCAGTGCTTACACATGGGCATGATTCATTTTCAAACATCTGTAATATGTGGGCGCAAACACAAACATCACCATTACTAACATATTGTTTTCTAATTACTTTGTCATGTTTTTGGTGTTTTAGCCATATAAGGACCGTTCAAAATGACTCATGCTAGAAAGCTTGTGCAAAGCCTTTTAGACAGTGGAAACATCCTAATTATTTCTAGTGATGATGATAGGAACTACAGGAAACTGGACGTTTTTCTCATGAGAGTAAAAGCCATCATCATAGACATTTGCCCCTTAAAATATATAAGGCCAAAATTTGGTATCTTAGATACATAAAATATAAATGAAGAATATAAAATGAAAATAGTGCAATTTACTTGAAATGACATCTGTAGTACAGATTTTCATCTAGAAAGTTGCAATTTTTCCCCTTTTTACTAGAAATGACAGATTTTGCCTGGAAAAAATAATGTGTGTACATGGACATGGAGTGTGGAATGATAGACATCGGAGACTTAGAAAACTGGGGGCTCAGAACAGGGACAGGTGGCGACACATTATTTAATGGGTACAGTGCATATTATTTGAGTGACTGGTACACTAAAAGCCAGGACTTCACCACTATGCAGTATATTCGTGTAACAAAATTGCACTGGTACCCCTTAAATTTAGACAAATACATTTCTAAATGTATTTCCCTAGAACATGAGTTATATCTATGTAGGTCGTCTCTTTGTTCTTCTTCTCCTTATATTTCCTGAGTCATCTGAGATTTAAACTGAATTAAAATAGGGGGAGTTTTTGAATTATCCCTGTTCTCATTCTGTGACCAGTTAAATTATAATCTCTTTCCTAAACTGAATAATTTTCCTTTTCCATAACCAGTGTGTTTGAAAGCATAATGTATTCCAGAGTGTCTGGTGCTTTGACACAGACTAGACTATTTTTGGCAGTCCTTAGAGTTACATATTTCTTAAATTTTGATTGAACTCTAATTAAACTGATTTCCTTTACTATTTCTTCTTCCCTGGCCATATTTCTTTCTGGCATCTGTTTTCCATCCTCGTTTATGAACATTGAGGCAAACAATCAAATTAAAAGGACATTGTCAAGGTATTTTTCTCTCCTATCCAATACCTATTTTACTGTTTTTATCCTTTGAGTCATGATGATAAAATCTATTTTATAGTTTTCTATTTATAATGAACATAAATATGTTTTACAGGCCACAGGAATTTTTTGTGGGAGGAGATTGCTTCAGCTAAATTGGTACTTTTATTCCAAATATATTTTTAAAATTTTGGATTTTCCAATATATCTGTGAACATCAATAAGATCAAATTGCAGGCCTATGCACTGTGACTGAGTCCCCATTTCTGTTTAAAGTTGGTTTTGCTATAGGAAACAAAAGTTGATTTTCTTTTTTCCCCTTTCTGAAATCCCTTTTGTTTTTACTTACCCTCTTTCTTCTCCTGTAATCCAAACAGCACTTGTTTTTGTTCATTACAATAAGAAGAGTCACACTGCAATTACAAATCATTTTAGTTTAAGCTAGTCTCAACCTTTTTCATTTCTATGTGGTGTTGAGTAGCTAGGTATTTTGTCATCAATAAACACCTAAAAAGACTCTGACATATAATATTTAATGACAAGTATTTATTCCAATGCTTACCCTCAGTAATTTTCCAGGTCCATCAGTTGTTCAATTTCTTCATCTAGCTCTCCTCTTTTACAATTATTTTTTGGAAATTTGTCTATATCCCAGAGTATATAGATGGCAAATCTTACTAAAAAGGGTAACTCCCTTCAATTCCTAAAGTCTAGTGAGAGATGCCAAAATCTCCCTCAGTTTAAAGAGAAAAATAATTCTCAACTTTTGTAAGAAAAATAAAGGCTATGAGGTTTCAAACATGCCCATTTTAGTTTCTAGGCAACCAGCTTTTTGTTTGATTGTTAAAACAAAACAAAACAAGAAAACACCAACAAACAAACCTAAAAATATCCTAAGACTTTTAGTAAGCAGAAGAAGATGCCTGGATTGACACTCCCTTTAGAATAAAATAAAGGAAGAGTAATATTATGTAAAGGTCAGTAGGCCAGTGGAGGAAGAAGGGAAGCCAGGTAGGGGCCAGGCACACAGATCAGACACCTTGCCCTGAAAACTGAAGATTGACTTTAGAGGTGTTCGGGACAGTTAAACTAAGGTTCCAGAGTTTTCAGATATCAATAATGTAGATAGCTTTATTTCAACTCCATTTTATGTCCCCAACCTCATGTTTTCTATTTATGTTATTTATTTGGTTCTATTTTAACTTATGCTCTACTGTATGATGTCCTTGAAAACTGCTTCTCATTCTTCCTGTAACCAGGCAGGTGATAAATAACATTTTCATGAATTTCACTAACAGTCATTGCCTCTAATCCCAGTTTTCCCCAAACAGTCAAATAAATTGAGAATTTAAAAAGAAATAGTTTAGGATTTATAATGGATTTTCCCATGAGAAAGATATGGATTCCTGCAATAACTTTAATACACAGTTAAAACAAATCATACGTAAAACATTATAGAATTAAAATTTTAGGTATAACACATCATGGAAATATAACATTGATGTTTATTTTTAACTGTTTATATTTAAAAAGAAAAATAGCAAAGGACAATAGGCAGAAGAAAATCAAACTTACTTTTTCTACCATTTGTTTTAATTTTGCCATCATTTGATTACTTGAGAGTTAGATTTTAAAAGGATCTTAAAAAAAACAAAAAAATTTAAATCAATTCCATAGGTGATAGTATCTAAGTATTTTTTTACAGCAAATTTTTACAAAGTAACTTTGGATTGGCTCTGCAATCCTAGAATCTATGGGCTTAAAACTCTGTGTGTGTGCATGTGTGTGTGTGTGTGTGTGTGTGTGTGTGTGTGTGTGTGTGTGTCTCTATTCTTTGGCCCTCTGTAACTGTGGATTCTGCATCTGTAGATTTAACAAACCACAGATTGAAAACATTTGAAAACAATTGTGTCTGTGCTGAACAGGTACAGACTTCTTTTGGCATTATTCTATGAACAGGATATTGAATATTCTCAACACAAAGAAATGATAGATGTTTGAGATGATGGCTACGCTAATTACCCTGATCTAATCACTATATGTTGTATGTATTGACACATCACTGCATACCCCCCATAAATATGTACAAATATGTCAATTTAAAAATGTCTCTTATAACAAAAATTTACATAGCATTTACATGATAATATATATTATAAGTAATCTCAGTATTAAAGTATATGGGAAGATATGCCTAGGTTATTTATAAATATTATGATTTTATATCAGGAACGTGAGTAGCCTCAGAGTTTAGTATCCATGGGAGGACCTGGAACCAATCCCTCATGGATACCTAGGGACAATTGCACACACACACACACACACACACACACACAGCATGAGAGAGAGAAAGAGATACAATACAATATCTCCTGTTTCTGGCCTAACATTCAGAATGTCAAGGTAAGTTAATTGGTTCCAGCTCTAAGTTTTATTATTTTGAAAACCATATAGACAAATAAAGGTATGGAAATAGAGAACACCAATTGTTTTCCTTCCATGATAGCATTTATCTTTTCCGAGTCTTAAAAGATAATTCCTAATAATTTACATATGTAGGCCCATTGATGAGAAAGTATGAAATTATTCTGTAAACCAAATAGAAGTATTAAGTTAGGGACAAGAATGCCTGGGTCCAAGTTCCAGCTCTACCACTTAAGAGATATGTGACCTTGAACAAGTTTCTTGACCTCACTTCCTCAGTTTCTTCATCCAAAGTGGGCATTTGAGGGCATCTACCCTTTTGAATTGTTGTAATAATTACAAGTTAACAGTGTAAAGCACTTAAAAGAGTGCCAACTAGGTGTTGGTTGCATTTTATTAGTTTGTAAAGTTTCCTGTGGTAATAAACTCATTTGAAAAGCTGTTGAAAGCTATGGACCATCTCCTAAAGGGCAGGAGAAACTGCACACACAGTCTGAGTTTTGTTCATTTCAGAGGATGTCCAGATCCCTTAGTCATATCCTAGATCCTCACTCTGCCGAAGTGAAGATCTGTACATCTTAGACAGAAATTAATCTTACACTATAAAAGGCACACTAGCTTTTATTGTCCCCATATTTCATATAAGAATCTGGTTTTCACATAATTTAGGAAATGTGCTCATTGTCACTCAGCTAATGAGGGAATGAAACTGGAACCTGAACTTAAAATGTTAGACATTAAATCCAGGGTCCTTCCAGGACATTGTTCCAGTACACTATAGGAACCGCCCTGCTGCCCTGTCCTCAGTTGGGAGTTCTCTTCTTGGTACTCATGACTTTTACTGCATTTACAAGATCACCAAAATAGCAACATCCACTCAGGCCTCAATTGCATGCCTGTCAATGGAGTATATGTGAGGACACCCACCAAGGTTCTATACCTTGCAAAGTAGACTCAGTTTCATATTTTCAATGCCACTTCCTCAATACCTCAGGCCCACTAAATTAGTTGCTTTATATGAATAATGCTGACATTATTATGCTCCATATTTTGTCAACAAGATTATATATTTTAAGAATTTAAATATCGTTTATTAGAAAAACACATGCATTTAGTTATTAATCAAGAACATCAGCACATGTAGGTGAGGAATGTGAACAAAATTTTCTAACAGCATAAAGATATTACTCTATCACGAATTGCATAAATATAAACAGTTAGGAGATGGTTGGAATATGCAGATGTTTATTCTTGCATGTATGTATGTGTGCTTTGCAAAGCGTACAAAACAAAGTTAAGATTTTCTTTTGGTGTGTGTTGTGGCAGATGGGGAAGATAATGCGTGGACCATTCATGAAGTTTGTAGCACACGCAGCCTCCTTTACCATTTTTCTGGGACTGCTTGTCATGAATGCAGCTGACAGATTTGAAGGCACAAAACTCCTTCCTAATGAAACCAGCACAGATAATGCAAAACAGCTGTTCAGGATGAAAACATCCTGCTTCTCATGGATGGAGATGCTCATTATATCCTGGGTAATAGGTAAAGACTGATTTTCTGTCATGTTTTTTCTTTGTAGTCTTAGCAGTTGGACTGAATGACACTGATTCTTTCACACATCAGTTATACAAATGTATGCAGCATGATACAATGCACCGCACATCATAATTTTCTTTGTGTTCTTAAAGTACAGTTCCTTGAGTTCATTATCAGTGCCATAGTCTTCTCACATGCTGTGCGTTTTTTTGCATTTCCAAGGAAAACCCAGGAAGAAAACCAACAGGATATTATCAATCACACCCCACCAGTGACACAAAGCTATTATGCCATTCATATTTCGAGAGAGAGCTGTGATTTCAAGCCTCAACACAACCACAATTTTACATTGAGATTTGACAGGAATTGAAGCTAATAGACACTTGCATTTATTGAACATTTATTATGTGCCAAGAATTATTCCAAGCACTTTATAGACATCAAATCACATCATTTCTCTGCACCTCAGTTTTCTAATCTATAATGTATAATCACATCTGTTTTATAGGATTTATGTAAGGATCAAGTAACTTTCTTTAGGACTCCTGGGTGGTAAGTGGAAGAGAAGGAATATGGCCTTAGTTGCTATACTATTTGTCTTAAGAATCAATCGTACATGTAGCATTAAATATAATACAAACAAGAAAGATATTTCAATTAGACATTTATGAATAAATAAATCCAGTGACTGTTAAGTGCCTTCGTTAAGTAATGAGGATACTAAAGTGAATGAGACATAGTGCCTGTGCTCAAGGAAGTTAAGTCTGGGAGGCAGGTCAGTAAGTAAATCAATAATTAAAATTCAATGTGACAAATGCTATAATTGAGGAGTTATTGGGATATTATGAACATACACAGATTGGGAGTATCTAAATCTGAGGTGGGCTGTGAAGTGGAAGGGGCAAGAAGCCCTTCCTGGACAGTACCTTCAATTTGATACTTTGAGGATAAGAGAATGTTAACTTGACCTGTTTGGGGGACAAGGATACTACAAGGCACGGGAACATTAGAGATGTGAGACTACGGCAACACCTGACACACTTGGAATATGATGAGTTAGGCAGAGAAGGAGTCAAGGTGCATTTATGGATGTGAGTGATGGGAGATAAGGGTGGAGAAATGGCTAGAGGATGCTTTTCAGCAATTGGTGAACTGATCTGATCATGTTTTAGAAAGGTCACAGGGGTTGTGAAATAGAGGGTGGCTTAAAAGAGTCCAGAGGCTGAGACTCAGTGGAAGTGCTCCCTGCTAGGAGGATGAGGCCTGGAGCTCAGGAGCTAGGGGAAAGGACTTGAGAGCACCCTAATAGGTAAACCCCAAACAACTTGGTGATTATTGCACCTCAGAAGGGAGAGCTGTGGATTCTGCCTTGGATCAGTAGGTAGTGACTACAGTCTCTAAGAGGGAGAATACAGAAGGAAGACCATGCCTGGGACTGGAGGAATGAAAAGCTGATAAAGTTTAGGTTATGATTGACTTTGAAGTGCCCATGGAATTTCAAAGTGGAAATGTCCATTCAGTAATATAAAGTATGATCCCTGGGAGTATTTGGGCTTTGAGTAAAGTTCTAGCAATCCTCAATTCCAGATGGTACTTAAGGCCCTGACTATGCATAAAATTACCTCGGGTTAACATATGTAAGATGTAAAGAAAATTAGGCTCAGGGATTTTCATATAAATCCTTTAATAATCCATAGACTTCTCCATTCCCCCCATAACATCCCATCTCCCTCTTTAGGGACCTGGAGAAGCATTGTCAGTTTTGTATCACTTCTAAGGCAGGACATGTCTTCTTGGTTTCATGCTGGAGCTTGATGAGATGATCAATCAAAATATTAAGAAGCATTTTTCAAATTACCATAGGAATATTTTAAATGTAATTCAATAGCATTTGAGTTATTCAAAACTTTCAAATCACTTCATTTCCTGAATATGTTTTAGGGAAAAATATGGATAGTGGCATAAAATGTGAATTGTATCACCAAAGTAATGATAAATCTTGGACACAGAAGATGGCTTTGATTTTATTCTAATTCTTTTCTAATTTAATTGAAGAGGCTATAAAAAGAAATTATATTTCACTTCTAATGTCTGATTTAAAATAATAAACAATCACTTTTGCATGGCCTTTATCTTGTTAAACTAAAAGCCCATGTCTCATAGTTCATTTTTTATGTGTTAGTATATGTAAGGTAAATAATACAGTACTTGGCACGATGGACATGTTCAAGAAATTTCAGAAAATTATAATTATTATTCAACTTTTCACTAAGCGTTTATATGTCACTTTTACATAGGAGTGCTATTTCCTATTAGGCAAAACATGACTGTTTTAGGACAAGATGAAACTTTGAAAAATTAAATTTTCTATAAGGGGTAAATAATTTTAAAAATTAAATTTTATATAGAGGGGTATGAGGAGAATGATTTATGGCAAAGAATAAATAAAACATATTATATTTTACATATAAAAAAACAAAAAAACTGAAAACAACCCTAAAAGGTAAACCCCAAACAACTTGGTGATTACTGCACATCAGAAGGGAGGAGCTGCTAGTTCTGCCTTGGATCAGTAGGTAGTGACTACAGTCTCTAAGAGGGAGGATACAGAAGGAAGATCATGCCTGGGGCTGGAGGAATGAAAAGCTTTGAAAACAACTAGACTGCACGAGTTCAGTGAGTTATGTTTTACATAACATGTTCATTTTATTCTTTACCATAAATTATCCTCCTCATACTAGTCTTAGTTTTATTTATTTTTTGTTTTATTTATTTTGAAACGGAGTTTCACACTAGCTGCCCAGGTTGGAGTGCAATGGCGCGATCTTGGCTCACCGCAGACTCCACCTCCCAGGTTCAAGCAATTCTCCTGTCTCAGCCTCCCGAGTAGCTGAGACTACAGGCATGCACCACCACACCTGGCTAATTTTGTATTTTTAATAAAGACGTGGTTTCTCCATGTTGGTCCAGCTGCTCTGGAACTCCCAACCTCAGGTGATCCACTCACCTCAGCCTCCCAAAATGCTGGGATTACCGGCGTGAGCCACCGTGCCCGGCCGTCTGAATTTTATTTTAAACTTTATATATATTTTTTCCTTTTTCACTTAGAAACCTAACGCAGGAATATTAAATGAGGCTTTAATCAAAAGCAATTTCCCTGTAACTTTTGTCCCACCAGTCTTTGTATTTGACTTCAGAGACTAGCTAACAGTGTTTATTTAAAGGGAAAATAATGAACAAGTCAGGGCAGCTGATGCTTTTGTAGCATATGTTAGATTCCTGGTTCCGTTTCTGACACTGGTATTTTTTTAAAAGTTAGTCTTGAAAGAAAGTTGTCGTACTTTCTGGAAATGTTAATAAGAAGTGGCCTACTTAGATGAGGTGTTCGGTGTGTTATGTGGGCTTGAGGGAGAGGACAACACTGTTAGTCACAAAGCAGATTTATCTAATGTTTAGTTGACAGAAAGCTGAAAGGCTAAATGACAAAACTGATGTGTCAGGAGATGTTGACAAGGCAGAACAGTGAGCTCAAATCAATGAGAGGACGTATAGCAGGAACACAGGGAGGCGGACATGCTTGAAGACACTTGTGAAAAGGGCCTTAGGAGCACTTGTCACTTAATGGTCAGTCTGAGCTGCTGAGAAAGCAGATGCAGTCCTGGGCTGACTCTTCAACAGAAGGAGAGGATGGCAGTTGAGGGCAGTAATTACCCAATGGCCAGACCACATCTGCAGGCCCCGGGTGCCCCGTGCAGCCAGTTGGCAAACTAAGGAGCATTTCAAGCACAACAGCAGTTTGGAGAGTGAGTCGTTCTCAGAACAGCACTTGAGGGGCTGGGGAAGCTTACCCTAGAGGGTGAGGCATGGGGTAAGACCCAGTGGAATCTGAGGCTTGTTTATTCAGAGGGCCCCGTTTAGAGAAAAAGAAGACAAAGGGAGGACTTAGAAGAAGCCTGGGCAAGTAAAGACATCTTGAAGCTTCAGTTTCATGTTTAACCTGCCTCTGCTAGAGAAAAACAGATTTAATGAGCACACAGGTAGGTCTTTTGGTTGTTTTTTTGTAAAAATAAATTTGAAGGCAGAGGGAGCTGACTCATTTGCTACCTCTCTAGAGGGCAAAAATAGAACCACTGCATCCACGTTGAAGGAATATTCTGAAAATTCAACAGTGGGATGAGCAGCCTTCAGAATTAGCAAAGCACCTTGTCGCAAGATCTGTATGAGCAGAGGCTTGATCCCTGTGAAGTCTCCTGCTTGCCGTGAGCTTGGACTTGATGCGGGATTTCAAACTCTCCTTGGCAGCTCTCAGGGGTCCTCAGGACAAATGAGACAGGAACTTTTCCTTTGAGCAGAATAGCTCACTTACTTGTTTTGGTTTTTAAGCTTCAGGAAGACATCATTTGTGCCATGAATTCTACTTCTTAGAGAAAGAGAAAAGAAGATGGAGAAGTGGGAGGAACAAGAGGAAGGGAAGTTTTGAAAACTAGGCTGCATGAGTTCAAACGTCCCTTTAGTCCCCATGCTTGTTACTCTGAACCATCCTCATCTCCTAGTGAGGCTGACAGGAACCCAGTGACCACAGTGGGGGAAAAAAACTGCCGTATTTCCTGTCACAAATTTCATCCCCCAGATTTTATATTAAATCAATCCTAGTCCCCTCTTAACTTGAAATAACTCAAAATAAGTAATGAAGTCTTCTCTTAAATCCGTATCTTCTATGTTGCATTGAATACTGGCTTTAAGAAAAGGCACATGATGTGCTCTTGGAGATTAGAGATGGGGTGTTTCCTTAATCCCCACAGGGCTCTGCAGCTATTCGTATAGCAGGTTCTGTGATTGACATTTAGGACCAGTGTGAGTATTTGAGGCAGGTGGTTGCTGAGAGTAAAAGGTTAATTTCAACTCGAGGCTGTGAAGGACTTCTTGATGGTGACAAGTTTTGATCCATTGTTGGAGTTTGGGTTGTATTCCCCAGATGGCTCCAGAAGGAGACAGGATGTCAGAGTAGAGTATCTTAATAGGGATAAAGCAACTTCTTTTTAATTAAAAAAGTGGGATTCTTCAAATTAAGAAAAACATACATGTGCCAATCATGGAAAATTTTAAATAGTAAGCACTCAGTAAACGTTAGTCATAATTTTTTCCAAGTGCCAGACACTGAGCTGTGTATTTCACATGAACTATTTTGTTTAAGGCTCATAACAATCCAGTGAAGCGGGAATGAACCAATATCATTTCCATTTTACAACCTGAGTTTTAGATAGTTTAAATACCTTATCAAAGACTTCATAACTGACAAATGGAAGAACAAATTCTCAAATCCATGGTAGCCTGTGTACCTAAATTCCTCAAATCCAGTGTTCCTAAATACTACACTAAAATTTTGAAGAAATAGGCAGTACTATTAATAATTCCACCAGAAAAAGGCAACTACTATTAATAAGTTTGTGTCATCCCATCTAAGCTTTCACTGTGCTGGTTTTAAATATAAACCATACATCATAACATAACATTTGAAACATTTTTACTTAGCATTACAATATAAAGGTTTTTGCAATGTATGTTAGTCCAGGTCCTCCAAGAAGCAGGCACAAAGATGAAATGTTCAACAGGTTTATTAAGGGAAATGGAAATTTTATTAAGGAACATTTCTTGTGAGAGGAAATGGTGAGAAAGCTGAGAAAGGTCTCAAAGGCTCTCAGGCAGGGCTATAAGTCAAACCCCAAGGGACAGAGAGAAGGCAAGAAGGTTGAGTAGAAGCATCCTAGATCTTTACACAGTCTAAGGAAAGCTTGGCAAGGCTGTCATGAATCCTTGAGCCAAAGTCAGCCATCAGAAGAGTCCCATGTCTCCCATGAAGAGGTACCCTCAGTAATTGGATGAGAGCAGCCTGGGGGAGACATGGCCTTGGACAAAAATGGCAGTGGTTTTCAGAAGACAGTAGGTGAGGCCTGTGACCAATCAAATTCCTATAGTTGAATGTCACTGAGGCACATTCTCATGGTCACTGTCCCATGGTAATTAATAAAATATCACATTAAATGGCTTCATAATACTCCATCTGTGGAAGTCCCACTTCCATTTTACTTCTATTTTGAGTGTGTAGGTGTGTTTGGGTTATTATAAAGTATCCTACAACAATCATCTTTTAAATATATTTTTATGTGTGGAATTAATTGATCAGCAGGACATTTGTTATTTTAAGGTGTTCAATGAACTTTGTCAAATTGCTTTCAGGTATGCACTGATATTTCTGGACTACGGTATTTGTGAGGATATGGGAATTATGGTGGGACGGCAGGCTGGGGCCAAATTTTGAAGGGTTTTGTAATGTCAGGCTGAGACCTTTCAAACATATTTTGTTTTAAAGAACAGCTAAGACTGAATGCAATTGAATTGATATTTTAACCCCTTTCTGATACAGGCATGATATGGGCTGAATGTAAAGAAATTTGGACTCAAGGCCCCAAGGAATATTTGTTTGAGTTGTGGAATATGCTTGATTTTGGTATGTTAGCAATTTTTGCAGCATCATTCATTGCGAGATTCATGGCATTTTGGCATGCTTCCAAAGCCCAGAGCATCATTGACGCAAATGACACTTTGAAGGACTTGACGAAAGTAACATTGGGAGACAATGTGAAATACTACAATTTGGGTGAGTTTACAGTAGAGTCAATATAATTAAAAATGTAGAATTTTCTTGTAAAACAAATGTCAGTAGGTTACTGCCCAATTCTCATAAAATTGTTCGTTTCCAACATCTGTATCTGAAGAATGAGCATCTATATGTGAGGAAGCATGCTTTCCGCTTCTTCCTTTGATTTTTCTACTCCCTGGAAAACTCTCTTAATCACAAGACCCATCTCCCTTTATCTCTTGGATCAATTGGCTAGTTACCAAACTTCATTGAGAATACATGTCTTATGTCCTGGATTTATTTTTCCCTCTTTTTTTTTTAAACTAAAAATAGTTCACATTTGATCTAGCTAGCTAGCTATCTGTATCTCTCTCTCTGTATACATATATATGTGTGTATATATGTATATGGATATATACATGTGTGTATATATGTATATGGATATATACATATGTGTATATATATGTATACGGATATACACACATATATGTGTGTGTGTGTGTGTGTGTATATATATGTGCAATGGAATACTATTCTACCTTTTAAAAGAAGAAAATCCTGTTATTTGTAACAACATGAATGAATTTGGAAGACATTATGCTGAGTGAAATAAGGCAGGCACAGAAAGACAAATGGTATATGATCTTACTTATTTGTAGAATCTTAAAAAAGTCAAACTCAAAGAGATAGAAGGTAATGGTGGTTGTCAGGGGCTGGGTTAAGGGGCACAAAATGGGGAGATGTTGGTCAAAGGTACAAAGTTTACAAAGGGTACACGGTTAGGGTGAATAAGTTCTGGAGATATACAGTATGGTGGCTAGAGTTAATCATCATGTACTGCATACTTGAAAATTCCTAAGAGAGTAAATTTTAAATGTTCTTACCACAAAAATGTATGCGAGGTGATGAATATGTTAATTAGCTTCATTTAATCTTTGCACAGTGTAGACGGACACATGTAAAACATCAAGTTGTGCCCCATAAATACATATAATAAAGTTCACATTTGAGTGCCATTTGCATTTAAGATATATAAAAAGTATTTGAAAACAAAGGAATTGTTGGGATCTCTGAGAGGTTCCCCAGTCAATAACACCACTGCTTCCCAACCAGTCTTAGAATTAGTTGAGAAGTAAAACAAGACATTAATATGGAGGCCAGATCATCACCTCTAACACTGATAAAATCCGGGGTGGATGACATAGGTCTGAGTCTATTAGCTAATGGGTTCAGTAATACTGAACCCCAGAATTAGGCAGACATATCCTCCAATTTCTAGATAGCAATGGACCAGGGCAGTCCTCCCCACTAAAAGAGGATGACAGCTCCATGGAGGACCAGAGGAGAATTCCCAGGACAGAGAAGGCAATGCTGAGCCAGCTATGTCCAGTTATTCATCCCAATTGAGCAATCAGATAAGTCGTTCCAGCTTTCCAGGAAGAAACTGACTAAGGGATGGAAACTGGTTCAGTTATTTACTTAAGGAGACTACCACCTCGTAGAAACCTGGATGGGGAAAATATATTCCCTTTGAATACTCATTTCAAACCCTCTGATAAGAAATTAGTTAACATTCACTTGTGAGTTTATTGGCAATATCATATAAGGGCTCCATTATTATTAATGTTTATTTTAATGAAAGATTTTTAAAAATGCACTTAATTAAAAAAATTCAAAGCTATTTGTAGATAATACTTATATTCAAAACACTATAAAAAAGGAAACTGCTTTTATTAGTTTCTTGTTATCCTCTCCTAATTCCACTTCTCAACAAATAAGCAAATTCAAATTTGTAATTATGTTTTTCCCCTTTCTTACACATTGTTTTGTATTTTTCTTCATAATGGTTTCTTAATTGCATTTTTGATGACCTGATGTAATAATGCCAGAAAAAATCATAAGTGAATAATTGCTACATTTTAAGTTAAAAATAGACTTGAGTGTCCAATAAGTTACTCCTAATAAATTTAAATGACTACAAACATGCTACGAGCCTAAAATTATAGTGTAATTATAGTTTAAGACTGAATAATAAACACTACCATTTATTAAGTGCCAGGCACTTGCTAAACACGGAACATATGTTGACTTACTGAATTCTCACAAAGATAAGAGAGTTAGAGGGGACATTATCTCATTTTCAAAAATGGAGAAACAAAACTAAGAGAAGTAGTTTTGTAAGTTCTTTGATATACGTGTATGTGCGTACATATATTTACATGAACTTTTACAGATACTGAGTCTATAGTCTGAACTCTTAACTATTATGCTATCCCCTTATGGGAAATTGCTAGCAAACCAGGAGAGTCATGTTCTCAATAAACTAAGAAGCTCAACTATAGCAGACACTTAAGAAGCCCTTTAAGATAGGAGACTTCCATTCAAAAACTGGATTCTAACGTAACTATATTTCTTTTGCAGAAAAATAAGTTACCTAAATAAACAATTTGAAGAAACTCACACAACTCTTTATCTTTGCTTTTTCCTAGCCAGGATCAAGTGGGACCCCTCTGATCCTCAAATAATATCTGAAGGTCTTTATGCAATTGCTGTAGTTTTAAGTTTCTCTAGGATAGCTTATATTTTGCCAGCAAATGAAAGCTTTGGACCTCTGCAGATATCACTTGGAAGAACAGTAAAAGACATCTTCAAGTTCATGGTCATATTCATTATGGTGTTTGTGGCCTTTATGATTGGAATGTTCAACCTCTACTCCTACTACATTGGTGCAAAACAAAATGAAGCCTTCACAACGTATGTGATCTCAGATGTTTTGATGATAGTTATTGCAAATTAAATAAATATTAGTTTAACAGTGTTTATGTAAGTCCATGGGATAAATAATGTCTTGGTAAAGACTTCATCTCTAGTTCCTCTTTTGCAAAATGAGGGGATTTTAAAAATGAGTTGGAGGGACTCTAAAATGTAGGAACCTTTCTAATATTAAATAATAACTAACATTTTTAGAGCGACGTAAATACCTTGCATGCCTCCCTTTATTATCTCTATTTCACCAAGAGGAAACTGAAATTCGCAAAAATTAAGTAATTTGCTGAATATTCCATAGCTGTATGTGGAACAGCCAGGGTGTAACCCTTGCTTGCTGACTCTAGGATCTGTTGCTCTGAACTCCCTTACCCTCCTGCTTACAGGAGACTCCTGGGGACACTAACTATGAAAACAGCTGCTTTCCTAATTGAATTGCTCAGATCTTATTACTGAGTAGATCTGACTTATCAATAGTGACAAGAGTTTTGACTTATGTTCACCATGGACACGTGTTTTTTTTTTTTTTTAAATAAAGAGTGTTTGGAATAGATTATTTAAATATTAGGTCTGCAGTGTTACAATGAGAAGCAACAACTGAAACATAAGCCTACTGTTTTCCATATTTCTCTGAAATACAGTTTGCCAGGGAAATGTAACCACCTAAGTTAAGCAAATTGCCTTAGCTTTGGTCAATAATTAGGCCTACAGCATTGAAATTCCTACCTAAGACATGTCAGTGATTTTGGTAACATTGTCTGTTTATATTGTTGTATTTTCCATTAAGATGTATATGATTATTATCTATCTATTGGATATGAGTAGAAGTATAGATCAGCAGGAAAACTAAAAGGATTCTAACAAATTATGTTATTTTTAAGTAGTACATTTAACAATTCCATTGCCAAAGCTATGGATTATTTAAGTGTTCATATCTGTGGTTAGAAATTATGTTAATAGCATTTATTGAGTGCTTTTTATGTGTTTATTGAGTTATGATTATGTACTTCATATGCACAATATTACCCCATCCTTGCAGCAATCCTATTGTAACCATTTTACAGAAAAGAAAAGTGAGCTTCCGAGAAGTGAAGATTTTTTTTTTTAATAAATAGTAATTTGCAAAGACACTAAATCAACTCACTTTTATTACGGTAATATTGTTATTTACTTATACACTTTATTTCTTTCCTTCTTTTATTTTTCCCCAGAGTTGAAGAGAGTTTTAAGACACTGTTCTGGGCTATATTTGGACTTTCTGAAGTGAAATCAGTGGTCATCAACTATAACCACAAATTCATTGAAAACATTGGTTACGTTCTTTATGGAGTCTATAATGTTACAATGGTCATTGTTTTGCTAAATATGTTAATTGCCATGATCAACAGTTCATTCCAGGAAATTGAGGTATAATCTTCAATACATTTTTATCATTTGTGCCTACATGTTTTAATTATTCCAAGGACTAACTCAGCAATGAGGATGAAAGTATGGATTGCTCTTCCCCCTTTGTTCATTCCCTGTTTTATACACTCGTTTGACCAGTAATCTGGAAAATTTTAACTCTTTGCTTCCACATGCAACATCAATAAGGTGTCATGGGGCAGTAAGGCATAAGAAGCAGAAATGCTGATTTGATATCGATTTAATAAAAAACTTTAGAAATACTATATCAGCATGAATTTATATTTTATTCAAAAATTACTGCTTATGAATACTATTATTCTCCAAGTCTTTTTTGAGTGATATTCAAAATTGACCTTTTCTCAAGTTGAGATTAATAGTGTAAATTTTTATTCCAGAAATCTTTCTCTGTGTCCCAAATAATGAGTGGTGTATTGTGGGATAAAAGAGAATAATTTTTCATAGCGTTTTTCAGAACGTAGGAAAATACATTTATATCTATCAGGTATTTATAAACACATGGGAACTTGGAGATTCACAGTCTTGTACAACTGTCAAAATTTTAGACAAATTTAAGAAAGAGTGTGTGAATAGAATGTTAACGTTTTGAAAAAATCTTGGAATGATCATTGGGGTCTGAGAGTGTTTATAGGCATTGTCCTCCATCTAGCCACACAATGGTAAAAGCATCCCAGTAATTCTGTTTATGCATTTCCTTGCTGACCTGTCATGTGTATTTGCATAGGATGACGCCGACGTGGAGTGGAAATTTGCAAGAGCCAAACTCTGGTTCTCCTACTTTGAAGAGGGGAGAACACTTCCCGTACCTTTCAATCTGGTGCCAAGTCCAAAGTCCCTGTTTTATCTCTTACTGAAGCTTAAAAAATGGATTTCTGAGCTGTTCCAGGGTCATAAAAAAGGTTTCCAGGAAGATGCAGAGATGAACAAGGTAACTTAGCTTGATAATGTATAATTGTATTCTTTAATGCTGAGACTACTGTAACCATTGTGCCACATCCCTTTTTTTTTTTTTACTATTATTATACTTTATGTTCTAGGGTACATGTGCACAACGTGCAGGTTTGTTACATGTGCCACATCCCTTTAAAGAGAATCGGTTCCTGATGACTTGTCCATTCATTCCCACATGCAGTCACTTCACACAGCACAGTCCTTTGGCTTGTGTCTGTTCAACATGAGCACACTAGACATTTCCTACTTAAAAGAATGTAAGAAAAATTCATGAAATATAACTAAAATAATATGTTATCTGGAGCGAGTACTGAAGGAAGAGCTATTCTGGGCTGCTTTTTTGCTGTTGTGGCTACATGTCCCTCACTTCTCCTTCAATTTATAGAGCCGGGTAAATCAGCAGCAGCTCGTTATGACTGAGGGGCAGCTTGATTAACTCTTAGATAACTTCTATGTTGAAAAGTTCAGAAATCAGTTGCTCACATGTAATTTAGGGGACCAGACTTGGCAATAAGTAGTTCAAGAAAGAAAGAGCTAAGGATATTGATTGAAAACAATAATCCCACAAGGCGATGCAATCTTTAAAAAGAATAAAAAGATTTAGTGCTTAGATGAGGCAGTAGGGCGATCACAGCATGTTCAGATATGTTTAGAGAACATGTGGAATTTTGTCTAACTGGAGGTGGAAGGTGAGGGGTTATGCTGTGCAAAGATCTCTGCTGAGCACAGACCACTATACTCAGAAGGAACACTGAGATACCAGGTGCATCCAGAGGAGGAAGACCAGAATGGGACACATAGGGATACGGTGTCATATGAGGGAGAACTGAAGGAGCTGGCTGTTTCTTCTGAAAAACGAAGATTGAAATTGACTAAAAATATCTTTGTAATTTCCATCTTTAGGAAGTATACTTGTTTTTCAAAAATGGGAATAAAAGCAATGGGCAAAAAATTTAAATAGTTAATTTTTTTTTTTTGAGACGGAGTCTTGCTCTGTCATGGTTCACGCCATTCTCCTGCCTCAGCCTCCCCAGCAGCTGGGACTACAGGTGCCTGCCACCACACCTGGTTAATTTTTTGTATTTTTTAGTAGAGACGGGGTTTCACCGTGTTAGCCAGGATGGTCTCTTATCTCTTGACCTCATGATCCGCCCGCCTCAGCCTCCCAAAGTGCTGGGATTACAGGCGTGAGCCACTGTGCCCGGCCTCAAATAGTTAAATTTTAATTCGATATAAGAACAAACTTTTAACAAGAAAATCTGCCCAACAGAAGAGTGGGCTGCCTTTCAAAGTAGTGAGCTTCCCACCATTGTAAGCAGTCAATAAATGCCAGATGGCTGACAGTGGGAATTTATTGAAGATTTTTCCTTTTTACACTGCGTGGGCAATTGGACCAAATGATTATAAGTTTCCTTGCAATAAGATTCTATCATTAAATAAAAGGAAAATGTTGTAATTCCTGCACTGTTTACCATTTACTATTTAGGGTTCTCAAGTATGTAACACATTCTCTGAGTTCTAGTTTCCTCAACTGTAATATGTGAAAAAAATTATATCTACATCCTGAAGATCAACTCAAATAAGTATATAAAAGTACTTTGAGAATTTTAAAGCTTTCTTTAAAGAATTTTAAAGCTTTCTTTAAATGTAGTTATGATTAATTTGTGTAGTAATTTTCGGGAAAAATACCATCTATGACATTCTTCCAGAAGTATAACTTGTAGAATTCAGTGGATTGAGTGGCAAAAATTTCCTTTCCTTTTTTTTATGTAATTAAATGAGTGGTTTACAGGTCTGGTTAGAACTGCAACCTGAGGGAATTCAAAGTCCAAAGGAAATGTCCAAGCACTTGCAAAGGGAAGAACCCCGTAAGAATATGTTTCTCTCATTAAAACTTGTGGGGAATTAGACGAAATGGCTTTTAAAATACAGAATGAAGAGTGAAATTGGTTATGCAGTTATACTCATTTTACTATCTATCTTTAAAAGATAAATGAAGAAAAGAAACTTGGAATTTTAGGAAGTCATGAAGACCTTTCAAAATTATCACTTGACAAAAAACAGGTAAGCTCATATTTGAAAATATGAAGTCATGCACATGATTGGGCTCATCTTTTCAAAGAAAGGGACAGATGTTCAGAAGCAATTTTAGGAAGTAGAGAGCAGACACATTAAATAATTCAACTATTTTAACAGTTCTCAATTCCGTTATTGAGAGGTAGAAGTAAGCTATATTTCATAAGCAAAAAAGAATAGTATGTATATTTAAGACATATACTAAGCAAATACTTACATATACTTATGGTGATGGAATATAAGATTAGTGATATACAGAAGGGAATATTAAGAGATGAATCTGTCAGGAACCTGCTGGAAGGTATGATTAACTTCACTCTTTGCAGCTCAGGTAAAGAGCAGGCATAGTCCCCAGTGCCTCCCAATTTGTCAATCATCAAGAAGTGATGGAAAAAGGCACTGTGGGACCTTAATGGCTATTGTGGTTGACACTGTGTATAATGAACAATGTGCGCTAGAGATCTATCAGCTCCATAACTGAGAGTAGCAAAATCCTCAACGATGAGGACATGTTTCCTTTTTTGTGGCATGTACATAGTAGGGGTCCAATAAATGCTTGTTGCTAAAAGGAAATGATAAAGGAATGAATCAGGAAAAGGGCAATGTATCAGGTAGGACCTGCATTCAATTACGCACAGTAATATAAAATCCACATCATGGTGGTTTAAACAAGACACGTGTTTGTTCCCCGCCTCATTTAACTCTCCAGATTTATGCAGTATGGGGCTGTTACCAGGCATGAGTTTCTGTGATTCTTCTGGATTTTTGTCATAGTCAGATGCAAGAGGACAGCTTTACCTTTAGCTATTATACCTACTTTTCAGGCATGTAGGAGTAAGGCCAATGGAAAAGTAAGGGATGCTAGCTAAATCTGCCACCACCTTCAGAAGAATCTCCCAACAATTTCTGTTGTTATAGCTCATTGACCAGAACTGTGATACATGGCCATCCCATGGAATACAAATGACAAGGAGGGAGACCATTTTTTTGTGTGTTTTTTAAGCTGGTTATGTTACCTCCCCCAACAACATAGGAATCCTGTTAAGGCCTGATATCCAACCTCCCAGCTTCCTTTCTAACCATCCCTTCCACTAGCATGTCAACCATTACCCAGTACAAATCAGAAAACAGGAGAGCTTTAGGTAAGGGGAACCCTAAGCCATTAGCCCCAGTAAGATTGGGAAGAACTTCCAAAGAACAATATCACAGGTGAGAAGGGCTTCAGTGGGAGGTAACATGTGGGTGAGAGACCTGTGCACGAATTCTGCGAGCCCTGCCACAGTCTGGGGCTCGGTCACAGCAATGGGGCTGCATGAGCTGAGAGCAAGACAGCAAGAAGGCAAGTGGAAATTGTCCCTGGTCATCCAAGAGAGTCAGCAGATTAGGGTCATTGCAAATTGGCACATTCTTGCTGTTCAGACAAGTTTTGTTTGGGTTGTCTATCCAGGTGAATCTAGATTGCGTTTAAAAATGATGCCAATAAAGGAAATTTAAGAAATGGAAAATAAGGAATGTAACAGAGCTACAAAGTCATTTCACTCTAGAAAGGATAGTTTAGTGGTTAGGAGGCTAGTATATGGGGGTCAACAAATCATAGCCCTCAGACCACATTTAATCTTTAGCCTGTTTTCAGACTGAGAGTTCGAGATTTTTTAAAAATTACATTTCTAAATAGTGAAAAAAATAAGGATATGTGAGAGAGACTATATATGGCCCACAAATCCTAAAATATTTATTATCTGGCTCTTTACAGAAGAAGCCTACCACCCCTGTTCTCATGATGATGGTTATGATGAAGAGAACACATAGGAAACACAGAATTAAGTTCAAATATTTTGTGAGCAATTTCTATGATTCTAACGCATGCCTGTGTGTGTTCTACTTAGAATGTTGTCTCATTAAGACTCTACTTGTTCACAGGTTGTACGCAGTAATCACACCAACACCCAAATGTTTTGAATATTAAATTACTTAATACTGTAAAGTTCTGACAACAGGGCCTGGCACATAGTGGGTATGTAATAGCTACTTATTATTTTTCTTGCTATTACTAGAGAGCAGGAACAACTAGAGAGCAGGAACAGTAAGTATACCACATAATTTGGTAATGATATTAATCCACTGAGGACAGAGAAATAATACTAGGCCTAAAAGCCCTATAAAAAGAATGCAAAAAAATAAAGAAGGGGTCCAATTAAAAGTCATAAATGGGCATATCTGGAAAAAACAACTTGAAATAAACGAAGTAGTGAGTGGAAGAAACAAAAACAGGATTTCTGGCAAGATGGCTGAATAGGAACAGCTGCGGTCTGCAGCACCCAGCGAGATCGATGCAGAAGGCAGGTGATTTCTGCATTTCCAACTGAGGTACCCAGTTCATCTCATAGGGGCTGGTTGGACAGTGGGTGCAGCCCACGGAAGGTGAGCCAAAGAAGTGTGGGGCACGACCTCACCTGGGCAGCACAACGGCTTGGGGAATTTTCTCCCCTTCCCAAGGGAAGCCATGAGGGACTGAGCCTGAGGAACCATGCACTCCGGCCCAGATATTGTGCTTTTCCCATGGTCTTCACAACCTGCACACCAGGAGATTCCCTCTGGTGCCTACCCCACCAGGGCCCTGGGTTTCAAGCATAAAACTGGGCGGCTGCTTGGGCAGACCCTGAACTAACTGCAGGAGTTTGTTTGTTTTTTTCCACACCCCAGTGGTGCCTGCAATGCCAGCGAGACAGAACCATTTACTCCCCTGGAAAGGGGGCTGATGCCAGGGAGACAAGTGGTCTGGCTCGGTGGGTCCCACCCCCATGGAGTACAGCAAACTAAGAACCACTGGCTTGAAATTATCATTGCCAGCACAGCAGCAGTCTGAGATCGACTTGGGATGCTCGAGTTTGGTGGTGGCAGGGGCATCCGCCATTGCTGAGGCTGAGTAGGCAGTTTTACCCACACAGTGTAAACAAAATGGCCAGGAAGTTCAAACTAGGCAGAGCCCACTGCAGCTCAGCAAGGCCACTGTGGCCAGACTGCTATATTTCTCCTCTCTGGGCAGGGCATCTCTGAGAGAAAGGCAGCAGCCCCAGTCAGGGACTTATAGATAAAACCCTCATGTCCCTGGGACAGAGCACCTGGTGGAAGGGGCGGCTGTGGGCGCAGCTTCAGCAGACATAAACATCCCTGCCTGGCGGCTCTGAAGAGAGCAGCGGATCTCCCAGCACAGTGTTTGAGCTCTGCTAACGATCAGACTGCCTCCTCAAGTGGGTCCCTGACCCCCGTGTATCCTGGAAGGTGCCCCTCTGGAACAAAGCTTCCAGAAGAAAGAACAGGCAGCAATCTTTGCTGTTCTGCAGCCTCTGCTGGTGATACCCAGGCAAACACGGTCTGGAGTGGACCTCCAGCAAACTCCAGCAGACCTGTAGCAGAGGGGCCTATTAGAAGGAAAACTAACAAACCAAAGACCAAAGGTAGATAAATCCACAAAGATGGTGAGAAACCAGTGCAAAAAGGCTGAAAATTCCTAAAACCAGAATGCCTCTTCGCCTCCAAAGGATCACAGCTCCTCAGCACCAAGGGAACAAAACTGGACGGAGAATAAGTTTGACAAACTGACAGAAGTAGGCTTCAGAAGGTGGGTAATAACAAACTTCTCTGAGCTAAAAGAACATATTCTAACCCAGTGCAAAAAAGCTAAGAACCTGAAAAAAGGTTAGAGAAATTGCTAACTAGAATAACCAGTTTAAAGAAGAACACGAATGACCTGACGGAGCTGAAAAACACAGCACAAAAACTTTGTGAAGCATACACAAGTATCAATAGCCAAATTGAACAAGCAGAAGAAAGGATATCAGAGATCGAAGATCAACTTAATGAAATAAGATTAGAGAAAAAAGAATGAAAAGGAATGAACAGAGCCTCCAAGAAATATTGGACTATGTGGAAAGACCAAGCCTACGTTAGATTAGTGTACCTGAAAGTGAACAGGGAGAATGGAACCAAATAGGAAAACACTCTTCAGGATATTATCCAGGAGAACTTCCCCAACCCAGTAAGTCAGGCCAACATTCAAATTCAGGAAATACAGAGAACAGCATAAATATACTCCTTGTGAAGAGCAACCCCAAGACATATAACTGTCAAATTCACCAAGGTTGAAATGAAGCAAAAAATGTTGAGGACAGCCAGAGAGAAAGGTCGGGGTACCCACAAAGGGAAGCCCATCAGACTAACAGCAGATCTCTCTGCAGAA